>NC_058130.1:353808914-353832975 GCF_016433145.1 Gracilinanus agilis | reverse complement strand
GGAAATGTCTCGATTCCACGTACCTTCCACGCTGTGCCCTGTTGTGGGGTTCCTCCGTTCGTCTGGACTTGTTTTTATGTCCCCTTGAGGAGTTTTGTGTGTTTCGGTCAGGAGAGGTTTAGAGCTGCTTCTTACTCTGCAGCCATCTTAACCCGGAAGTCTTAATTTAACATTCTTAAGGAATTCATTTGTGCAAAACCTTTTTAATTTAATGCAAAGTTATCTCTTTTGTACTTCATAGTGTTCTCTCTTTTGTTTTGACCAAATTCTTCCCTTATCCATATGTCTGACATGTAAACTATTTTGTCTTCCTCTAATTTGTTTATGGCATCATCCTTTATTTCTAAATCATGTACTAATTTGAGTTCTTCCAAAACCTTGGATCTTTAGATTTGTCAAACACTAAGTTACTATGGTCAATTGCTATTGCATGTTGAGTACCTAATCTATTCCATTGGTCCTCTACTCTATTTTTTAGCCAATACCAGATTGTTTTGTTGTTTTATAACTTAGTTTTAAGTTTTATAACTTAGTTTGAGATACAGTATAGCTATGCCACCTTCCCTTTTATTTTTTAAATTAATTCCCATGAATTTTGGTTTGTTCTTCCAGATGAATTTTTTTTATTATTTTCTGGCTCTATGATAATTTTTGGGTAGTTTAAATGGTGTGGCATAGAATAAGTATATTAATTTAGGAAGGCTTGTCATTTTTATTATATTGGCTTGGTCTACCCATGAGCAATTAATTTTTTTTAAATTGTATCTGATTTTATTTGTGTGAAAAATATTTTTGTTGTAATTATTTAGTTCCTGAGTTTATCTTGCATTCCCAGGCATTTTATTATGTCAACAGTTATTTTAAATATGATTTCTCTCTGTCTCTAGCTGTTGGGCTTTATTGTGCTGATTATTTTTGTGGACTTATTTTATATTCTACAACTTTGCTAAAGTCATTGTTTTAATTAGGTTTTTGGTTTATTCTCTAGTATTTTCTAGTTGTAACATCATATAATCTGCAAAGTGATAGCTTTCTTTCCTTATTGCCTATTCTAATTCTTTTGTTTTCTTCTTCTCTTATTGTTATACCTAGCACTTGTAGCGCAATATTGAATAGTAGTGGTGATATTGGGCATCATTGTTTCACTCCTGGTCTTACTGGGAATATTTCTAGCTTCTTGTTAGAAGCTTTTTTCCTACATCTATTGAGATAATTATTTGTTTTATATTGATTTTGCTATTTATATGGTCGATTATTCTGATAGTTTTTCCTAATATCAAACCATCCCTGCATTCCTGTTAAAAACCAACATGGTCATACTGTATGAGCTTCGTGATATTGCTGTAATCTTCTTGCTAGTATTTTGTTAAAAAATTTGCATGAATATTCATTAGGGATATTGATCTATAGTTTTCTTTCTCTGTTTTTATTCTTATAAAAGGAATTTGTAGGGTTCCTTCCTTAGCTATTTTTCATAACGGTTTATATAGTATTGGAATTAATTGCTCCTGAAATGTTTGGCAGAATTCACTTGTTAATCCATCCAACTCGGGCTTTTTTCTTAAGGGATTCATTGGCAATTTGTTCAATTTCTTTTTATAAGAAGGGGTTGTTTGAATATTTTATTTCCTCTTTAGTTAATATGGGCAATGTATATTTCTTTAAATATTCATCTATTTCACTTAGATTATCAGCCTTATCAGCATATAATTGAGAAAAATAACTCCTAATAATTGTTTTAATTTCCCCTTTATTGGTTGTAATCTCAACCTCTTCATTTTAATGGGCAATTTGGTTTCCTTCTTTCTTTTTTATCAAATTAATCAGTGGTTTATCTATTTTATGTATTTTTTTTATAAAACCAACTCCTTGTCTCATTTATTACTTCAGTGGTTTTAATGCTTTCAATTTTATTGATCTCTCTTTTTATTTCAGGATTTCTAATTTGTTGTTTAATTGGGGGACTTTTTTTTTTGTTCTTTTACTAGATTGTTTAGCTACATACCAAAGTCACTGATCTGCTCTTTCTCTCTCTGTTTTATTAAAATAAACATTTAGAGATATAAATTTTCCGCTAAGTACTGCTTTGGTTGCTTTCCAAAAATTTTGGCATGTTGTGTTCTTGTCATTCTCTTTAATGAAATTGTTGATTGTTTCTATGATTTGTTTTTGACCCACTCATTCTTTAATATAAAGTTATTTGGTTTCCAATTAGCTTTTAGTCTTTTTTTTCCTTCAGACATTTGTTCAGTGTAATTTGTATTGCATTAAGGTCAGAATTCATTTTGAAGCATTATTTAAGAATCGTTTGGAGGGGGATTTGGGAGAGTTAAGCTGAGTGCTTCTCTACTTTGTCATCTTGGCTTCACCTTTCTAATAGGAAAGTTTGAAAGAGGGCTTCAATTTGGGATAAGGATAATGAATTTGATTTTGGATGTGTTAAATTTGAGATGTCTATGATGTATACAGTTTAAAACAACAAAAAGGCAGTAAGGAATTTTGGATGAGAGCCCAGGATAATCTAGAAATAGATATTTTAGATATGGAAAAGATCTGTGAGATGAAAATTTACCCCATGAAAAATGATAGTAGTATCAAATTAAAGAATTTTAAAAAAGAGAGAAGTGGGCCTAGGATAGAAACATATAGAAGACCTATATTTAATGGATATGGCATGTATTGTATCAAGTATAGGAGACTGAGAAAAATCAGTCAGACAAGTAAGAGGAGAACCAGGAGAAAGTAGTGTTGCAATGAGTCAGAGGAGAAGGTAGTTAACAAAGCTAAATGCTGCAGTGACATCAATAAAAATTAGGGATTAGAAACAATAAGAAGCAAAAAGAACAGTTGTTTAGTGTTCACTTTAGAGTTAGCTGTTAGTTATTCAAGGAGGTGAAGAGTCATATTTCAGAAGGTTTAGAAGAGAGGAAGTAGAGGAAGTGTAGATAAAAAATATGAATGGAATTTTTAAGAAGTTTGAATGAAAAAGGGAGTAAGAGATATAATAGGATGGTTGCCAGTAAGGACAGAAGAATCCAGTGAAAGACTGATTTTTCCTAATGGTAGTAGAGACTTCAGAATGTTCATAGGCATAAAGGAATGAACGAATACATAGAGTGGCTAAAAATTAGGGATGAAAATGGGTGCGATGAGGAGAGATTCTAGGAGTACATGAGATTGAAAGTACAGATCTAAGGGTTGATCTCGGAAAGGAAAAGGACTACCTCTTCCTCAAAGGTAGAGATGAAAGGGAATAATCAGGGATAAAATCAAGGAGTTGTAAGATGAGAAGGAATCATTGTCAGGGATTAATTAAAAAAAAGGAACTGATAGCGAATAGCTTCTATTTTCTCTGTAAATTATGAGTTTGATCTTTAGCTAATAGAGTATGAGGAGAAGAAACAATATGAAAAGCTTTAGGAATGAAGACAAGATTTGGAATAGCTATTGTGGAGAATGAGATAAACAATCAATTAGGAACAAGTAAAAGGAAAGATCTGATGCTCTGAGGGCCCAGTTGAGAATAGTAAACAAATTTAAAATGAACAGCACAGTTGTATGATTTCCTCCAGCTCTTTAGGATAATTTAGACAGAATTTTAACAAATCTAAATTCAATGTTGTCATGGCTCTACTAATTCTCCTCTTTTACCACCTCATAGCATAAAAGTGACTGTTGGTTTTCAAAAACAATGCCAGAGGAAGAGAGGAACTCACTCCCCAAGGGAATTATTCTTAACTCCCACCCAAATGGGACCCATTCTCAAAATTTCTTACTAATTCTTAATGACCCCATGGCCTTTTGCCCAAGGACCAGCTTAGCAACATTTTCAATACAAGACAAAAGGGAGCACTAAAAATTAGTAGGAGAGCCAGGGACCTGATCATAGCCCCAGTTATCTTCAAAGTGATTAAGTTTGAATATGGAATTTGCCAAAACCACAAGCAGTGTTACAAAGGAATTAGTCAGTGGAAGTAGACCTTAAATGGATAATTGTGAAAATTTATGTAATGCTTATATATAATGCCAGACGCTGTGGCTAGGTGTCATATCATTTTTAACTCATTTGGTTATCACAACAATCCTGGGAATATTAGATGCCATTCTTATCTCCATTTTATAGATAAACAGAGGTGAAACAACTTGAAAGTATTCCATTGTGCCAATGTGTTCCAAAGGTCCCAGGGTTCTCAGGGTTACACAGCTAGTGAGGTCTGATATGAACTCAGGTCTTCTTGACTTGAGTCCTGGCACTCAATCCACTCTGCTACCAAGCTGCATTAAGTATACTTTAAGTACTTTAAAAAATTTTTTTTAATTTTAATTAATTAATTAGAAACATTTTTCCATGGTTATAGGATTCATGTTCAATCCCTATCCTCCTTCCACCCCCTCCCATGGCTGATGCAAAATTCCACTGCATTTTACATGTGTCATTGATCAAGACCTATTTCCATATTATTGATATTTGCACTACTTTGCTCATTTTGAGTCAATATCCCTAATTATATCCCCATCCTCCCATGTGATCAGGCAGTGGTTTTTCTTTTGTATTTCTCCTCCCACAGTTCTTCCTTTGAATGTGGATAGTGTTCTTTCTCATAGGTCCCTCATAGTTGTCCTGGATCATTGCATTGCTGCTAGTAGAGAAGTCCATTACATTCAATTTTACCACAGTGTATCCATCTCTATGTATAATGTTCTCCTGGTTCTCTTCCTTTCACTCTGTATCAATTCCTGGAGGTCATTCCAGTTTTCATGGAATTCCTCCAGTTCATCATTCCTTTGAACATAATAGTATTCCATCACCAACAGATACCACAATTTGTTCAGCCATTCTCCAATTGAAGGGAATACCTTTGTTTTCCAGGTTTTGGCCACAACAAAGAGCACAGCTATAAATATTTTTATACAAGTCTTTTTCCCTATCATCTCTTTGGGGTACAAACCTTGCATTGGTATTGTTGGGTCAAAGGGTAGGCAGTCTTTAAAAACTCTTTGGGTATAATTCAAATTTGCCATCCAGAATGGTTGGATCAATTCACAACTCCACCAGCAATGTATTAATCTCCCAATTTTGCCATATCTTCTCCAATATTTATTACTTTACTTTGCTATCATTTTAGCCAATTTGCTAGGTGTGAGGTAGTATCTCAGAGGTGTTTAGATTTGCATTTCTCTTATTATCAGAGATTTAGAGCACTTTTTCCTGTGCTTTTTGATAGTTTTGATTTCTTTATCTGAAAATTGCCTCTTCATGTCCCTTGCCCGTTTATCAATTAGGGAATGGTTTGATTTTTTGTACAATTGATTTAGATCCTTATGAATTTGAGCCATTAGACCTTTGTCAGAGGATTTTCTTATAAAGTTTTTTCCAAATTAGTTCCTTCCTTTCTACTTTTGGTTGCATTGGTTTTGTTTGTACAAAACTTTTTAATTTAGTATAATCAAAGTTATTTATTGCACATTTTCTAATTCTTGCTTGGTCATAAAATCTTTCGTTTCCCAAAGATCTAATATTCTATTCAGGGTTCACCTAATTTGCTTATACTTTCCTTCTTTATATTCAAGTCATTCACCCATTCTGAGTTTATCTTGGTGTAGGGTGTGAGATGTTGATCTAAACCTAATCTCTCCCATAATGTTTTCTTATTTTCCTAGCAGTTTTTGTCAAATAATGGATTTTTGTCCCAGAAGTTGGGCTCTTTGGGTTTATCATACACTGTCTTGCTTATGTCACTTACCTCAAGTCTATTCCACTGGTCCTCCCTTCTGTCTCTTAGCCAGTACCATATTGTTTTGGTAAACACTGCTTCATGGTACAGTTTAAGATATGGTGCTGCTAGGCCACCTTCCTCCACATTTTTTTTTCATTAATTCCATTGATGTTCTTGATCTTTTGTTCTTCCAAATGAACTTTGTTATAGTTTTTTCTAATTCAGTAAAAAAGTTTCTTGGAAGTTTGATAGGTATGGCTCTAAATCAGTGATTCCCAAAGTGGGCTCCACCGCCCCCTGGTGGGTGCTGCAGCGATCCAGGGGAGCTGTGATGGCCACAGCTGCATTTATCTTTCCTATTAATTGCTATTAAATTTTTTAAAAAATTAATTTCTGGGGGCACTAAGTAATATTTTTTCTGGAAAGGGGGCAGTAGACCAAAAAAGTTTGGTAACAACTGCCCTAAATAAATAGATTAACTTTGGTAGGATGGTAATTTTTATTATGTTGGATTGTCCTGCCCATGAGCAATTAATGTTTTTTTCCAATTGTTTAGATCTAGTTTTAACTGTGTGGAAAGTGTTTCATAGTTGTGTTCATATAATTCCTGTATATGTCTTCACAGATATATTCCTAAGTATTTTATTTTGTCTAGGGTGATTTTAAATGGCATTTCTCTTTCTAACTCTTGCTGTTGGGATGTGTTGGAAATATACAGAAATTCTGATGATTTATTTGGGTTTATTTTGTATCCTGCAACTTTGCTTAAGTTGTTGCTTATTTCCACTAGCTTTTAAGTTGATTCTCTGGGATTTTTAAGTAGACCATTGTTTCATCTGCAAAGAGTAATAGCTTGGTCTCCTCATTGCCCATTTTAATACCTTCAATTTCTTTTTCTTCTCTAATTGCTACTGCTAGTGTTTCTAATACAATGTTAAATAATAGAGGTGACAATGGGCATCCTTGTTTCACTCCTCATCTTATTGGGAAGGCTTCTAATTTATCCCCATTGCAGATGATTCTTGTTGATGGTTTTAGATATATACTGTTAATTATTTTTAGGAAAGATCATTTTATTCCTATACTTTCTAGTGTTTTCAATAGAAATGGGTGTTACATTTTGTCAAAGGCTTTTCCTGCATCTATTGAGATAATCATGTGATTTTTGTTATTTTGCTTGTTGATATGGCCAATTATGTGAATGGTTTTCCTAATGTTGAACCATTCTTGCATTCCTGGTATAAATCCCACCTCATCATAATGAATAATCTTTGAGATCACTTGCAGGAGTCTTTTTGCTAGTATTCTATTTAAGATTTTTGCATCTATGTTCATTAGGAAATTTGGTCTGTAGTTTTCTTTCTCTGGCTTTGAAATCAGTATCATATTAGTGTCATAAAATGAATTTCATATAACTCCATTTTTGTTTATTTTGTCAAATATTTTGTATAGTATTGGGATTAGTTGTTCTTTGAATGTTTTATAGAATTCACTTGTGAATCCTTCAGACTCTGGGGATTTTTTCTTAGGGAGTTCTTTGATGGCTTGATTAATTTCTTTTTCTAATATGGGATTATTTAAATATTCTCTTTCTTCTTCTGTTAATCTAGGCAGATTATATTTTTGTAGATATTCGTCCATATCTCCTAGATTGCTGTATTTATTGCCATAAAATTGGGCAAAATAGTTTTACATATTTGCCTTTGTTTCCTTTTCATTAGAGGTGAGGTCTCCCTTTTCATCTTTGATACTGTCAATTTAGCTTATGCTTTGCTTTTTTAAAATCAGATTTCTAGTCTTATTTATTAATTCAATAGTTCTTTTACTTTCAGTTTTATTAATTTCTCCTTTAATTTTTAGGATTTCTAATTTAGTTTTCATCTGGGGATTTTTAATTTATTCATTTCCTAGTTTTTTAAATTGCATGCCCCAATTCATTAATCTCTGCCCTCCCTAAATTGTTAATATATGTACTTAGTGATATAAATTTTTGTCTTAGAACTGCTTTGGCTGCATCCCATAGGTTTTGGTAAGAAGTCTCATCATTGTCATTCTCTTCAATGAAATTAGTAATTGTTTCTATGATTTATTCTTTAACTAACTGATTTTAGCAAATCATATTATTTAATTTCCAATTAATTTTTTAAAATCCTTAACTTCTGTGTATTGGCTTCTAGGTGGAAGAGTGGTAAGGGTAGGCAATGGGGGACAAGTGACTTGCTGGGAATTGTCTGAGGCCAGATTTGAACCTAGGACATTCCCGTCTCTAGGCCTGACTCTCAATCCACTGAGCTACCCTTTCCAATTAATTTTTGATTTGCATCTCCATGTACCCTTGCTAATAACTATTTTTTATTGTATTATGATCTGAAAAGTTTGCATTTATTATTTCTGCTTTTTTGCATTTATTTGCTATGTTTTTATGTCCTAGTATGTGGTCAATCTTTGTGAATGTACCATGTGCTGCTGAAATGAAGGTATATTCCTTTTTTGTTCCTATTTTTCTCCATATATTTATTAACTCCAATTTTTCTAAGATTTCATTCACTTCTCTCACCACTTTCTTATTAATTTTTTGGTTTAATTTATCTAGATTTGATAGAGGAAGGTTCTGGTCTCCCACTAGTATAATTTTATTATCTGTTTTCTCCTTAAACTCACCCAATTTCTCCTTTAGAAATATGGATCATATACCGTTTGGTGCATACATGTTGAGTACTGATATTTCCTCATTGTCTATACTGCCTTTTATCAGGATGTAATTACCTTCTCTATTTCTTTTAACTCAATTCATTTTTACTTTGGCTTTGTCAGGTTTGAGAACTCCTGCCTCCTTTTCCTCAGTTAATGCCCAATAGATTTTGCTCCAGCCTTTAACCTTTACTCTGTGTGTGTCTACCTGCCTCATGTGTGTTTCTTGTAGACAAACATATGGTTGTATTTTGATTTCTAATGCATTATGCTATCTGCTTCCGTTTAATGGGTGAGTTCATCCCATTCACATTAAGAGTTTTTATTACCAGCTTTATATTCCACAACTTTTTTATTTTCTCTCCTTGTCCTGTTCTTTCTTCTTTCACTATTTCCTTCTATACCAATGTTTTGTTTTTAATCAGGCCCCCTAATCCTTACCCTTATTTTACTTCCCTTTCTCCCTCTTCTCTTCTTATCCCCTCTTATTTTTCTTTAGGGTCTTTTTGAGTTACCCCCTCCCACACACACACTCTCCTTCCCTAGTATTGCTTCCATCCTCACCAGGCTATTTGTTACCCTTCTACTTCTCTATAGGGCACAAATTAATTCTCTGCCCCAATAGGTCTGATTGTTCTTCCCTCTTTAATCAATTTCAGTGCACACATGCCTTAAGTATTTCTTGTCTCCAACCTCTTTACTCTTCCAGTGTACTGGTCTTCTCCCTGGCTCCCACCATGCACTTGTTTATGAAATATAAGTTTACCCCATTTTGTCTCTTTTCCCATTTCTCTTACTATTATCCTTTTTTGTAACCTCTAGTTTTATATATATATTTATACATACATGTATGTATCTTGACATTTCATGCTATACAGTTTGTCACTATTCCCTCTAAGTATACTTCTTCTAGCTATTCTGATGATGATAACATTTTTTTTGAATTTAAACATTTATTAAAAATCATTTTTAATATGGTTACATGATTCATGCTCCTACTTTCCCCTTCACCCCCCGCACTCGCCCCACCCATGGCCGACGCACATTTCCACTGGTTTTATCATGTGTCCTTGATCAAGACCTACTTCCAAATTGTTGGTGGTTGCATTGGTGTGGTAGTTTCGAGTCCACATCCCCAATCATGTCCACCCCGACCCACGCGTTCAAGCAGTTGCTTTTCTTATATGGTTCCTCTCCTGCAGTCCTTCCTCTGAATGTAGGTAGCATTCTTTACCATACATCCCTCAGAGGTGTTCTGGATCATTGCATTGCTGCTGGTACAGAAGCCCATTACATTCGATTTTACCACAGTATATCAGTCTCTGTGTACAATGTTCTTCTGGCTCTGCTCCTTTCGCTCTGTATCAGTTCCTGGAGGTCTCTCCAGTTCGCCTGGAACTCCTCCAGTTTATTATTCCTTTTAGCACAATAGTATTCCCTCACCCGCATATACCACAGTTTGTTCAGCCATTCCCCAATTGAAGGACATAGCCTCATTTTCCAGTTTGTTGCCACCAAAAAAAGGGCAGCTATAAATATTTTCATAGAAGTCTGTTTATCTATAATCTCTTTGGGGTAAAAACCCAACAATGGTATGGCTGGATCAAAGGTCAGGCATTCTTTTATAGCCCTTTGAGCATGATTCCAAATTGCCAGCCAGAATGGCTGGATCAGTTCACAGCTCCACCAGCAATGCATTAATGTCCCAATTTTGCCACATCCCCTCCAGCATTCATTACTCTCCCCTTCTTTCATTTTAGCCAATCTGCTAGGTGTGAGGTGATACCTCAGAGTTGTTTTGATTTGCATTTCTCTAATTATTAGAGATTTGGAACACTTTCTCATGTACTTATTGATACTTTTCATTTCTTTACCTGAAAATTGCCTATTCATGTCTCTTGCCCATTTATCAATTGCAGAATGGCTTGATTTTTTATACAATTGCTTTAACTCTTTGTATATTTGAGTTATTAGACCCCTGTCAGAGTTTTTCGTTATAAAGATTTTTTTCCCAATTTGTTGTTTCCCTTCTGATTTTGACTACATTGTTTTTGTTTGTACAAAAGCTTTTTAGTTTAATATAATCAAAACCATTTAATTTACATTTTGTAATTTTCTCTAAATCTTGCTTGGTTTTAAAGTCTTTCCTTTCCCAGAGGTCTGACAAGTATACTATTCTGCGTTCACTTAACTTATTTATAGTTTCCCTCTTTATATTCAAGTCATTCACCCATTCTGAATTTATCTTGGTGTAGGGTGTAAGATGTTGATCTAGACCTAATCTCTCCCATATGGGTTTTCCAAATTTCCCAGCAGTTTTTGTCAAATAGTGGATTCATGTACCAAAAGTTGGGCTCTTTGGGTTTATCATACACTGTCTTGCTGATGTCATTTACCCCAAGTATATTGCACTGATCCTCCTCTCTATCTCTTAGCCAGTACCATATTGTTTTGATGACTGCTGCTTTATAGTATAGTTTAATATCAGGTACTGCTAGGCCACCTTCCTTCACATTTTTTTCATTATTTCCCTTGATATTCTTGATCTTTTGTTATTCCAAATGAAATTTGTTATAGTTTTTTCTAATTCAGCAAAGAAGTTTTTTGGTAGCTTGATAGGCATGGTGCTAAATAGGGAAATTAATTTGGGGAGAATTGTCATTTTTATTATGTTAGCTCATCCTACCTATAAGCAATCAATGGCTTTCCAATTGTTTAAATCCAGTTTTATTTGTTTGGAAAGTGTTTTGTAGTTGTTTTCATATAATTGCTGTGTTTGTTTTGGTAGATAGATTCCTAAGTATTTTATATTGTCTAGGGTGATTTTAAATGGTGTTTCTCTTTCTACTTCTTGCTGCTCTAGTGTGTTGGAAATGTATAGAAATGCTGATGATTTATGTGCATTTATTTTGTATCCTGCAACTTTGCTAAAGTTGTTGATTATTTCTACCAGCTTCTTAGTTGATTCTCTAGGATTTTTTAAGTATACCATCATATCATCTGCAAAGAGTGATAACTTAGTCTCCTTCTTGCCTATTTTGATACCTTCAATTTCTTTTTCTTCTCTAATTGCAACTGCTAGTGTTTCTAGTACAATGTTGAATAATAGAGGTGATAATGGGCATCCTTGTTTTATTCTTGATCTTATTGGGAAGGCTTCTAATTTATCCCCATTGCATATGATGTTTGTTGATGGTTTTAGGTATATACTGTTTATTATTTTTAGGAAAGGTCCTTCTATTCCTATACTTTTCAGTGTTTTCAATAGGAATGGATGCTGTATTTTGTCAAAGGCTTTTTCAGCATCTGTTGAGATGATCATGTGATTTTTCTTTGTTACACTGTTGATATGGTCAATTATGTGGATGGTTTTCCTAATGTTGAACCAACCTTGCATTCCTGGTATAAATCCCAACTGATCATGGTGGATGATCTTCTTAATTACTTGCTGGAGTCTCTTTGCTAGTATTCTATTTAAGATTTTTGCATCTATGTTCATTAGGGAGATTGGTCTGTAGTTTTCTTTCTCTGTTTTTGATCTCCGTGGCTTTGGAATCAGTACCATATTTGTGTCATAAAAGGAATTTGGTAGGACTCCTTCTTAGCTCATCATATCAAATAATTTGTATAGTATTGGGATTAGTTGCTCTTTGAATGTCTGATAGAATTCACTTGTGAATCCATCAGGCCCTGGCGATTTTTTCTTAGGGAGTTCTTTGATGGCTTGTTCAATTTCTTTTTCTGATATGGGATTATTTAGGTATTCTATTTCTTCTGCTGTTAATCTAGGCAGTTTATATTTTTGCAAATATTCATCCATATCTCCTAAATTGTTATATTTATCGCCATATAATTGGGCAAAATAGTTTTTAATGATGGCCTTAATTTCCTCTTCATTAGAGGTGAGGTCTCCTTTTCATCCTTGATACTGTCAATTTGGTTTTCTTCTTTCCTTTTTTTCATTAGATTGACTAGTACTTTGTCTATTTTATCTGTTTTTTCAAAGTACCAGCTTCTAGTTTTATTTATCAATTCAATAGTTCTTTTACTTTCGATTTTATTAATTTCTCCCTTGATTTTTAGTATTTCTAATTTACTTTCCATCTGGGGATTTTTAATTTGTTCGCTTTCTAATTTTTTGAGTTGCATGCCCTATTCATTAATCTCTGCCTTCCTTAATTTGTTAATATATGCACTGAAGGATATAAATTTCCCCCTGAGTACTGCCTTGGCCGCATCCCACAGAGTTTGGTAGGATGTCTCATCATTGTCATTTTCTTAAATGAAATTATTGATTGTTTCTATGATTCCTTCTTTGACAAATTGGTTTTGGAGAATCATATTATTGAATTTCCAATTAGTTTTTGATTTTCCTGTCCAGGTGCCCTTACTAATTATTATTTTTATTGCATTATTATTTCTGCTCATTTGCATTTGTTTGCAATGGTTCTATGCCCTATAACATGGTCAATCTTTGTGAATGTGCCATGTACAGCTGAAAAGTAGGTGTATTCCTTTTTGTCCCTATTTATTTTTCTCCACATATCTATTAAATCTAATTTTTCTAGGACTTCATTCACCTCTCTTACCTCTTTCTTATTTATTTTTCGGTTTGATTTATCTAGATCTGAAAGAAGAATATTTAGATCTCCCACTAGTATGGTTTTACTATCTATTTCCTTCTTGAACTCTGCCAGTTTCTCCTTTATGAATTTGGATGCTATGCCACTTGGTGCATATATATTGAGCAGTGTTATTTCCTCATTGTTTATACTGCCTTTAATCAGGATGTGATGACCTTCCCTCTCTGTTTTAATCATATCTATTTTTACTTTGGCTTTGTCAGAAATCATAATAGCCACTCCTGCCTTCTTTTTCTCACTTGATGCCCAAAAGATTTTGCTCAAGCCCTGAACCTTAAACTTGTGTATGTCTACCCATCTCATATGTGTTTCTTGTAGACAACATATGGTAGGATTTTGGTTTCTAATCCACTCTGCTATTTGCTTCCATTTTATGGGCGAGTTCATCCCAGTCACATTCAGAGTTATAATCATCAGTTGTGCATTTGTTGACATTTTCGTTTCCTCCCCTATTCCTACCCCTTCTCCTTAAACTATTTCCTTTAAAACCAGTGGTTTGCTATTAAGACCATATCCCTTATCCCCTCCCTTGATTGACTTCCCTTTCTACCCCCTACCTTATTTCCCTTCCCTTTTTGTTTTTAAAAGCCTTATGAATTCCCTACCCCTTCTTCTCCCCTCCCTTTTTTTGACCTCCCCACTCCCCTGTTTCCCTTGATTTATCCCTTATGACTTTCTCAGAACTGTTAGATAGAATTTTTATGTCCCAATGGATAGTATAGCTACTCTTCCTTCTCCGGGTTGATTACACTAAGAGTAAGGTTTGATTATTACCTCTTAATGCTCTCTTCCTCTCCTTCTTATAATAGTATTTGTCCCCTCTCCTTCCCATGCCCTCTTTGTGTGTACTATAATATCCTATTTTTCTTATTCACTCAAGTTTCTCTTGGTGTCCCCTGCTATTCACCCCCTCTTTCCCATCCCCCATGTCATCTTAGATTATTTAGTGTTCCACCCTCACCCTGTGAATTATTCTTCTGATTACTATAATAGTGAATACTATAATAGTGAATAGAGTTCACTACAAAGAATTATACATAACATTTCTCTACATAGGAATACAGATAATTAGATCTTACTGAGGCCTTTAAAAAGGCAAATTTAAGAATTATAAGTTTTCTTTCTTTCCCCTCTGTTTCTTATTTACCTTTTCATGTTTCTCTCGATTTTTGTGGTTGGATATCAAACTTTCCATTTAGCCCTGGTCTTTTCTGTGCAAATACTTGGAATTCTTCAATTTTGTTGAACGCCCATACTTTCCCCTAGAAATATATAGTCAATTTTGTTGTGTAGTTGATCCATGGTTGCAGGCCCAGCTCTCTTGCCTTTCTGAATATCGTATTCCAGGCCTCACGGTCTTTTAGCGTGGAGGCTGCCAGATCCTGTGTGATCTTGATTGGTGTTCCTTGATATTTGAATTGTCTTTTTCTGGCTTCTTGTAAGATTTTTTCTTTTGCTTGAAAGCTCTTGAATTTGGCAATTATATTTCTGGCCGTTTTCTTATCTGGTTCGAATGTAGTGGGTGTTCTGTGAATCCTTTCAATGTCTATATTACCCTCTTGTTGTAGGACTTCAGGGCAATTTTGCTGAATTATTTCTTTTAGTATGGAGTCCAGGTTTCTATTAATTTCTGGTTTTTCTGGAAGACCAATTATTCTCAAATTGTCTCTTCTAGACTGGTTTTCTTGGTCTGTCACTCTCTCATTGAGATATTTCATGTTTCCTTCTATTTTTTCAGTCTTTTGACTTTGTTTTATTTGTTCTTGTTGTCTTGAGAGATCATTAGCTTCTAATTGCTCAATTCTAACCTTTAGGGACTGGTTTTCAGCTATAATCTTTTTGTTTTCTTTTTCAATCTGGTTCAATTTGCTTATCAGTTCATTTGATTTCTGAGCCTCACTTTCCAATTGCAAGATTCTACCTTTTAAACTGTTATTTTCTTGCCAGATCTCTTCCATCTTCCTCAGAATCTCAGTTTTGAACTCTTCCATAGCTTGTGAGGAGTTTTCCTTATTTGAGGAACGTCTGGATGCTTGTTTGTTCTCCTCCTCTGTTTGCTCGTTTGTCTGGATTTTCTCTGTGTAAAAGTTGTGGAGTGTTAAAGACTTCTTTTTCTTGTGTTTATCTTTCTCTTCAAGACTTCCTTAGTCTGCAGCAGCTTCTCAGCTTTATCCTTGCCCTTGGGGTCTGTCCATGGTCTTTTGGCTCCTGAGGTCTGAGTTCTGGTTTTTTCCAAGGTCAAGTCCCCTGGTGGACACCCTTGCTTGATCCTCTGCAGGAGGTTCCTTTACAAGTCTCAGGGCGCTGCTTCCACAGTCGTATACCCGTCTACGCTGGTTCCGCACTCAGGGTTTCAGAGCTTTAGCTCGTCGCTGTGTCTGCCTCCTTCCATACCTCCGCCGCTCCCGTGCTCAGAATTTGCGTGCGTTCTTTGGCTTTTTGGGGTCCCAAATCTTGCTGCTCTCAGGAACAGGCCCTGGAGCTGCCAATGACTCGATGGGTGCCCCAAACTTGCTCTATTTCTTTTTAACTGGCTTTGGAGCTATAGGTGGTGTGTGCGGTAGGGGTGGGGGTGGGGTGGTTGCTCAGCCTGCGATTTAGTGAGAGCTGTTTCACCCCTTTATAGCATGGAAATGTCCCGATTCCACGTACCTTCCACACTGCACCCTGTTGTGGGGTTCCTCCATTCGTCTGGACTTGTTTTTATGTCCCCTTGAGGAGTCTTGTGTGTTTTGGTCAGGAGAGGTTAAGAGCTGCTTTTTACTCTGCCACCATCTTAACCCGGAACTTCAATGATAACAATTTTTAAGAGTTACTAATATGATCTTTTCTTATAGGAATACAAATCATATGAACTTATTGGGTCCCTTAAAAAAAGTTTTGATTTTTTTGTTTTTTCTCCCCTCTCTTAATTACCTTTTCTTGATTCTCTTGAGTTCTGTGTTTTGACATCATATTTTCTGTTTAAGTTTGCACTTTTCTTTATGAATGCTTGGAAGTCATCTATTTTATTAAATGACCATACTTTCCCCTGCAAGAATATCATCAGTTTTGCTGGGTAGTTGATTCTTGGTTGTAGGCCTAGTTCCCTTGCTTTCCATAATAACATATCTCATGCCTTCCAGTCCTTCAGTGTAGATGCAGACAGATCCTTTGTTATCCTAACTGTGGTTCCATGTATCTGAATGACTTCTTAACAGCTTGTAATATTTTTTCCTTGGTCTGGTAGTTCTTGAATTTAGCTATATCATTCCTGGTTGTTGTGGTTTAAATGTAGGAGGTGATCTGTGGATTCTTTTAATATCCACTTTTCCCTATTGTTCAAGAATGTTAGGGCAGTTTTCTTGGATAATTTCTTGTAGGATGATGTCCAGGCTTTTCCTTTTGTCATGATCTTTCAGTAATCCAATAATTCTCAAATTGCCTCTCCTGGATCTGTTTTCCAGATCTGAGGTTTCGTCAATAAGGTGTTTCCTATTTTCCTCAATTTTTTCATTCTTTTGATTTTGTTTTATAGATTCTTGCTGCTTTGTGAAGTCATTTGCCTCTAGATATTAGATTCTAATTTTTAAAGACTAAATTTCATGCCTGGCTTTTTGGTCAACCTTCTCCTTCTGGTCTTATTTTCTTTGTACGTCATCTTTCACTTTCTTTCTCTCGTTTTCAAGCTGATCAATTTTGGCTTTCAAGACTATTTTCTTGTTTAAGTTCATGTATTTTCTTTTCCCAGTTGTCTTCAACCTCTCTTGATTGTTTTTTTTTTTTGAGTTCTTGATTTAATTGAATTTTGAGTTCTTCCAAAACCTGTGTCCATTTCACTGGAGTTTCTGTGTTTTTTCTTGGTGATCCTCGTTCCTCTTCTGATCCATTTGCTCTTTGTTCATTTCCTGGATAGAAGCTGGCAATTGTAATTTCTTGTTTCTTTTTCACTTGTTTACTCACAATTTTTCCTTCTTTCCTCCCTTGTAATTGTCTGTAATCTTGTTCATTTGATTATTTACTGGATTTTTGGGTTTAGGCTATTCAGTCCTGGAAAGGCTTCTTCTCTGCTTTGTTGACTCACTAGATTAGTGGGCCCCAAGACCAGATCTTCCCCAGCTGGTAGCAAAAGCTAAAGATCTGGTTTTGGCTACTTTCCCTGCAGTCTATGTTGGAGGGGTGTTGGAGCTTCCCTGCCCTCTCAAGACTTCTTATCTGCCATATTGATAAGATTAAGCTAGTTGTTCTGCAGAGCTTGATGTCAAAACCTCAAAAAAAAATGAGGTGGCGACAGGGCAAGATGGAGTGTTTGGCTGCCCTCTATGAGCTTCTCCTCCAGCTGCCTCTCTGCTGTCTGTGATCAAAGTCTTGAGTCTAGCACAGCTGTGCCAGCAAGGTACTCCCATCAGACTATCACCCTTGCCTGCCCAGAAATTCCAAGATCTGCTGGAGACTCAATACATTAGGTGGAGAAGGGGACCTGGGATCTTCCTTTTCCATTTCCCCTCAAATCTTACAGTTCAAGAATTTAGGCTTTTTTTTCACGTAATTTGGGTTCAGCAGGAGGATTCCCCCAGCTCTGTTCTGTTGTCAGATTTGGTTTGCTGTCCCCTCGAAGCCCTTTGTCCTTGAATGGTGTTGAAGGTTTTACTGAGGTCTGGAGCCTTGCTGCTTCTAAGCTGCCATCTTCCAAGAATTCCTCTATCTAAATATTGAAGTTAGAATAACTAATCATTGCCTCTTTCTAAGTGGGAACTCCTAGAAAGACCAGGATTCAACACTTCCTCAATGAGACCCTATAATCTTCTCTTGAGTCCTTCGAAATGATAATTTCTGTCCAACTCACTCATGATCCTGTTTAGAATTTTCTTGACAAATATACTGGAATAGTTTTGTCATTTCCTTCTCTAGAATGATGATAGGATTATATATTTAGAGATAGAAATGCCTAAGAGGTCATCTAATCTAACATTTCAGTTTTTAGATCAGGAACCTCCTAAAGTGACACTGACGGGGAAATATCAGAATATGTTTTAAATCTAGATCCTCTGAATTAGGACCCATAGGACCTTTCCCTAACTCAAAGGAACTACTTAGCAGCTAATAGCCTTACTGATTTAGGATGAAGCTTTGCTAGTGTAAGAGATTGATAGTACATTTTAAGCACAAATGTTGGAAGATGATAGGAGGGGCCAGAAGAGATACTAGCTTTTGAAATAGTACCTT
Organism: Gracilinanus agilis; assembly: GCF_016433145.1. Classification (NCBI taxonomy): domain Eukaryota; kingdom Metazoa; phylum Chordata; class Mammalia; order Didelphimorphia; family Didelphidae; genus Gracilinanus; species Gracilinanus agilis. The sequence goes on along the minus strand of NC_058130.1, from coordinate 353,814,719 downwards.
TCAATACTTTTCACTAACAGAATTCAGCAAGACCCTCCCTTCTGTATTTGGTATCCTTAAATGTTGTGTTTATAAAAGTTCCTGATAGATGGCAATGGTTGCTCATATTGACTTTCAAATGTAATAGATGATAGGTAGCAAGGAATTTGGGAAGTGATTTTGGTAGCAAAATATTTGGGGATGTTGCTTCAATGAATACATAATTTTTTATTGAATCAAAGTTTGAAAAAAAGTTTTACTTTAATCATACTTTTAAGAAGGTAATTTTGTATAATAATTGTTCAATTAATAGTTTAAATGTTTTTATTTCAAAAAGGATATCACTTTTTGAACAATGGTCTTGACTTTGGAGTAACCTACATTCAGACTAATATAGTATATTATGAAAAGTATATTTTTAAGAAGCAGTCAGGTGGGTGTCCTGACTGCCTATTCAGGTTTCTTTGCACCTCAGGGAAATCATTAAATACAGAATGTATTAGTTATATGACTAAGAAAATTCATTTAAAACTCTTGAGTGTCAGTGACCACATTCCTTCTTCTTAAAAATGGTTCTTGATCTTCTTCAGTACTACAGAGTAGGGTTTATGTTGTCAATCAGGTGTATGACAACCATTCTGTGCATTAACAAAGCCAGAGGAACTCCGGGGTATCTCATAGTTTCTTATAGTCTATATTGTAGTTATAACATCTTTCTCTTGGCTCCTTCTGTCATGATAGCAATGGATAGTTTCTTCATTGGCAATTACAAAACTTAATTTACTTGTAAAACTTAACCAGAATATTAGAAATGAATAAAGTAAATGACACTAGTGCACATATCATGAAGCCCCATGATTCTTTTTGGACCAGTCTGCACTACACAGACATTAAAAATTAAAATAACAAATACACATGAAGCTCTATTGTTTTTCATTAATACTAAATTTTCCCTGCAGATCAATGTTGATCATTTAATGCTTCCCATGTTCCTCTTGCCTTTTCCCATCTATTTTTGTTCACTCCATCACCCATGCCTGGAAAGTTCTCTCTCCAATAAAGTCCTACCCTTTCTTCATGAATGAGATTAAACATTGCTTCCTCTACAAAGTTTTGCTGAAAAGTCCTCCTCCCTTCAGAATAAAATATTCATCCCCTCTTCAAATTTCTCACATAACTTTTTCTGGACCTCTCTTTTGCAATGATCTTTTGTTGTTAAGTTGTTTTAGTTGTGTCAGACACTTTGTGATTCCCATTTGGAATTTTCCTTGCAAGATCCTGGAGTGGTTTTCCATTTCCTTCTCCAACACATTTTACAGGTGAGGAAACTGAGGCAAACATGGTTAAGTGACTTGCTTAGGGTCACACAGTCAGTTAAGAAAATTGATCTTCCTAAGTCTAGGTCAGCACTCTATCCACTGGGCCACCTGGTTGCCCAATCAAATCTATTTATTTTCATGTCTTTTCTTACTATTAGACTGTAAAAAACTTGAATTCAAAGTTTGTATCCCCACTGACTACCAAAAGCACATTTCACAAATTAGGTGCTTAATCAAAGGCCTTTTGTGTCTCTAGAGAGATTACTATAGGCTCATTATTATTTTGCTTTGTTTTGTTTTTCCTTTGAGATCTAGGGCAAACAGTTCCACAAGTCCACCTTTTGTCCTTTCCTGATGTGTTTCCACTTTTGACCTGCTTCTTTACTGCAAACGTTTTCTCAGAATGTAATAAAATCAGCTTATCTTTATCTAGAGCCAAAACCCATTAAAAAGCACAGATAGCAAATGAACATGATAGTAAAAGAACAGGAAATTGTTGGGAATGAATAAATCCACCAGATCCCACCAGTTAGAGAGGCAGAGGCAGGATCATTTAAAAAAAAAAGAGCACATTCTGTCCAGGCAGAGCATTTTTTTATAAATAGATCATTGAACCAAACAATTGCTCACAATATACTTGATGAGGTAGCTGGATCCTTCACTTGTAATCAGCTCATGCTGCTGGTTTGGGTCAGTTTCTTCACTCCAGGCTTCCCTCTGTCCCTCACTTCAGTCTCATCTAGCTAGCAAAAACTATACTTCCCTGCCATCTTTGCTTCCAATGCTGGATTGTATTTAAGTGAGTGAATAAATGAATGAATACGTAAAAGGAGAGGAGCAGAGATGAACATTTATTGTTCTCATAGTTTTTTTGTAATCTCCTTGCCTCCTCCATTTCCCTCTGGCATGAACCTCCTTCTACTAATTCCTTTAACTTCGTTGTTCCTAAGGTTTGTATCAAGAAGAGACAACTCTTTTGGAATTGGATGCTGGGATATGCTAAAGTTCACAGTGAAGAAAACAGAGTGAAGTTGCAAAAGTGTCCATAATATCTTAACTACTTGATTTCATAAATAGCACTGGATTGAGACATAATACATCAATTCTAATCTGAGTTTATAATTTTGTGTGACTCTGGGTAAGTCATTTCACCTCACAACCCTCAATTTCCTCCTTTGTGTAATTAAAGAAGTTGTAACATATGATTTCTAACCACCCCTTATAGTTCTAAAATTCTATGGCATGTTTTACCTCCCCAACTTCTTGGCCACTCAGGAGTCCTGGTTAGAGGGCCTGGCAATTTTCCTTTGATCATAGGATTGTGAAACTAATGACCTTTAAGTGGCTGTGTGATGTCTGTGTCATTGGAAAGCCACCAGCCCACCCAGTACACCTACATGATGGCTAAAAATGTCTTTCCTAATTGCTTTTGAACAATACAGACCTTAATGGCTGGGACCACCTCTTTAAAGCAGTATTCAGAGACTGAGCATAACAACACCCACTGATGCCAACAGGAGTTGTCTCTTGGCCAATCACTGATGTGTGACTTTGAAAGCGCCTCTCCCCCCACTCTGAGAAAGAGGATAATTATGATGAGTACTCCTCCTGAAATTCTACTTTATTTCAGTAGTCCCTCTCAATCATTCCAACCATAGGAATGTATAAATCTGGTGCCAGTAAATGCAAAGAGAACAGAGAATTTAAGCTCTCAATCTCTAGAGGACTGAAAGAGGATAGATTAACTGCAGCTGTAATATGCAATTATATACACACAATTCCATTACCTTTTGGTCAAGCATCAGAAGAAGATGAAAGGAGGCAAATGTCAGTAAGGAAGACTGCCTCCCTGAGCAGTGACTCTATTATTTATCACAGTGACAGTTAGTCTGTGTCAGAGAACTCTTCTAAACTAATAGAAATGCTTTATTTTAACTGAAGGGCAACACTGGATGTGATGAATAATGCTGCCGATTAATGGTCTTGAGTCCCCAGAGTTTTTATTTCAAAGGAAGTGAATGAAAGATGGAGAGAGATATCAAGTCCAACCAATCCCAAGTTCCCAAGGCTTAAGCAGTGCTACACTTTGAGAATATCAATGAAATTTGGGATCAGAGGAACCAGATTAGATTCTGTAGCTTCCACTGACTGACTGTATGACCCTAGGCAGGTCACTTAATCACCATGAACCTCAATTTCCTTGTGTAAATGAGAGGATTGGGTTAGATGACATTTAAAGTCCCTTTTCTACTCCAAATCAAGGATTCTAAGGTTACTCCAGGAAAAATAATCTGTTTTGACAATTTGATTTTTCTGTTAACTCTTTAAAAAACTCACTATGTAGAATATCAAAGCAAACTCAAATTTAAGATATGTAAGTCTTGTTCCACATTTTATCTGTTATTTGCAATACAACCTAACACTAATATTATTTCATAATCTAGAGGCAATAAAAAAGAAAATAATATCTCTTTTCTTTCCTTCTTTGGGCCACAAGACATAAAATGGAGATAAGGAAAATAAGCCTCCTTCTTTAGGGACATGAAATGGTTTCTGTAGAGTGAATGGTAATGAGTAGAGTATGTGGATTTTATAGGGTACATGAAGTACATAGAGTACATGGAGCAAAAAAAAAATAACAGTAAAGAGAAAGAAATAAAGGGAGATGGTAACCTGGTGAATCTAGGGTATCATTAGTGTGACTACTCTCTTCCTTGGTGCAAATTATAATTGTCCATGCCTTTTCATCTACATTTATAAATTTTCTTTAGATACTCTTTCCAAGTTTTCAACATTATTCCAACATCTCAGGCACACAAGTAAATCACTCGAGCTTCCCATCTATTGTCTCTCAGTACTACCCAATGACTTGCCCTCTGAACTTCAATATGTGTTGAGAATATCTTTTAAAATACTGCACCTATATAAGTCATTATTATTAATGCACTGAAAGTTACATCTACTATTTCTTTCCTTTGCCTATTTTGCTACTTGTAATGTTTCTTTGAAGGAGGCAACTTTTTGGAGTAAACAGTGTTCAATTTTAAACATTCATATGGCATTATAAGTAGAATTTTTTGTTTGTGTTTTTATTTTGGACTTATGATTTCACTGATGTTAAGATATCTGAAGGAAGAGGAAATTAAAGTTGCAGTAAAAAAAAATCAGACCTTATTAATGCCACAGAAAGGGGCCTGATTGATATGTTTACTTTCCCATCTATTAAAAAATTCCAACAATCCTTTTGAAATGTATCTATACATACGTCATAGGTTTTTGTGATGAAGGAAGGTATTACTATAAAGATTTTTGCATGGATATTCTGCAGTGGACTGGATTTTTTACAACCTTACAATGGAGGAAACATATCCAGAACATATGATTCTATTGCATCCTTTGTTTTTTGATTATGAAAAAGTATTTTATTTGGTATAGTGAAATGCCAACTTAAAGGCTCTATTCCAACCAGACTTCTCAACCTTCAAACAAGAAACCAAAATCTTAGAATGCGACTGAACCTCACTTGCATCTGAACTGGTCAAAGGAAGGAAGAATATGCAGAAATTATTAAGATATATTATTTCAATCAATAGGGAAATGGGGCAAAGAGGAAAAGCAGAAGAAGGGTGGGGAGAGAGACAGACAGACAGACAGACAGACAGATAATTCATTAAAAGAGGAATCAGTCCTAAGCAAAACAAACTTTAACTGGATGCACAGAAATATTTATAGCCACTTTTTTTACAGTGGCAAGGAATTAGAAATGGAAGGGGTGTCCATCAATTGGCAAGTGGCTGAAAAAGGTAGGTATATAAATGTAATGGAAGACTATTATATTATAAGGAATGATGTAGGGGATAGTTTTAGGGAACCCTGGAAGACTTATATGAGCTGATGCAAAGCAACATAAGCAGAACTGGAGCAGAAAACCTTGATTGATTTTAGGAACGTTAATAACGGCAAATCACAGCTTTAGAGGTTTTATAATAATGTATGCTTACATCTTTATAGAGAAATGAAGGATTCTGAGAGTACAGAATGAGATTTTATTGTTTTTTGGTGGGGAGGGGATGATATAATCATGGCAGAAATTTGTTTTATGTCACTATACATATCTACAGGGGATTTTGTTTTTCTTTCTTTGGTAACTGGGGGGTGGGGAATGAGGGGAGTTGGGCTGGAGAAAAGATGAATTTTTGCTCACTGAAATAACCTAAAAAAAATCAAAAGGATTTTTATTAAACAGAAAGTTTAATGGTAAATTGACATTGGTTATAGTCTTATCTCTCTAATAAAAATACTATGTTGAAATAATCAACAACTTTAGCAAAGTTGCAGGATACAAAATAAATGCACATAAATCATCAGCATTTTTTACATCTCCAACACACTAGAGCAGCAAGAAGTAGAAAGAGAAACACCATTTAAAATCACCCTAGACAATATAAAATACTTAGGAATCTACCTACCAAAACAAACACAGCAATTATATGAAAACAACTACAAA
>NC_058130.1:353654144-353808558 GCF_016433145.1 Gracilinanus agilis | reverse complement strand
TATGCGGGTGATGGAATACTATTGTGCTAAAAGGAATAATAAATTGGAGGAGTTCCAGGCGAACTGGAGAGACCTCCGGGAACTGATGCAGAGCGAAAGGAGCAGAGCCAGAAGAACTCTATACACAGAGACTGATATACTGTGGTAAAATTGAATGTAATGGACCTCTGTACCAGCAGCAATACAATGACACAGGACAATTCTGAGGGATTTATGGTAAAGATGCTACCCACATTCAGAGGAAGGACTGCAGGAGAGGAAACATAAGAAAAACAACTGCTTGAATGCATGGGTCGGGGTGGACGTGATTGAGGGTGTGGACTCGAAACTACCACACCAATGCAACTACCAACAATTAGGAAATTGGTCTTGATCAAGGACACATGACAAAACTAGTGGAAATGCTCATCGGCCATGGGTGGGGGGAGTGCGGGGGGGGGGGTGAAGGGGATAGGAGGAGCATGAATCAGGTAACCATGTTAAAAATGTAGATTAATAAATGTTAAAAAAAATAAAAAAAATTTAAAAAAATTAAAAAAATACTATGTTGAAAGAAGAAGGAACTTTTCTTGTTGCTTTCTTATCTGGAAGACTAAGATGACAGTTCTTGTCTTCTTCTCTTGGTTCTATATCTGACTGTCCAGAGTTCTTCCTCCATCATGTCCCAGCAGCCATCTCATTTTAGAATACTCCTCTTCCCCATGTCCCCTATCCCTCTAATTTGTCAGTTTCTCCTTGAACCTTCAATTTAAGGAAGTGCCTAGGTCAGCCATGTTTATTTCTTCTCTCCCTTCATAGCTTCATTCCTGAATCTGCAGTATTTTTTCTCTACAATGCCCCTATGTAGATACCTTTTATCTCCCTTTCCTTTCCCACTTCTTGCTCCAGCCCCTTTTGTATGTTATCTTTCCTCATTAAAACATAAGCTCTTTGTGGGGAAAGGACCTACTTGTACCAAAACATTTATAGATCCTCTTCTTGTCGTGGCAAAGAATTGGAAATTGAAGGGATGTCCATCAATTGGGGAATCACTGAACAAATTGTGAAATATATGGTGATGGAATACTATTATGTTTTAAGAAATGATATACAGGATGATTTCAGAAAGACCTACATGAGCTGATGCAGAGTGAAATAAGCAGAACCAGGAGAACATTGTAAACAGTACCAGTAATAATGTGAACTGACCAATAGTGATAGACTTAACTACTTTTGGCAATACAATGATCCAGGACAATTCTGAGAGACTTATGACAAAGAATGCTAACTACCTCCAAAGAAAGAACTATTAGAGTCATAATGCAGATCAAAGCATGTAATTTTTCACTTAAATTTATTTGAGTTTTGGTTTTGGTGTTTTGGTTTTATATGACTTTTCTTCTATAAAAATAAACAACATGGAGATATGTTTTGAATGATAATACATGTATAACCCAGATTGAATTCCTTGCCAGCTCTGGGAGAAGGGAGGGAGATAATTTGGGTGATATAACTTCAGAAAAACTTATGTGGAAATTTGTTATCACATGTAATAGGTAAAACCAAAATATATTAAGAAAATAAACAAAAAGCATAAGATCCTTGAGGGCAGGAACTATATTTTTGTTGATGTTTGTATTTTTAGCACTTAGCACGTCTGGCACATAATAAGTGCCAATTTGATCTATCACATTTTACATATCCCACACCATCAAAGGAACAATCTGGAGCCATTCATTTCATATCTGTCTATCCGCTTTCCTTCCTTCCTTCCTTCCTTCCTTCCTTCCTTCCTTCCTTCCTTCCTTCCTTCCTTCCTTCCTCTACCTACTTATCAATCTATTTATCTGCCTCCTTATCTCACTATCTATCTATCAATTGTTTATTTACTTATCAATCAATATATCTATCTAATATCTACTTATCTACCTATGTTTAGCAAGGGGACAAAGTAAATATAGATTAGGGAAAGATAATAAAAAGCTGGCTTCACATAGCTTTGAGCTCCATAAGAAGTGCATCAGTGTACTTTAATTATATCCATAGTATATTAATTATATATTATAAATTAATTATGTATAATGTATATTTATATGCATGTATTTGTACCTATTGATGAGGGACATAAGGATTTCTTGTTAACTAAAATGGGATATAAGGGCGGGAATTATTTCATTTTTAATCTTACTTCTTTAATTTCTGGATCACTTCCTGGCTTATGGTAGGTACTTAGCAAGTGAATGCTGAAATGGATTGAATTGAATTTTGTTAGGGAAATTATGGTATTCAAAAGCTTAAATCATTATTATTTTCTTTCTAATTTTATTGTCATTTGACACTTTTTCCTTAAGGAACTTGCCCAAAATAAATAAATATAAAGGAAAGGAAAGTACACACAAATCATTTTGTACTATATGGCAAAAGATATCTACCCAATTTTTTAAGTGAAAAGGTTGTAGCTCTTTGAAAAATAAGATTTAAGGGAATGCCCAAATGAATTTCATGTAATTCTGTGATCCAAAATTAATTGATAGTTTAACAAGGCAAGAATGTTCTAGGACACTGGTAAGAAGGAATAATTCACCTTGTGGGGGTATTATTTTGTTGTAACTTATTTTTACAGTTAGCTAACTGCCAAATGAAGTGTCTTCATTGAAAGGAGGAGCAAAATATGGGGGCCTTCAATGTTTGCATTTGCATGAGAACCACTTAAGCTCAAGGTGGTATTCCAAGCATTAATTATCTAAAAGCTAAAATGCATTGTGAGGGAACTAGGAAGGTGAAATTAAGTTTTAAAAAGTGCTTTTTGACTCACAGCAGAGAGAAAGTGGCCTTTAAATTGGGTTGAATCGCATCACACAAAAATCTGAATCTTCATAGTAAACTGGATGATGAAAATATCAACTAACCTCCTCAGTTAAGAGATTGCAGTGAAATGTCAGTCAGTTTGACTTTAATTTCTGCCAAATTCTTTAAATGTATTATTAATGGATAGATTTAGAAGAGGAAGTGGTCATCACAGAGTCTTCCTGTTCATTAAGAAAAGATCATGCCAGGCTACTTTAATTTGCTTAATTCAAAGGTTTACTAGACCCTTGTTTGGTCAGCTGATAAGAATACCTACCTTTTCATTTCCCATTAACTGTTCTCTTTGCTTTCAACTCTAAGAATATCAGACTTCCCAAGGATAAGGTCAGTACCAGAAATTTCATTTTAATGGAAATTGCATCAGTTTTGGTATTTAACACCTCCTTAAGTATACTTAATTGTTTCTTCTCTCTGATTGGAGAGCTAAATGGCACCACAAAACAATATTCCTGTACCCTTTCATATAGAGGATCAGAATTTCCAGTCATCTCTTCATTTCCCACAAGTTGCTCTGCTTGGTTTTGATTTCAAGAATATCATGTCCTCTAAGTGGGGACTCAGTAGCACTCCCCACTGTCAGCTTTCCTTTGTGTGCTATTGTTCTAATTAGATTATTTATCTCTTGAACAAAAAAACTGCCCTATATTGTTTTATTTGTACCCCCCAGTTCTTTACATAAGGTCTGGTATAGAATAAGTGCTTAATAAATGTTTGTTCTTTATTTAGATTTTTTAAATTTATTTACATTCTTTTCTATCAGTAAAATGCTATAGACATTGTTTTGTGGATTTTAGGCAGACTTTTGGCAAAGTTGATCTATCTTGTGGATAAAATGGAGTGAAATAGGTTATGGAACAACATATAGGTTGATTTAGAACTGGATAATTTGAGTGAACCCAAAGATCAGTCATTAATGTCTCAATATCATCTTGGAAAAATATCCTTAGAAGAGACCTACCTATAGGAGCAGGTTTTTTTCTCTATTTGACAACTATCAATAACTTGCACAGTGGCACTTTGTGTTTCAATTTTTAGTACCATTCATGACATGCCTTTGGGTGAATATGGAGATCATGAAGACCTAAGTTCCACTCCTGACTCTGTGCATACTATCTAGTGACCCTGGATAAGTCTTTTACACTTTTAACTTTAGGTAACTCTTCAATCTACCAGTTGAAGATGTGTTCCTGAGCTCCAGTGGTCAAGGGAGCTTTCTCCCTGAAAGATAACTGACGTCAATAAAATCACAGGCCTGACCAGATCTCTTGTGCCAAGCAAACAATTCATTCTAGAATGACACGAAAAGACAGTATCAAATCCAGATGGTGTGTATATGAAACAGTAAGGGAAGGCAGGTGGCCAGCCCTAATGTGCTAATTATATGCATGAGTGCCCTAACCCTTTAAAAATCCTTTTTTTTTGAAATCTCTGACAACAATAAAACAAACAAATCATATGTATAGAATACTGAATTTTAAAACTCTTTCTTCCAAAGTAGTCTGTAATATATAGTAGCATGATTATAATTATTCTCATTCTAATAATGAGGAAACTAAGCTCAGGTGGGCTTAAATTGTAGCCTTGTCACTTCCTAGCTATGTGAATTTTGGCCATTTTTTTTTCACTTTTAAACCCCAGGGCTCTTACCTGTAAAAGACTAGCATTACCTACCTCCAGAGCTGTTAGGAAAGATTCTTTGCAAACCTTAAAGTGATATTCAAACATGACATTATGATTTGTTCAGTGTCACACAGCTCCTATGCAACAGGAACAGAGCTAGACCCCAAGCACTCTAATTCATTCTTGGCATTCACCCCAGTTCTGCTCAATGCACTGCTTTTCTATCATTGCACTGACAGGCAGTACAGGCAGTAGGATCATTCCTCTAGCCTTCTGTAATTTAGGAATGTCAGTAATGATAGATGAACATATATTGCAGTTCAGCCCAAACTTAGATCTACTTAAAAATATAAAACAACTACAACAAAGACAACGACAACGACAATGACAATGACGATGACAACGATGATGATGATGACGATGACGACGACAACAACAACAAGAACAACGACGACACAAAGAAGCTCGTGAAATATTGGCTCAAAGTCAACTGTATTAATTCACTCCCCCATAAATGGAGCCCATCCTGTCTACATAGTGTATTTCACTTTAATTTTTTTAAACCCTTGTTTTCCTTCTTGGAATCAATACTAAATATCTGTTTCAAGGCAGAAGAGTGGTAAGGGCTAAGTAATTGAGGTTAAGTGTTGCCCAGGGTCACAAAACAGGAAGTGCCTGGTTCAGATTTGAACCTCCCATATTTAGACCTGGTTCTCTCCACTGAGGGATCTGGCAGCCTCTGTACTTCACTTTGGATGAATGACAACTTCACAAAATGATAGGGTAGAGGTATAGCATGAGATCATAGTAATAATAATAGGAAACATTTATATTTTAATGTTTGCAAAGCTTTTTATATGTGATTTGATTTGATCCCTATATCAACTCTGGGAGTTAGGTGATATTATTTTTCCTATTTTGTACATGAGGAAACTGAAGTAGGCAGAGATTAAGAGATGGGCCTATAATCTCACCTCACCGTGTCTGAGACCGGATTTGACTTTGCGCATTTTTGATTTCAAGCCCAGCACTCTAACCACTGTTCAACCCAGCCAAAAAACATGGAAGATCACATTTGAGATCCTGAACGTGTTCAGAGGTCCAACATATATAAAGGTGCAAATAATTAGATGTTTCTGATTCATGAGACACTGTACAAAAAGCACACTTACTCTAGGAGCATAAAATGGTATAAAACTGTCATTTCCACAGGAAAGTACATAAACTTTCCATATTTCAAACAAATTACCTCGACAAAGCAAAATAATTATTTATTGACTTAAAAACTTTATGAATTTTTACATATTAAAAAATCTTTAAGACTAAATATTTGGGGAATACTCAAGATGATTATGAGTGGTAGCAGAAAAGCCAAAATTTCACTAGTTTAGCTCGTATAAAAAAAGAAAGAGAAGTTGCACAAGTCAGTTAGGAAATCTAAGAAGAAAATACAGGTTTCTTTTCCATATTGCAACTTTCATCACAGATTTGATGTATTGCAGATTGGCTTAATAAGTTAAGCCAGAAGAAGTTTCAGACATGTGAAGGCCAGAAAGGCTTAAAATATATGCATAGTATTGTATAATATCAAATATATTATCTTTTAATACCATAAATATATAGAATTTCTGTTTTAAAGTTCAAATAAAAAGTTAAAGTTTGTGAAAAGAATGTCAAAGCTAGCAGATGACATATTAAAAACTAGAAATATAGCGATTTTAAAAAGTTAGGAACTCAGAAATGGATATAAAGTACCATAAACAATAATAGTAAAAAGAAAAAGAAAATAGTAAATAAAATTAAAAAGAATAATAAATAAAAAAGAAAAAGAAAAAATCACACTTCTTTAGTATGAAGGGAGGGCCAAAAATTTTCGTAAGGATTTTCTAGATGTCAGGGTCACTGTGCCCCTAATCCCTGGTGTTGTGGAAGGCTATCTATATAATAAGTACATCCTAGAGATAACATAGTCGATAGAATACTGGGTCTGTCATCAGGAAGTCTCATCTTCATGACTTCAAATCTTGCCTTAGATACTTACTAGCTGAGTGATCCTAGACAAGTCATTTAACCATGGTTGACTCAGTTCCTCACCTATAAAATGAGCTAGAGAAGGAAATGTTAAAACTCTCCAGTATCTTTGCCAAGAAAACTTCAAATGGGATCACAAAGACTTGGACATGACTGAACAACAACACATAGTTAGCCAGAAGCATGTAAGCATTGTACAAAGTATCTAGAAAAGTCTAGCCTTTATAGATCTGAGGGCAATCCAAGGAAATCTAGAAATTATATGTTTCTCACCATGTGGACTAGGGGGAAACCAGGGAACTCTTGACACTGCACTTATATTCCTTGAATCAGAGGATGGAGCAAGATGTCTCAGAGATATTTTGGGTCTGCATCTGTGTAACTGTCTCTAAACCATGGCAAAGAGTTTGCTAAACTGAGACTGAAAATACAATGACCAGATTATTTCAATAATCAGACCAAGCCCAAACATCTAACTGGTGGTCCAAAAAAGATAATTGGCTCAATGGCCTAAACTCCTTAAGGAACACAGAACACAGTAATTAGAGGAAATAGTGGAAAGACCCCAGATGTTGCAGAACAGGAGAAAACATGGTACCAGAAAGACTTATGGTCCATTTTTTATGTTTTTAAATTATACTTTAACATTTTTTATTTTAATAAATTTTCACATACGTTTTTCAAAGTTATGATTCAAATTAACTTCTTCCCTTCTTCCTTCCATCTTTCTGGAGTTTCCAGGCAATGCAATCTGGGTTATGCATGTATTATGATGGAAAACACACTTCCATTTTATTCATTTTCGTAAATGAATAATCTTATAGGACCAAAACCCCTTAATATATATACCAAAATAAATAAGTGATAAATCGTATGCTTTCATCTGCATTCCTACACCCAAAGTTCTTTCTCTGGAGGCAAATGGCATTCTTTATCAATAAGTCCCTCAGAATTGTTATGAATTGTTGTACTGCTGTTACTAGCTAAGTGTTGGAAGTGATTGAGAGAAACAGAGTCTCAAATAGATATTTTTATCTGAACCCCATCAAAAGATCAAGACAGTCTGGCAAGGCTGTGTTTTTTTACCTTTCTGCCCTGCAAGTCAGGATGCAGACAGGATGGGTTGTCAAAGATAAAATCTTGATTCCTCTCCTTGATTCCTTTTATGATCCACCAGTAGTTCCCAAACTTTTTTGGCCTACTGTCCCCTTTCCAGAAAAAAATATTACTTAATCCCCTGGAAATTAATCTTTTTTAAATTTTAATAGCAATTAATAGGAAAGATAAATGCACCTGTGGCCATCACTGCTCCTCTGGATCACTGCAGCACCCACCAGGGGGCAGTAGCGTCCACTTTGGGAATCACTGATCCACACCTTTTCTTATTGGAAAGCATTATAATCTGATTTTCTAGGAAGCTTTAAGTTTTTAGTAAACCAAAATTTAATGAGTTAACAGCCTTTTTTTACTCAGCAGAGTAAAGCTGCAGCTGTGGGTATATCTCTTTAACTGCTCCAGGCATCCCAAGGTCACAGAGTGACAGACACAGGCAAAATTCCATTTTAGATAAAGTGAGGCTTATTTTTAACCTTGGAACTTTTTCTCATCTGGGCATGATCTTCATGAGAAAATTTTTTGTAAAACCATATTATGATGTAATTTCTGTAACCTTGGCATGTCTGTGCAACTGTGAAACTTCTTTGTCCTTTGTGTAAAAAGGTTTTTTTTTTTAATACTGTATAAAACAAATTTCAAGCTCATTGCCTGTCAGAGGAACAGCCATGAGCTGACAGACAGATGGTCTCCAGCTTCATTCTCTCTCACCTAAACCATCCTCTTATCAGATTCCTGGAGCTGTTGGATAGCTTTCAACAGCTCACATTTGATCATTCTACAATATTGCTATAACTGTGTGCAATGTTTTTCCTGGTTCTGCTTATTTCACTCTTCATCAGTTAAGGCAAGTCTTTCCAGTTCTTTCTGAAATCATCCTGTTCATCATTCCTTTTAGCACAAATGGTATTGCATCATCATCATATAACACAATTTGTTCAACCATTCCTTAATTGAGGGATATCCCTTTAGTTTCCAAGTCTTTGCCACCACAAAAAGAGAAGATATAGATATTTTTGTACAAACAGGGTCTTTCCCATTTTTTATCTCTTTTGGATACAGACCCAGTAGTAGTATTAATGGATCAAAAGGTACACATTCTTTTATAGTCCTCTGCACATAATTCCAAATTGACTTCCAGAATGGTTGAATCAATTCACAAGTCTACCACTGGTGTCCCAATTTTGCCACATTTCCTCAAACATTTATTATTTTCCTTTACTGTCATATTGGCCAATCAGATAGATGTGAGGTGGCACTTCAGAGTTGTTGCAATTTGCATTTCTCTATCAAGTGTGATTTAGAATATTTTTTCATGTGATTATTAATAGCTTTTATTTCTTCATCTGAAAACTGCCTGTTCACATCCTTTGACCATTTATCAATTGGGGAATGACTTGAGTTCTTATAAATTTGACATAGTTCTTTATATATTTGAGAAATGAAGCCTTTACCAGAGATATTTCCTTCTAATCTTGATTGCCTTGATTTTGTTGGTAGAAACCTTTTCAATTTAATATGATTAAAACTATTTTGCATATTGCAATATTCTTTGTCTCTTATTTGGTTATAAATTCTTCCCTTCTCCATACATCTGGAAGGTCAACTATTCTATGTTCCCCTAATTTACTTATAATATCACTTTTTATGTTTAAATCATAAACCCATGTTGACTTTATCTTGGGATAGGGTATGAAATATTGATCTAAACCTAATTTTTACTCTATTGTTTTCTAATTTTTACCAGTAGTTTTTGTCAAATAGTCAGTTCTTATCCCAAAAGCTGGGATCTTTGGGTTTAACAATCACAAGATTGCTGAAGTCATTTACCCCTAACTATTTAATTGATCCACCCTTCTATTTCTTAGCCATGCCAAATTATTTTGATAATTCCTGCTTTATACTATAGCTGAAGATCTGGTACTGCTAGGCAACCATCCTTCACTTTTTTTTTTAATTAGTTCCCCTCAAATTCTTGATTTTTTTATTCTTTCAGATGAATTTTGTTATTATTTTTTCTAGTCCATACAATAGTGTTTTGGTAATTTGATTGGTATGGAACTGAGTAAGTAATTTAATTTTGATAGGATTGTCATTTTTATTCTATTAGCTCAGCCTATCCATTAGCGATTAATGTTTTTCCATTGTTTAGATCTAACTTTATTTGTGTGAAAAGTGTTTTATAATTGTGCTCATATAATTCCTGTGTTTGTCCTGGCAAAAAATTCCAGATCATTTTATATTTTCTAGAACAATTTAAAATGGAATTTCTCTTTCTACCTCTTGTGTGGAGTTTTCTTGGAAATATATAGAAATGCTGATGATTCATGTGGCTTTATTTTTATTCCTGTAACTTTGATAAAGTTATTATTTCAACTAATTTTTAGTTGATTTCCAAGGATTTTCTAAGTATACCATCATATTATCTGCAAAGAGTGATAGTTTAGATTCCACATTGCCTACTTCAATTCCTTTAATTTCTTTTTCTTCTCTAATTGCTATAGCTACCATTTTCAGTAAAATATTTAATAATAATGATGATAATGAGCATCCTAGTTTCATTCCTGGTCATTTTGGGAAGGCTTCTAATTTATCCCCATTGCAGATGATACTTGTTGATGGTTTTAAATGAATACTATTTATTATTTTAAGGGAAGTCCCTTTTATTCTTACAATTTCTAGTGTTTTCAATAGGAATGGGTTCTGCATTTTGTTAAAGGCTTTTTCTGCTTCTGTTGATATAATCATGTAATTTCTGTTAGTCTTGATATTGTCAAATATGCTGATAGTATTGATTTGTATGGTCAAATATGCTCATAATGTTCTTAAAATTAAACCAGCCCTGCACCCCTGGTGTAAATCTCATCTGTTTATAGTGAATAATCCTGGTTATATAGTCATGTAATCTTTTTGCTAGTATTTGATTTAAAATCTTTCCATCAATGTTCATTAAGAAAATTGATCTGTAATTTTCTTTCTCTATTTTTGGACTTCCTGGCTCAGGTATCAGCACTATATTTGGGTCATAAAAATAATTTTTAGGACTCCTTCTTTGCTTATTTTGCCAAATAGTTTGTATGGTATTGGGATTAAGTGTCCTTTAAATGTTAGATAGAATTCACCTGAGAATCCTTCTGGCCATAAGGATTTTTTTTTAAAACCCTTACCTTCCCCCCTTGGAGTCAATACTGATTCCAAGGCAGAAGAGAGGTAAGGACTAGGCAATGGGGCTCAAGTGACTTGCCCAGGGTCACACAGCTAGAAAGTGTCTGAGGCTAGATTTGAACCTAGGTCCTCCTGTCTCTAGGCCTGGTTCTCAATCCATTGAGCTACCCAGCTACTGTCCTCCCCCGCACCCCCATAAAGATTTATTCTTAGCAAGTTCATTGATGGCTTTTTAAATTTTTTTTCTGAGATGGAATTATTTAAGAATTGCCTTTCCTCTTTTGTTAACCTAAGTAATTTGTATTTTTGTAAATATTTATACATTTCACATAGATTGTCAGATGTATTGTCATATAATTAGGCAAAATAGCTCCAAATGATTGCTTTAATTTCCTCTTCATTAGAGGTGTGGAAAGGAAAACTGACTCAAGCTTTTGGCAATTGGGCCTACTGAGATGAATGCAGAGAATGGTTGGAATGTGACAAGATGGGCAGTGCCAGTTGGAGTGGGAGAAGAGGATTATGGGAAAAACTGTTAACTGAAAGGTCTTGGCCCTCTGAACTCTGTCGAGTGAGGAGAAAAGTCCTGGAGCTCTACAGTCCCACTTGTGGAAAAGCCTTGCCTCCATTTATTTTCCCTTGCCCGGAAGAGAAAAAAAAGGGGCCTGTTGTTTGAGAGCCTCCCTTAGAGGAATAACGAACAACTATAGCTGCTGAGAAGGGGCTGATCCCTTACCTTCATGAGGTCACCCTGAAGATCCTTTCCATCCTTTTATCTTCCCAAGAAGGACACTTGCCACTGGTTAAGGTAGGAGAGAAACTTTAATTAGATAAGAAGAGGAATCAAAGGGGGGATAGGTTTGAGGGAAGAGGAGAGTCTATTTGGGGTTTCTTGTTTTCTTCAGCTAAGCCCAGATGGCTCTGCTCCAACTTAACTATCCTCTTCTTATCTAATTAAAGTTTCTCTCCTACCTTAACCAGTGGCAAGTGTCCTTCTTGGGAAGGTCAAGGGATGGAAAGGGTCTTCAGGATGACCCCTGAAGTTAAGGGATCAGCCCCTTCTCAGCAGCTGTAAGTTGTTCGTTATTCCTCTAATGGAGGCTCTCAAACAACAGGTACTTTTTTTCTCTTCTGGACAAGGGAAAATAGAAGCAAGGCTTTTCCACAGGTGGGATTGTAGAGCTCCAGGACTTTTCTCCTCACTTGACAGAGTTCAGAGGGCCAAGACCTTTCAGTTAACAGTTTTTCCATAATCCTCTTCTCCCACTCCAACTGACACTGCCCTTCCTGTCACATTCCAACCGCTGTCTGTATATATCTCAGTAGGCCCAAGTGCCAAAAGCTTGAGTCAGTTTTCCTTTGCACAGAGGTGAAATCGCTTTTTTCCTTTTTGATACTGATAATTTGGTTCTCTTCTTTCCTTTTCTTAAAAATCAAATTAACTCAATCATTTTATTGCAAATAATAATATGGAAATAGATTTTGAACAAATGATATATGAATAACCCAGTGGAATTGCTTGTCATCTCAGGGAGTGTGGAGGGAAGAAAGGAAGGAATGAACATGAATCATTTAACCATGGAAAAATATTCTTAATTAATTAATTAATTAATTAATTGAAAAATTAAATTAACCAATGAACACTCTGTCTTTTTTATTTGTTTTTTTCCTCATAACCAGCTCCTAGTATTATTTATTAGTTAACAGAAATTTATTTCAATTTTATTAAATTCTCTATTGATTTTTAGAATTTTCAATTTAATCTTTAATTGGAGATTTTTAATTTGCTCTTTTTCTAGCTTTTTTCTAGCTAAATGCCTAATTCATTGATCTGCTTTTCCTCTATTTTATTGACAGGAGCATTAAGGGATATAAATTTCCCTCTGAGTACTTTGGCTGTATTCCATAAATTTTGATATCTTGTCTCCTCATTGTCTTTCTCTTCAATGAAATCAGTGCTTGTTTATATAATTTGTTCTTTGACCAATCTATTTTGAAGAATTAGATTATTTAGTTTCCAATTAATATTTAATTTGCCTTTCCGTGAAGACTTACTGATTATAACTTTTATTGCATTATGATCTGAGAAAGTTGCCTTTCTTATTTCTTCTTTTCTGCATTTGATTGTGAAATTTTTATGCCCTAGTACATGGCCAATTTTTGTATATATACCATGTGTTGCTGAAAAGAAGTAGATTCCTTTTTATCCTCATTCAATTTTTTCCAGATATTTATTAAATCTAACTTTTCTAAAATTTCTTTCATTTTATTTACTTCTTTCTTATTTATTTTTGGTTGATTTATCTAGTTCTGATCAGGGAAGATTGAAGTTCTCCTCTAATATAGTTTTAATTTCTATTTCCTCCTTAAGCTTCTTTAGTTTCTCCTTTAAAAATCTGGATGTTATCCCTTTGGGGCATATATGTTAAGTATTGATATTACTTCATTTTCTATACTGCTTTTTATCTAGATGTAATTACCTTCCTTATCTCTCTTTTTTTTTTTTAACCCTTGTACTTCGGTGTATTGTCTCATAGGTGGAAGATTGGTAAGGGTGGGCAATGGGGGTCAAGTGACTTGCCCAGGGTCACACAGCTGAGAAGTGGCTGAGGCCGGGTTTGAACCTAGGACCTCCTGTCTCTAGGCCTGACTCTCACTCCACTGAGCTACCCAGCTGCCCCTACCTTCCTTATCTCTTTTAATCAAATCTCTTTTTGCTTAACTTTGTCTGAGATCATGATTGCTACTCCTGCTTTTTTTTTTTTAAATAAACACCCTTACCTTCCGTCTTGGAGCCAATACACATTGGCTCCAAGGCAGAAGAGTGGTAAGGGCTAGGCAATGGGGTTTAAATGACCTGCCCAGGATCACACAGCTAGGAAGTGTCTCATGGCACATTTGAACCTAGGACCTCCTATTTCTAGGCCTGGCTCTCAATCCACTGAGGCACCCAACTGCACCCATACTCCTGCTTTTTTTGTCTCAGTTGAAGCCTAATAGATCCTGCTCCAGCCCCTTATCTTTATTCTGTGTATGTCTACCTACCTCAAATGTGTTTCTTGCAAACCACATATAGCCGGATTCTGTGTTTTAATCCACTCTGCTAAATGCTTTTGCTTTATGGGCGAGCGCATCCCATTTACATACACAGTTAAGGTTACCATCTGTGTATTCCTCTTCATCTTGGTGACCCTTTTTAATCCTTCACTTTCTCCTTTCACTCTCTCTATACACCAGTGTTTTGCATCTAATCCTTCCTCCTATTCCCCCTCCTTTACACTGCCTTTTCCACCACCACCCTTCTTATTCACCTTCTACTTCTTTATAGGATATTATAGGATTTTATATCTCAATGAATCTGACTGTTCTTCCCTCTCTGAGTCATTTTCATGAGAATAAAATTTAAGTATTACCTATCACCACCTGCATTCTCCTTTCCACTATAATATTCCCCCCCACATCCCCTTATGTAGTATAATTTATTACATTTTACTTCTCTATTCCCATTTTCTCAATGAAATCCACTTTATCACATTTAGAATTTTTTTAACTAAACTGTACTTTACCACACTTTTTGTATATCTTCTAACTTCTTCTAACTACTATGACAATGATAAATTTTTTAAGAGTTATAAATATCTTACTATAAAGGAAAGTAAACAATTTGACCTTATTGAATCTCTTAACTTTTTTCTCTTTCTTATTTAACTTTTTGGACTTCTCTTAAATTTTTTATTTGGTCATTAAATTTTCTATTTGCCTGGTCATTTCTTTAGGACTATTTGCAAATGTTTCATTTTATTAAATAACCATATTTCTCCCTGAAAGAACATAGTCAGTTTTAATGGATAAATGATTCTTGGTTGTAAACCCAGTTAGTTCCCTTGCATTTGGAATGTCATATTCCAAGCCTTCTGATTTTTCATTGTGGAAGGTTCCAGATCCTGTGTAATCCTGCCTGGGGACCTGTGATATTTTAATTATTTCTTTTCAGCTGTTTGCAGTATTTTCTCCTTGGCCCAGGAGTTCTTGATTTCTCTTTAATATTCCTGAGTATTGTTATTTGGGGATTTAATGCATGAGGTAATCTGTGGATAGTTTCAATTTCTGTTTTAAGAATATCAGGGCAGGTTTCTTGGATAATTTCTTAACATATGATGTTTAGGTTTATTTATTTTTTATTTTTATTTAAGTATTTTTTCATGGTTACATGATTTATGTACTTTCCCTCTTCTTTTCCCCTCTCCACACCCAGAACTAACAAATAATTCCACTGGATTATACATGTATTATCACTCAATACCTATTTCCATATTAATAATTTTTGTAATAATCTTTTAAACCCAAACCCCACATCTAATACCCTTATAACCAAGTGAAAAATAAAATATTTTCCTTCTGCATTTTAATTCCCATAGCTCTTTCTCTCGATATGGATAGCATTCCTTCTCATAAGTCCCTCAGGATTGTCCTGGATGATTGCATTGGTGTCAAACAAAGTTAATTGCATGTAATCATTGCACAATATTTCAGTCTCTGTGTACAATGTTCTCCTAGTTTTGCTCATTTCACTCCACATCAGTTTGTGAAGGTCTTTCTAGCTCATATGGAAATCAAGCAGTTTATCGTTCCTTTTAGCACAATAGAATTTCATCACCATCATATACCACAATTTTTTCAACCATTCCCCAATCAAGGAACATCCCCTCATTTTCCAATTTTTTTCCTACCACAAACAGCATGGTTATGAATATTTTTATAAGTATTTTTCTTTATTATAATTTTGGGATGCAAACCATCATTGGGCTGATACATGTGATAATTGTTCTCAGGTGGAGTGGAGAGGGGGAATGGTACGGCCCTCTCTAGTATGCGGGGGCACATGTGCCATACCTTAGCTAACATGGGTTCATGGCTTCACCACAGCACAGCCTTTACTGGGCCAAGTGTTGTGAACTTCTGGGCCTTGCTGTTGGCTGGTGCCAGGTCTTGGGACTTAGGGATTGTTGTGAAGTGTGGGGTGCTCTGTTGTTGGTGTAGGCAAGGTCTATGGATCTCATATTTGGCCAATAATGTGAGTGTGAAATCCCCTACCCTTTTATGATTATAATAATATTAGCCTTATGATTATAACATAGATAATATAGTTTGATTCACATGAATTATAAACATTAAAGAAAAATATAGTTTAAGAGTAGTATCAAATCATGTTGACTAGCATTTTTGACCTTATGTCTAAAACCCAAAAAGTTCCAACCAAGACCACCACACTCTGTTACAAAATCATAAGAGAGGAGGTGGAGGGCTGCTCTGGGGTCTGAATGTATCTCAGGGTGAAAATGTCAGTCTTACATTAGTCTAACTGCTGACTCCTAGTTGTCAGTGGCAAAAACATTAGATCCTGACCCTTTATTGAAATGGTCAGCAATAAAAAAAGACATAAAGTTATCACGCATAGTGATACACACACACACACACACACACACACACTTTCTGGCTTATTCAGCACTTGCACGATCTGTCCATATGAAAAGTTTTATAGTTAGTCTGTCTTTTATGAAATGTGGCATGAGATTTCTATAAAAAAGGCTATTTCCTAAGGTTCAGGGTCTCTGGTTCTGATCTTGGAGCTTTATTGAGAGTTTGTCCTCCTTTCCATAAACCTATTTAGCTTGAAGTTTTTGTATTGGTGTCACAAATTTTTGCCACAATACCCAGGCTCAGAACCTGGGCAATAGATGGGGGGTTGTTAGTCAGCATTCCTCTATATGCCATGTTACTTTTGGTTCCCCCTTATTCTCTAAATATCAACTCTCTCTGCCTACCATTCAAGCTGTTTTCCACAGGAAAGACCCCTCACTCTGTCTTACTATTTTTTGTTTGTTTCTTTTTTAATGCTATCATTTTGAAGCATGATTGGTTTGGAAAGATTGTCAAGAGAGATTTAAGCTTTTGTTGCTACTTAGTTGCCATTTTGGCTCTACCTCCCACCCCCCAGATTCTTCTGATCCTTCTGTAAGTGGATCTGGCACAAAGTTTCCATTCAGGAAGCAATGCTGAAAAAAACAACAAAGAAAACACCAAAGATAATTAGATGTTTTGGATCCAAAGTCACTCAAGATCCAAATTCAGAAGAGAATAACGCCTTGTAATAAGAAAGCTAATCCTCAAAAAACACAGCTTGGCTAAAAGGTCTACTAGAATTACTAGAAGAAATAAAGTTAAGTCTTAAAATGATAATAAAATTATATTATAAATGAAATATGAGTTCTAGAAGAGAGCAATAAAAATATAGGAGCTATGTAATCTTTCCCAGTTGAGAGACTACAT
The DNA here is from genome assembly GCF_016433145.1 of Gracilinanus agilis. Taxonomy (NCBI): domain Eukaryota; kingdom Metazoa; phylum Chordata; class Mammalia; order Didelphimorphia; family Didelphidae; genus Gracilinanus; species Gracilinanus agilis. The sequence goes on along the minus strand of NC_058130.1, from coordinate 353,791,452 downwards.
GAAAATTAGAATAGACCAAATAAAAGACAAATACTTCATCTGATAAGACAAAAAATAAAACAAAAGCAAAAGTAAAAAAATGGAAGTTATTTTCTTTACAAGGCAAAGAACAAGGAAAATAAATAAGAAAAAGAAAAATCTAAAAATCATTAAACTAACTGGAATCTATAATTTAATCTTTAAAAAGCCTTGATAACATGTATTGAAAAAATCAGAAATGAAAATCGCCTAAAGGCAGAGTGAAAATTGATAGAATATATTGGTTAGTTCCTGCATGAAAAACAAAACAAAACAAAACCAAGAAGATAACTCTCAGGAATATCACAAATGAAGTTCAGAAATTCCAGGTCAAGGAAAAAAATACATTATAATCAACCATGAAAAAAAAGCAAGCAAATTACAGTTCAAATATTAAGTACTGTTATAAAAGAGAAGAGAGTTTATAATTCAGTATTCCAAAAGGTAATAAATAAAAACTTAAAATATATAATAATTTAGCATAAAAAATCCTTATAGGAAAAAAACTAAGGAAATAGATGATTTCCAAATCTTCCTGATGAAAAAGAGCAGAGCTTAATGGACATTTGAAATTCAAATGAACAATTGAAGAGAAATATAGAACAATAAATGCATTTGAAAGAAGGAAAGGAACTATATTATAATTTTTGTTACAAATGGTTATTCACAATCTTAATGTGTTCAAGGGTCCAAGAGGGTATGAAATAGAACAGATGTTCTAGTACTGGTTTTGTTATGGTGTGATGAACTTAATTAAAAAAAAAAAAAGAAAAGGGAAGTAAGTGATCATCCTAAGAATACAACTTCTATTTAAAGTGGGGAAAAAAGAAGATTGTATATATACACCCAAAATTTGGTGTAAAAATAAATTATACCCTATAGGGAAGCGGATGGTAACATGAGGAAGGCAAGAGGGAATAAAGGGAATGATAATGCCATGGATGAATTAGTTATAAGCAAAATTAATTCCAACTATGGAGGATGGGGTGTAAATGGGAGATTAAAACAATAGAAAGAAAGGGTAAGAACTTATGAAAAGGAGGGGGAAAGGGACTGTAGGCCATGTTGTGGATAAAATCCTGCAACCATGTTTTCATGGGTTGCAAGCTGGCAGTTGCCAATATTGAACACAGAACCTGAAGGAGGACCCAGGCTGGGTGCCAGGGTGACAGTTAAAGTGAGGGTATAAAAAGGGGGTCCCTAGACCCCTGACTTGACTTCTGGCTCTGATCTTCAGGGTTAGGGAGGAAAGGGTGGAAGAATGGACCCTGAGTGGTTTGAAGGATGGTTTGGGTAGATTCGTTAATTAGGTAGGAACAGCTACCTTAGCTAGCCAATTCCATCAATTCATTGGCAGACCCATCAATCCTTTGTAATCAAGAGACAATTTCTAATATCAAGACATCACCATCTGGCCCAGGGCTTAGTAGCCCTGGGCCAGCAACCAAGATTATCAGAGTTGAGATTGCCCTCAAGGTATTCTTTACTACTGCACCATAAGAAGACCTTTCAACATTTCCTAAAAGTAGTTTAGAGAATGTAGTCATTTAAGATCTTAGCTTACCTCACTCATTTTCCAACTACCTTTTACCTAAACCAAATTTTACCAATAAGCCCTTTTAAACCTTAAAGATCTTTGAAGTCATTGCCTTTACCTACTACCAAAGGCCAAATAACACCAGCAGTCAAGGCAGACTAATAGCTTCAGTGGACAAAGTTTTATTAAATAGTTAGGTTCAGGAATTGCCAGCCTCCTTCTTGTTGACCACACCAACTGACCAATAGAATTGTTTCCATCTCCCAAGGGCAGAGGCACAGAATCCTGAGCTTAAAGGGGTCTTGGCTTTACTAGTGAGAGAGTTTCATCTGCCTCTCATTCACCTTAGGTACAGGACCCCTGTTACACACACCAACTTCTACTCCTGCCTAAAGGCCCCTTGGGCTGGCCTAATACCATCTACTACTCTTTCCTGCAGTGCAGCTAGCCCCCCCTTTTCATTACAGCCAGAAGCAGAATATATTAAATACACACACATATATAAATATAGTCATACACACACTATATGTATATATATATAAACATACAATATACATATATACACTGTGTGTGTGTGTGTGTGTGTGTGTGTGTGTGTGTGTGTTTGTGTATGCAGCTAGGGAGCACAGTGGATTGAACACTGAGACAGGACCCAGAGACAGGAAGACTCATATTTCTGCATTCAAATCTGGCTTCGGACACTTACTAGTTGTGTAACCTAGGGCAAGTCACTTAACCTTATTTGCCTCAGTTTCTTCATCTATAAATGAGCTGGAGAATGAAATGGCAAACTATTGCAGTATATCTTTCAAGAAAACCTCCAGTTGGGTCACAAAGAGTGAGACACAACTGGAAAATGATTGCATAATCACCACAATAGCAAGTGAGAAAAATCCAACAGATATAGCAGTCATGATTTCAATTAAGAAAGCAGAGAATTAGACTTTTAAAGATCTAAACAGGGAAACCTCATCATGCCTAAAGATACTATAGACAACATATATTTACATATGTATCTCTCTCTCTCTCTCTCTCTATATATATATATGTATATATATATATGCATTGAATGGCATAACATCTTAATAAATGTAATAAATTAAACTACTTATAGGGAGAAATGTTTAGAAAACCAAGAAGGTTGGAAACATTTTAGATCTAGACAAATCAAACAAAAAGATAGACAAGAAAGAAGCTAAGAACCTGACAAGAATTTTAGAAATGTTATATATCACTTTGCCCAAAATGATATAGATAGAATGGAAGAAGCAAGATTGAAATCCTGATTATTTGAATCCAAATCCAAGGCAATATGGTAAAGTGTGTAAATTGAAAGAAGACATGGTTTTGAATCAGATCTCAGATGCCTATTGAGCTGTGTGACTCAGGGCAATTCATTTATCCTTTCTGAACTTCACGTTCTTCTTCAGCAAAATGAGGGTTGGATTTGATGACCTCTAATGTTCTTTTCTTCCTCTCTAAATTTATGATCATTTAAAATCTAGTACTCGTTCTACTAAACCATGCTGCCAATTACAAACTATTTGATTCTCCAGAGGATTTGATTAATTCCTGAGCATATGTTAAGACTTACCACAAACCTTAGAAGTCATATATCCCAACTTCCTCATTTTACAAATCAGGAAACTGAGACTCATAGAAGTTAAGTGACTTGCCCAAGATCATACAAGTAGTAAGTAGGAATGATTGGATTTACCTCATGGTTTATTCCCATTCTTTTTATTGAACCTGTCTTGGAAATAAGCAATCAATAGACTTTTTTAAACAGATAAGCATAATTCAAATATGGAACTTGTAGGAAGGAGTATGACAGTGAATAGAGTCAGTGAAGAAGTCAGATTTAAGAACCTCTACACCATAATAGCTTTGTTGACCTTCATATCTCCTGGAAACTTCCACTTTGAATATTCTTTTTCACTGAAGAAATTATAAGACATCAATGGATGAAATAAAAGTAGAAGAGAGGAGAGGAAAAGAAAAGAGAAAAAAGAGAGAGGAGAGAAGGGAAAAGGAGAGGAGAGAAAATTGGAGGAGAGGAGGGGAAGGAAGAATAGGGGAACAGAAAATAAAGAAAGGAAAGGTAAGCAGAGAAGAGGAGAAAAGAGAAGAGAAATGAACTTCTATCCATTACCTAAAAATGAATTTTCCAATCAACTGATCCTCCCAGATTTCTCACTACTAAGATATATTTGTGCCAGATGGTGTGATCTATGATATCTCCACAGTCCCTAATATTTGACAGTATATCTGTTCTTCATTGCATCAGGAGACATTCACTGCCTATATTTATAAACCCAGCTGAAACAGGGAAGCAAGGCAGGAACACCAAGTCTTCATAGCAATTAGAATCTTTAAAATCTTTCATTTCAGTTACATTAATTACATTGCAGTGATTTAGAATGGAATACTGGAAATGCATACCAAGTTGTAGATAAGGAGCAATAAGTTTTTCTTCTATGAAACTCAGCCTCTTAGAGTGAGCTAATTTCCACTGGTTAACATATTTTGCTAGCTGCATTTGGGAACTGCTACTGAATAATTTTAAAACAACATTGATTTAGATGATTTTTTTCTATTCTGCTCCCTTTCAAGGAAAATATATGTTGTGTATTGAAATCTGTGAGGAGTATGAATGAAATCTGCCACTCTGTGCAAGCCTTTGGGCAAAACTAAGTGGCAAAGTTAATGAAAATCATACATCTGGGAATGTTTAAATTGCAAAGAAGCAGGAACTATTTTATAACAAAAATCTTTTAAGTAAAAATTACTAAATGCTGTGTCTACACAAAACCTAACAAATAGCTGATTTAATGAAAAAACATGGCATGATATTCTGCCCATAAATAAATACCACTTAGGACTAGAATTTAAATCCTAATTTTTCACTTAGAACCTATATGACATAGAACAATTTATTTAACCTTTTTAAGTCTCAGTTTTCTTAATTTTAAAATAGTCTCTTGACTAGATGACTTCAAAAGCCATTTCCAACTATGAATCTAAACTCCTAAGTGAAAATGCCTTATGATATAGCTTTTATTCTAATTTTTTTGAGAAGTGTACCCCCTACAGTAACTTCAAGAACAAAGTGCTATTTGATGGTCAATGAAACTTAACAGTCATTATTATGTGCTATCCACATCTAGAGAAAGAACTGTGTGAATAGAAATGCAAAAGAAAAACATGATTTATCACTTGTTTATATGGGTATAGGACTTAGGGTTTTGGTTTTAAAAGATTATTGCAAAAATGAATAATATGTAAATAGGTTTGGAACAATAAAACATGTATAACACATTGGAATTGCTTGTCAGCTCTAGGAAAGAGGAGGGAAGGGGAGGGAGAGAACATGAATCATGTAACTATGGAAAATATTTTTAAAATAAAATTATATTAAAATGATTATTATGAGGTCAGAAACTTCTATAGAGTTAATTTCACTTCTTATTCATTAATATAAGGGTGATATTAGATGAAAATAAAATTTTGCCTTACTTTCTGTTGTTTACACAGTCTGGAATACAAACAAACACATGTAGGAAGTACGTGTGTACGTATATGCACACACACTCTTTCTGTAAAATGTCAGAGGTCGGTTGAGATCATGTCCAAGATTCCTTCCATTTCTAGTATTTCATGCTTTTAGGAATCTATAAAAGGACTGCCTCTGCAGTGAAATAGGTAGTTGTATTGAGTATATTTCCTTCATTTTTCCATTTTATCAAAAATTTATTCATCCATTCCTTGATGGACACTCCCTTGGACCCCTCAAACCTAGCTCCTCTCCAAAGTGGAAACTGAGAAGATCTTGAGCATTTCAAAGTACACCCTCTTTAGCCTCTATTCAAGGAACCAGAAGCCATTTCAAATGCAATATTTTATTGAGAAAGAGAGAAAGATTACCAGAAAAAAAGGAAAAAAAAAAGCCCCAGATTACAGGAAAACCTTTTATTATAGGAAAATATAACCCTCAGGTTAAATGACATCATCCTGGCACATTCACTCCATCATGCTCCAGCCTTCCTAAAATTTCTTCCAAATGAACCTTTTTAGCAAAAGATCAAGGAATGAAGTAAGGGTTTAATCTGGATGTGGGGCTGATTGGGAGATCACTACCTCTGACAAGCTATTATTTTTCCCTCAAGTAAGGGACCTCTTTGAATGCAAATTGAACAGACTAAAGTGACCACAGGTGGTTCATCTTACATGAAACTGGGGGAGGGGGTTATCTTCCCTGTTCTATAACCCCCCTTCAGTTTCTTACACAAATAGTGGGACAATCTTGTCCTTCAAGGGATGCTGTCTTGGAGAGACCTGCTTACTAACTACTACTGGGGAGAGGGGAAGGAGAGCAGCCCAGCTGTGCCCCCCTCCAGCTTTCTAGTTAGAAACTCTGGCAAACTCTGCGCTGTAGGGATAGGCATACTGGGTCCTTGGGGCACTGGGTCCTTGGCATGCACGCCCACAGAGAGGTCTGTGCATGCCATCATTGGAATGGGTGCCAAAGGTTTGCCATCACAGCTCTACTGTATTCAAACAAATACATATCACAGAGACTTGACAGTTATCCAGTTTCAGAGTTTATTCTCATATGAAATTTATTTTTAACCTAAAATTAGAATCTTTTGTTGTGAAATCCTCCATATTTTTCAGGGTACCCATCTCTCTTTTCCTTCTCAGAGACATGTTCCTTAAAAGAAAGAATAAAAAAGGAGGAATAAAAGAGTTTAATAAATAAACAAAATACCAGAATAGTTGTATATATGTAATATTCTGTATAAACAATACCTTGACTGCAAAAAAGACTGAGGTGCATTTCCAAATGTTTTCTTAACACTAAGCTTGTTCATTATAACTCTGAGCATCCATTTTCCATTGTTTTATTGTTTTTTTTCCATTGTTCCTTCCATTTGCAATTATCATATATGTTGTTTCCCTGGCTCTGCTTACTTCACCATCTTTGATTTAGATTTTTTACATTACTATTGATAGCTTTGATTTCTTCTTCTAGAAACTTTTAAAATCATTTATCATTTCTTATATCACAGTAATATTTCATTTCATTAATCTCCACAATTTGTTTTATCATTTCATATATAATGCATATTTATATGAGAGTAAGAGTGAAAACTCTGGGTCAAAAGGTGTGGACATTTGGCTACTTTCTTTGCATGTTTTCAAATTGCTTTCTATAATGTTCCCCCCACCCCCACCTCCAATAAATAGCTTTATCTATAGAACCTATCTTTCTACATCCCTTCCAAAGCTGACTATCTTCATTCTTTGTTGTCTTTTTTAATTTGTTGGGTATAATATATAATCTCATTTTTTCCTTCCTATTATTATTAGTGATTGGGAACATTCTTTCATTTAGTAATATAAAGTTTCGAATTCCATGGAGAATTATTTGTTCATATCCTTTGTCTACTTACTTGTTTTGTATGTATGTTCTGGCCTTATAAATTTTGATTAGTAGCTTCATAAATTTTCAAAAATACAAAAAGATACCCAAAGAGCACTAAACAGAGACCAAAAGGATATAACTACTCTTATTATTAAAGAAAAAGAAAAAAGGGGACAGTTAGGTGACTAAGTAGACATAGAGCCAGACCTGAAGCCAGGATACCCTGGGTTCAAGTCAGCTCTTAGGTACTTTCTGTGTGACCCTAGGCAAGTCACTTAACCCCACCCCCTTTTCCTAATTTTTTTAAAGAGAAATTTAATTTAATTTTTTTAAAAAGAAAATAAGTGGAGCTTGCTTCCTTTTCCTTCTACTTCTTATATGGAGAAGGTGATAAAATGGTGAAGACAGAGAGTAGATGAGGTCAGGTAAATAGTGAAGGAGTGCCTGCTCCCAGAAGAGCATAAGGAGAATCTCCATTGTTGTCTAACCAATGAATATGAGTGGCTTCCCTACCTGATTCCAGCAATATCAGAATTTTCTCTTCTCCACATTCTATACTCCTTCACTGACATTAAGGGGAGGATGATCTTTTAGCTCAGCCTAAAGCTCTAACCTGTTCTAGAAAATTTTAGCATGTGCTAGACCACTGCTGGCATATAATTTGGCTCCTACTATATCATCTTTCCCTGCCTTCTAGGTCAAATCTCTTTCTTTCACTTTGTAAGAAGCCTTCCCATAGCCAGTCCAAACCCCAAACTAGTCTGGACTAACTGCTTTCTCTGTCTAACTTCCAGACCTTAGACATTCTCTATGTTCTCTGGGATGAGTAAATCATCAGCAATACTAAAAAAAAAGAAGGAAAGTTTTATAATCCCACTATTTTCTCCAGATATAGAGAACATCTTTCCTCTTAATGCTTTGAGCCAGAGCTCCACATTGCTGTGTCAGTACATTTTTATGTGAGTCAAACATGTGCCCTGTAGTATTAAATGGGTCAGGGCTGTAGATAATATCTCGGGAAGCTTTGAGGATAAAACCATTTTCCCAGTGTGGCAATGTTTTCATTTTATATACTGAATTCTTTGACATCAATCTGCAGACAATGAGTACTAGAAAGTTGTAGAATGCTTCTGTTTCCTGAATTTATGTTTCCCACATGCCACTGTTTCTCTTGGTGGGGGGGGGGGGGTGTCAGGATTAAAACCATTAAGGGGAGGGGTTTCCCCAAGGGAAGAAGACTAAATGCCCTTGTTGATCATGAGTCACTTGTAACTCAAGGACTCTTCCAACTATCTAATATATCTCTTCAGGATATTCTCATTCACAACCCTAAATGAACGCACTCTAAGCACAGTGATTATATCCTCAATGTTTCTTTGTTTTTCCTCCCCTTATTCCATCACTATTAGATAGAAGAGATTATATTGTAGCAAAGGACATTTCCTAATTAAATAAATGAATGAATCTAATAAAGGACTGAGGGGCCACCACACAGTTTGAAAATTGGGGTGCTGATGGCAGTACAAGGCCCAACATAAGATCTTTCAAATTACCAGACTTAAGTTTTGGTTTGCCTTACACTTGACTGTTGTTCTAGGCATCTCTAGATAAATATATACCACCCCACCAGTTTATTAACTTTTCTCCATGTGATTGCCCCAGCCATAAAATTATTCCCTCTAGTCTATGTTTTGAGAGCCAAATGGAACTACTCTTTAGTCCTCCTTCTCACCCTCCCTCCATCCACGATTTGAAGGACTTTTTTTTATCTGTTATTGGAAAATAATTCTCCTATATGTTAAAAAAGAATTCATCATTTATAATGTCTCTTTGGTAATTCAGTCATTTATTCAACAGGCATTTTGAAGTATACATACTCTGGTGACCTTTTCCTCCTTCACACAAAAAATCCTATTACACTTTTCAATCCATAAAAGAATTTTAGGCATCATTCATGACTGTGGCCCACTATTTTTCAAGTCTTTCCCTTTTTTAGTAAAATTAAAAACAAAACAAACCTAAGTGTTATTGGTTCTTGGTTTCTTCTAACTATGAAGCACTTTGGGAATGGGATATCATAATAATTAATCCTGATGAGCTACTTGTGTATTCTAACATACTGACATTCATTTATTCAATAAATATTCACTAGGTGCCATGTATACTTAACACTAGAAGGGATACAAATAGTGAACTCAATCCTTATTCCAAAGAGAAATGATTACATTCTACTTTTACTCTAAGTTAACCACTATTTGGAGACAATGTTTGAATACTAAAGAAAAGATATATGATCAAATGATGTCCTATATTTATTACATCCATTTTTCTTTGTTCATTCAGGGATTGAGTAGAGATTTGGATCTCTTGGTTGTTCTGTTCTTCCTTTTTGCTCTCTAACTTAATGTTATTTCACGGATTATTAGTTTCTACATTAGAAGGTATTCAAGACCAAGGAAAAAAAGGTGAATCTCAAATCAGAATTTATTGGTAAACTTTTTAGCTCACTGTTTAAAAGTTTTTTGATAGAGATTAAATGACATGTGAAGTTTTCATTTATATTTACAATTTTTAATATCTACCTAGGATTTCATAATCATCTTTTGCTATATAGACCATCAAGAATTTGCTGTTGTACAATCATGTAAAAAATCATGTAGAAAGAAAAGTGATTTTGATTAAAATGATTTTTAATTAAAGGGCAATCACATGGTTAAAAGTTAATAACGCTAGATTGGTATATATCTCTCTAGAAGTGCTTGGTACAACAGCAGGTGTAATTAAGCCAAACAACAATTTAGGCCTGGTAATTTGGAAATGCTATATTGAGCTTTGGTTTGAGTTCTTTTTGGTTTCCCATCAACATCTTTCTTCTTAAACAATGTAGTAGCTCCTCACTCCTTCACTGGGTCTATTTGTTTTTCTTTCTAGAGTAGATCCTTCTTAGACTAAAAATAATTTCTAATGGCTCAAAGTACTAAAGGAAAGAAAGAACTTTAATATGTGCTGTGCTGTGCTGACTGAGCTCATACAGAATTCTACCCGAGTAACTCCTGAGGATGAGTGGTGGGCAACTGGGAGAGGACTTAAATTCCACTTGACTCAGTGATCCTAAAATATTCTATTATTCCTATTCACTTATGAAAAGCTTACTCAAATGGTTCTAATTTGAACCTCTATAGGAGAGAAAAACTGGATTTAATTCAGAAAACTGGAGTAGACATAGCTTTTTTATATAGTGATGCTCTACTTATTGTGAAGTCACTCCTGCATTTACAACACAACTATGAAGCCAGAAGTAAATGAAAAAACAAACAAATAAATATATTAGTAGGAGTAAAACGGAGATAGTGGGAAGCCAGGTAGCACAGTAGAAGGAACACTAGATCTAAAGTCATGTATACCTAAAATCAAACCCAGCTTCAGATACTCACTAGTTATGTAACTCTGGGCACATCACTTAACCCTTTCTGCCTCGCTTTCCTTACTTGTAAAATGAGCAGATGATGGAAAGGAAAGACCACTTTGGTATCTTTTTTCCAAGAGAACCCCAAATCAGCTTACCAAAAAGTCAGACACAACTAAACAACCATAAAATTGGAGACAATGGAATTTTACCCCAAAGGTGACTGTGGAACCACTCTATCACTCTCATGTAGACATAAAGAGTAAAGTAATTAATCATAATGATGATAATAACTTATTTTTATATTTTAAATTTCATAAAGTACTTTATATACATTAGCTTGTTTGATTTTCAAAATATATAAAGCTTTCTAAGGGCTAGCTTAATTATTTACTAGAAAAAGGAGATAGAGAAATTTTAAGTGATTTTCTCACTATCACATAATTACTTAGTATCTGAGGTAGTGTTTGAAACTCTGCCTTTATGAGTCCAAGTCAAACCTTTTATCTGGTATCATGAATCTTAAGACAACAAGTCAGAAACAATGAGGGTATGCCAATTGTTGCAACAAGATCACATTGATAGAGTGTTTTAAGTAGAAAAAAGACCTCTAAAAGCACAGCTTCATGGGACCAGTAGCACAAATAACTCTAGGGAAATCCAGTAGTCATTAAGGGCATGATGGGACAATCATAGGAAGTGACATCCTTGGCAATGATCATGAAACAAGAAAAGTTTAAATAGTGTGTAGTGTAAACTATTTAAGAAGATGGGCAAAGATGGAAACAACATTTAAAAAAAGTCTCCTCAAAATATTTTTCATTCTTAAAATATTTGGTGCACAAAAGAGGAAACAAATTATTTGTTAAAAAGTACCAATGTTTTCCTTTCTTCATTGGGTCCATCTGTATTGCATCTATCCCTTGCCCTTTTGCTTCTTGCTTTCAACAATAATCTGGCTTCCAACATAATAGCCGTTTGAAATAGATATTGCAAATGTTTTATTTTGTTCTATAATCAAAATATGACACAAGGGGTCTAATATTTTAAACTACATTCCACCTAATTAATTTTATAAGTTTTCTGTCACAGATCATATGTAATTTAATGGGGAGGAAATTCACAATTTTATTTTTATGTTCTGTTAAGAGTAAAAAAAAAATGTGTCCATTTGTTCCTAAAAGGACAAACCATAACTACAATCTTCCTGTGATTTCAGGGGTATAGGCAACTCTACATGAGGCAACTCCCTCTACTAGATTGTAGGTTAGTCCTTACGTTATAATTTATAACCTTAGAGAACTACCTAAGAGCAGGGGAAGATTAAGGGCCTTTCTCAAGACCACACATCCAGTATATGTCAAGGGTAAGACTTGAACCTGGGTCATCCTGATTCTAAAGTTGGCTTTGTGACCACTGCTCCATGTAGCCTCTCTCTTAATTAGATATAATTATAATAAAGTAAAAGAATAATAATAAAGTATTCAATGCTAATTAAGAAAATTACTGAGTAAAGTGGCAGTCATGGTTTGAATGACATATTGTTATCATCTCAGGGCAAGGGCACTCTACAAACTTGTACCTTTTATATATATATATATATATATACATATATATATATATATGCACACACATATATATGTATATATATATATATGAATAAACCCATACATATATACCAATACATATCTATATTTATCTATCTATACTACCCATATATACACATGTACCCAAATATATACATATATATATACATATACACACACATAACTTTTGGGTATATATACCTAAAAGTTAATGATTGAAATGAGAGGAAAATGGCAGTGGGATGGCTTGTGCGTACTTTCCAGTGAGGGAACTAGACCATGGAATAAATCAACCACAACATCTGGCCAATAAACTAGAGAGGGATTGTTTCAAACTCTTCTGAAAATAAGTGGGATAAAAATATATTTCTTTTTTATGTCAAATTTAAACACTTGATAAGCTTTTACCCCATTTCCCCAGATGATATTGCTTTAAAAGGTTGTATTATTGATACATTCATTGAAATGATACATTCAATGAAGCTGTTCTCTGATTCTTCATCAAAGCATGGAGATGACCCTTGGGTTCTTGAAATCAATGCCAGAACAGTTTAAATTTCAGTGCTGGGTTATGCCAAGCTGGAAATACTTTACATATTGAGCCAAGGACCAACAATATATCTGTTTTTTAGTAAACATTCTAACCAAATCAGGAAGCATCATCACCAGATGAGATACAGAATGATTAATTTTCTTTATTATAAAAAATACCAAAGATATCTTATTAAGCCATAGAGCAGTTTTAATCAATGTTGAAGGAGTTAGTGCCTGCAGAAATCCTTGAAAAATTCAGTGAAAATAGCTGGAAGGGAAAGAAGGTCAATGATCCTTTCCATTAAAACACATAGCTGTAGAATCTCAAGAATCACATTGGTACTGAGAATGAGAACAGCAAATGGTAGTGGAAATTGAGAGAACCATACTGATTATATCTTGTGGCTCAACTCTGTGAGCTAGCCCAATTCCATTTTATTCAATTATGGATGTAGTCCACTTTCTGGCTTGTGAAAAAAAAGCAAGCAATTATTTAATTGTGAGAACTGTGAAAGGATTTTATTGCATTGTTTAAACTAGCTCTGCATGGCTGGGAAGCTGCATGACCTCTATCTGCTCTTTACAGACCTTTAACTAAAGACGTAGGTTATGCTGACCAGAAATCCAGTCAGATCTGAATACTGATGGAAGGAGTTTTCTCACAATTATTTATCTCAAGCAATCCATATTTCTTATATGAAAACTGTTCCTTTACTGGTAAATTGATTATTGTTTCCATGTTTCTTTACTTGAATGCAGACATTTGGAGAGAATGGCATACCTTTTTTTCTAATTTCAGAGAATTGCATCTATTTTCTCTCCTACTCCCCCAACTTGGAAAATTTCTCATCTTTCCTCCAATTAGAAATCAAATTACCTAATTTTGTATCTTTGTTAATTGTTTTCTTTTAATTGATTGGTCTTATTTGATTGCTTTTAGTGTCAAATGGGTTTTTTGAAAATGCCAAGTTTGCCCCTGCCCCTTGAAACTCACCCAGAGGGAAATCTCAGATTCACCCATTTTGGACTGAACAATAGAACTTGAAGTGCTTGGTGACCCCAGTTTGGGTGGGACTAGTGGATATAGTCAAATATAAAGTACCTTTTTTGTCTTAGTAGCTTCCCCCATGGTATTAAAGTCCTCTCCCAGATAACCCAGTCCTTGGCTTGACCCCTTCTTTTTGTTTTCATTGTAGCAGACCTCTCCCTGATACTCCAGCTGCTGGCTACAGGCTCTTTCCCAAGCCTGCTTGTAATCTTTCAATGTATATTTGCTGTACCAAGTTCCCCCAAAGGTATAAAAGATCCCCAAGTTCTATTATTCTTTGGAGAATCATCTCACATGGTGATTCTCCCAGAGATGCTGTCCCCAGAGTCCCAGGATTCTGACTCTGTGTTGTATCTTGGCGCCTGGCTCTTTGTAGCAGCTGACCATTGAACTCTTTCCTGATTAAAGACTTGGTTTTGCTGACTACTTTAGTAGTTGTGTGCTTTTTCCAAGTTAATATTAGTGTATAAAAGTCTATCTTTCCTGTATTGGGGATCAAATGCTAGAGCTGAGGAAGACCTTTGTTATGTCTTCCATAGATTTGTTATGCACTTGTCATGTACTGCTTAACTAATCAATATGCTTAGAAGCTTGAACCTTTGTTTCCTCAGTCATTTTCTCTTTCCCCCACTGTGGTACTATATGTTCATTTAATAATTTGCAGATAATCCCTGAGATGTGGCCAAGTTTTTTTTGACTATATAAACAAGATTTGTTCCATATTTCAGTTCAAAGAGTTCTTAACACTTACTGTATGATCCTGTAGTGAATTGATTGATTGTTTGAACATCTTTTTACTTATTTGAAGTGAGGCAAGGTTGTATTGTTGATTCCCCTATAGTTATATGTAGTAATAAACAGAATTTTTCTTGATATTATAAATGATATGTATCTATCTAAAACCAAGAGCCAGCATTACTTGCAATGGAGATCAACTGGAAGACTTTCCAAAAGGATAAAGGACTAAATAAGAATATGCATTTTCAGCATTATTATTTAAGATAATGCTAAAACACCAGCTATAATAATAAAGCAAGAAAAATAAATCAAAGGAAAAAGTATGGAGAAGGAGAAAACAAAATTACTCCTTTTTGCAAATGGAATGAAAGCCTAGAGGACACTGTAGAGTTGACAAAAATAATTGAAACAACTTCATAGAACTGGTAGGCTATGAGATGTCACAGAAATTCTATACACCTATGTATATATGTACATATCATCCATCCATCCATATGTTGTCCACTGTTGTACAATTGTAATTTCATGTAAATTTTTATGTACATTGAAGAGAAATCTTATTTGGGATCTTGCCTGCAATCTCCATAGACCCATCCTGCTTTTTCCCTGCCAGGAGCTAAAAATCTCATTGTAAAAAATGTCATCAAAATTCCTCTGTAGCAAAATTACATCCATTTCTTGTATGAGAAAATATTGTTATACACAAAGTCAAAAAAAGGAAGTTGCCAATGAGATATGTCTTGAAGGGCTATGAGGAAATATTCCTATTCAAATTTCCTATAGGCTATGATTGATAGGTCTCTTATGGTTGTTTTCATCACTGCACCTTCCTTGCTTACTTAGAGGTAGTTACCGGCCTTCTGCTAAGGAAAGTAGCAACTATCTATAAGATTTTTCCCCTTCATATTTAAAAAAAAAACAACACCTGAGACTTCTGTCCTTTCTTTTGCCATTGGGTTAGACATTATTTCTTGTGTTTTGCTATCAAGAGAATATGAGAATTTCTATAAAATACTCCTTGGTAATTATTTTTGCATTCCTTCCCCCAATCAAAAACTGCTTTTAAATATGAAATATTTTTAAATGAATTTCGACTGAGAAAATCTTAGTGCTGTAGATGTTAAGTACTATTCTTTGGTGTGACACCCATGTGCTATGTAATGATTCCAAAGTATCTATGATCCCAGTAGGATACAGAGTCATCTGAGAAGTAGGTTTAAGATCACATTATTTTCTGCTGAGATGAGTCTGTTTTGTAATATGGCACAATGCATGCGATCTACTACAGAGTGGTGGGAGGAAAGCATGCATTATTGGCAACAACAAACAGGAGGTCTCTGTTTCCTTTACTTACCTGAAAATCTGTTGACAGGAAAAAAATTAATTTCTAAATAGCATCTCATTTCCCAGGAGCTTCTGTTAAATTTTAGCATTTGTGCCAAGATCAGGCTGTTATAATTGGATTTCTTTCTATGTATTTTTCTTTAAAGAAACACCTGCAAGGAGCTAACACCTGCAATGGTTTGTATCCAACATGTAACTAGGGTGGGGAGACCCAAGTTATGTCCAAAGAACTTAATTTTAGATGGTATAAATATTTAGAATATTTTTTATGTCATCTGCATACCAAAAACTGAGCTTAACACCTAGTTAGCCGTTGTTAATCATATACGTCAAAGAGGGATTTATTTCTTCTCCAAATCATTTGAACTGCATTAATTGTGTTATTTTTACATCTGGGATGAAAAAGCAAAGTTGATTTTAGTAGATAGGGGAGAGTGTGTTTCTTTCCACAGTGCCAAAATCGCTAGTTTTTGGGTCTGTCTTTGTTTCTTTTTGTTTTGATATCAGTAATAAGACTTTTCCTTTCACCACTTAGTATATTCACATTGCTATTATTTCAATATATAACTGTAAAGAGTGTTTGAAATATTAGATGCAGTTTTATGATTCAACAGAAAATATACAAGCTGAGAGAGACCTTAGAAATCATCTAGTTCAATTTCCTCCTTTTAACACAGGAATTGAGGATCAAAGAGATTGTTACTTTCCTAAGGCTTCAGAGTAAGTGGCATATGCTTACTAAGCATATTCTTTCCTTTCTCTCAGCTTAGTTCCTTGCTCATCACTTCTTTTGGCTGATTCCTTGTTTCCTGTGAGTCATTTTACCTTCTTTGCTTATAAAATGAGGATACTAAGTATCTATAGTGCCAAACATGGTTGTCAGGAGTAAAACCCTTTGTCAAACTTGAGGCTCTGTAGCTATTATTCATTTTTTTAAAAAAAATACCTTTATTTTCTGTCCCAGTGACAACTCTAAGACAAAAGGACAAGAGTTAGGCAAATGGAGTTAAGTGACTTGCCCAGGGTCACATAGCTAGTAAGTAAGTGTCTGAGGCTAAATTAAACCCAAGTCCTCCCAACTCCAGGCTTGGTGCTCTGTCCACTGTGCCCCCTAGCTAACAGCTATTTATTCTTATAACTTCAGGAGCTTTAGTTCAAGAGGAAAGAAAATCTTTTTTCATGCTTAGTTTCTGTCCCCACAAAATATAAAGACCTACCATTTAGGGCCCAGAGAGTCAAATTAGTAGTTTTTATGCACACTTCTTCCATTTGGTTGCTGAACTCAATCACTTGGCTTTTATTTTTCTCCTTCAAACTCACCACAGAAAATAAGTGAGTTTTTCTCTGCTTTGCATTTTTCATTGAAACTGTTTCTTTCCTGGAAGCATAATATGCAGGTTACCTTGTAGATTTGCCATGCATTTAAAGTACATAACTCTTCTAAATCAACTGAGATTATATACATTTGTGTATGTATGAGTATGTGTATATATGAATATTATAGAACTATATTGTGTTCTGCATGAAAATGTTAACTTTTATCTACTAATTTATTTCCATGAATTTGAAATATTATTGTGAATACTAATTTTATTGGTATAAACTTTAGCACATATATACTTTCTCATCCTGTGCAACTCTTCTCCAAGTCCTTTCATAAACTTACTTTGATCTTTCTCTAGCTACTGTCTTTCCGAAATTCCATAGATAGATAGTTTTCTTCCTAACTATTATTCCGTTCATTTTCTGATTCTCTCACTGATTTTTTCCTAACTTAAGCAACAAGACACCCCAAGGAAGTGGCAAAGGGTAGCTCGTGTTGGGTGAGTAAAACTCCTGCTATGACCTCAACTATCACCCTGCTCAGAACATGATGGAGATTGGCCAAGACTTTGAGACCAAGAGTCATAGGAATATCAATGTTCCCTAGACCACCAGCCTTACATCCAGCCACTGCCTCTCAAGTGGATGGGCCCACTGTGGTAGCCATAACCAATATCAACCAATGACCAAGTGCCATTAAGGAGCAGATAAGTCTATGAGTCCCAGGAATAATAAAACCCTCCATCACAGACCATTGGCTTTCCTTCCCTCCCACCCACCATGCAGAAGGAGCCATGTAGTTGCACAAACTGGCAGCCAAATGCTAACTACAGGGAAATGAAGTGGGACTATCTGACAGCACCCAAAGGAGAGAAAAGAGGCATCATATAATAGGCAATTCAAACTACACCACTACTTTGACCTCTACTTCCCTTCAGTCCCAGTGGAGACAGCACAGGAGTTTGCACTCAAGAGAGCCTGGGGAGTAGTAGCACCCTCCAGCAGTAGCCAAATTTTCACTCAAGTTCTTGCCACCATTATCTGGGGAATCAGTCTTGGTGTAGATGTGATTTGACAGCTACCTCTATAGGCACTTGTAGCCTCTGTCTCTTCGGTAGCTGTGGCTGTTGAAGATCTAGAAAAAATAAATTTACCACAAACGTCCATTTTATCATCAAATGGCCCAATATCTGAAATGGTTAATGGATTCATCAGGAGAAATAGTATTAAATAAAATACATTAGATTTAATTTGCTTCTGCAACATAAGGACCATGAGACCTTTCTATCTCATGTGCAGCTGAAACTACTTCTATGTATGTTGTCTCCCTTCATTAAAATGTGAGTTCCTTGAGACCAGGGATTTCACTGCTCTTCTTTTTGTGTCCCTGGGTGGACCAGGATAAATGTGGAATTAGAGCAGTGTGAGTTAGCACTTCCCTCACCCCATGATTCTATAACACAAACTGAGATTATTGTGAACAAGAAAGTCAAAGAGTAGATCTGACAATTGGCAGTAATTTTCTTCCCCCAAGTCCATTGATATAGTATGCTGCTACAGGACCTTTGGGCAAGAAGAATATTAACACAATGTTTAAGACTCTTAATAGGGAGTTCCTCAGGATCTGCCCCCTCAGGGGCAACTGGAAGAAGTTTTTACTTTTGTATTCAATGATTGACTCCCATACTTTATCATGAGAAGAACAGAGATGCAAAAAATTGGTGGGTCATGTATCAAGAGGAAATTTGGAGTCATAAAAGGCACTATGCAATTTCCTGAAGTCATTTTATTCTGCTCTCCTACTCCTATTCAATTCTGGGCTGTCTTTATTATCCATTTGAAGCCTTTATCCAATACAGATGCATTAATGGACCACTTCTATGAGTAGTCCATTCAATTACATAATATAATCTATACAAGCATTCTTAATACTTTTGATTTTTTACCCGTTTGAAGTGTTAAGCTCAGCTATTTTTAGTGATTATGAATTTCATATTGGAGACTCTACAATGTTTTCAGGCTTGGTATAATCAGTACCATGTTCCATCTCTGTTTCTTAGCTTTTCTGCCTTCCTTCAAGACAACTCAAATCCTACTTTCTGCATGAGATCTTCTCATTTTTTTCTCTTCCCATTTTCCAATACATTTTTGCTTAGATTTCCATTGCTATATTCCATGTATTATTTATCTGATACTGCCCCTCACCACCTCTATTACATTGTGAGCTTTTTGAGAATAAGGAGAGTGTTTTTTTTCTTTTCTTTCTTTCCCAAGAGTTTATTACAATGCCAAAAATAAACACAATAAATTCTTATTCATTGACTGTGAGATTTTGTCAGTTTCTTGAGGGAATGGACTTTGTTTTTTTTGGTTTTCATGTGGTGATATATATATATATATATATATATATATGTGTGTGTGTGTGTGTGTGTGTGTGTGTGTTAATATTTATATACACACAAATGCTATGCACACATGTTTATGTATGCTATATATATGCATATATATATCCCTCTCATTTTCATAAACAGTTCAAATCTCTATTTATCTAGATTGGCTCAGAGAGAGATCTTGGCATGGTATCAATTAATAAAAGGTAAAACTTGGGCTCAAATCTTATCTCTAATATATATAGGATGCATCATTGTGACCAAGTAATATGAACTTTTGGTGTTTCAGGCAAATTTTTTAAGACTATAAGGTATAGATAAATTAATATGAGTGAATACAGGGTTCTCCCACATCATCCATATCAAAGCATTGCTTATCTCAGTGAAATTAGGCATCCCTATCTTCCCTACTACCACCACCATGGGAGAATCCAGGAATGTACATTCTTTTTAAAGAATAAAGATTTTTCCTAAATTGATTACATGCTTGATGAAGAAGGCTTTTGTCAATTAAAAAAGAAACAGAAAAATTATATAGGCTGTATTTTCAGGGCATAATATAATAAAATTAGAAATAAATAAGAACATGAATAAAATATATGAGGTAGAATGGAAACCAAAAATATTACATAATAATTTCTTTCTGAAGAATTCAAAAAACCAATAACAATATTTTAAGGATAATACTAATAACAGATGAAAACCTATGCATAAGTAAGAATGGCTCCTGGAGATAAATTCATAACATTGAATGTATCCATTAACAAGAGAGGATAGGAGACACATAATGAATTGTATTCACCTAAAGACATTAGGAAATGTGCAAAGTAATAATTCTAAGGACAATAAGGGCATTAATAAAGCTGTAGTGTATCACTAGAGGCAAAATCTTCTGCTAGGCAGAAAATTCTGGCATTTTTTCAACTTGAACTTTGAGTGGAAAGGCTGTGACTTTTTCTCAAAAAGACAATTTCATTCTAGTCTAAAGATGTGAAAAAAATGAAATATTGGAAGAGGCTCCAAAGGATGAAGAGATAAAGAAGGAGAATGAAAAGAATTGGAGAATAGACACCTCTTGGAGAAGGAGTGCTTATAACTACCACTGCCCAGATGGGGAAAATATCATACCTATCTATTTGTTATAAGCTACTACCTTTCTTACCTCCTTTTCTCTTCTGTCACCTTTTTTTCTAATGCTGAATTTTATTCCTTTTCTGCATTTCTTTAAAAGTTTCTTTATTTTCTGTATTTTTTATTGTTACATATTTCTCAAAAAAGAAACTGGTTTTTCTAAAATAGATTTTATGGCATATATATATCCTTAGGAAAATGTAAAAACAGGTAATAGGGACTATGGTCACTCAAGGAAACAGAGAAAGAGAAAAAAATCTGTTTTCTAATTTTCTACAGTCATCAGCTTGGGGCTTAAAATGAACCAAAGCGACTTTACTGACTAATATTATTACAAGTCCCACATAACAAGAAAAAGACTAAATGATTATGACCTGTCCTAGACTCCCCTAAGCAAAAGAAAATAACTCAGTAGAATTTTAAGGGTAAGCAGGCTGGATGAGAGGTTGTCTCTCAAAGTTCCTCTAAGGCATTGACTTGGGGTAAATTTCCTTTCCTATTTTTCCATTCTCTAATAGATTCCAGGAAACATCTCTGTGCAGAGGTACAGGAGAGGTAGGGAGCTGCAACTACTAAAAGAATTAGATTTGAAGGGAGAAGTTAGGAAAGAATGACCCTGCTTCCAGGACTATTTAGAGGTGTGGGGAACAGAGAATGAGGCAGGAGCAGACAAAAGGAAAGACTGGCTAGTTCTCTACTTTAGGTAACCTACAGGAGTCACTGTTAGAAAGGTTTATACAAATATAAATACATTAGGAAGTGTATTAAAAATCATTAACAAATAGATCTGAGAAATATTTTTTAAAATAAGTAATATAAATTAATCTTTAGACAATAACCAAAAAAAAGGCAAGAAAGAACACAAATATTAATTGAATGAATTTCCAATAGAAATAGAAAAGAAATTAATATTGTAGTCTCACCATGGAATGTTTCAGCACATCAATGGAGCTATGCAGATATTCCTTCCAATGCCACAGATTGCAAATTAGTCATAAAATCTCAGTCAGTACAACTCTTACTAATGCAGTCCTGTAAATTTTGTATAAGGTAAATGGGCAACATTTTCCAGCTCTCCCTCTAGGATGATTGTTGACTCATATTCCTGAATTTAAATCTGACCTCATATCACCTCACACCTAGCAGATTGTCTAAAATAACAAAAGGGGAGAGTAATGGATGTTGGAGGGGATGTGGCAAAATTGGGACATTAATGCATTGCTGGTGGAGTTGTGAACTGATCCAACCATTCTGGATGGTAATTTGGAACTATGCTCAAAGAGCTTTAAAAGACTATCTGCCCTTTGATCCAGCCATAGAGCACTGCTTGGTTTATACCCCAAAGAGATAATAAGGAAAAAAGACTTGTACAAAAATATTTATAGCTGCATCTTTGTGGTGGCAAAAAATTGGAAAATGAGAGAATGTCCTTTGATTGGGGAATGACTGAACAAATTGTGGTGTCTGATAGTGATGGAATACTATTGTGCTCAAAGGAATAAAGAACTGGAGGAATTCCATGTGAACTGGAATGACCTCCAGGAATTGATGCAGAGTGAAAGGAGCAGAGCCACGAGAACATTGTACAGAGACTGATACACTGTGGTACATCTTGTACCACATAACGTACTTCTCTACTAGCAGCAATACAAGGATCCAGAGCAAGGCCGAGGGACTTATGAAAAAAGAAAACTAGCCACATTCAGAGGAAGAACTGTGGGAGGAGAAACATAGAAGAAAAACAACTGCTTGAACACATGGGCTGATGGGGATATTATTGGGGATGTAGACACTAAATGATAACTCTAGTCCAACTATCAATAATATGGAATTAGGTCTTGATCAATGATACATGTAAAACCTAGTGGAATTGTGTGTCAGCTAAGGGGGGGTGGTTAGAGGGGTTTGGGGGAGAGGGAAAGAACATGAAATATGTAACTATGGGGAAATATTCAAAATTAAAATTAAAAAAAAAACAAATCTGACCTCAAACAATTGCTAGATGTGTGACCTGGATAAATCATTTAACCTAGTTTGCCTTAGTTTCTTCATCTGTAAAATGAACTGGAGAAGGAAATGGAAAATCTTTCCAGTATCTTTGCCAAGAAAATCCCAAACCAGGTCACAAAGAGTTGGACATGACTCAGCAACAACAACCACAGGCATATTACTAATAGAGCACGCAGGCTGTCCAATTTTTTTATCCTTGGCCAGCATTCAGCATACTTCATTTTCCAGTTAAACATCTCTTTGGTAATAATTTTTATGTTGCCTTCTCCCAGCAATTCATCAGTAGTAATATACTATAGCTTATTTTTATAGAGCACACATTTGTCCACTGCTTTTTGGATGACCCACAATTTTGAAACCTTAGATATTGTAGTATTTCATGTTTTTTAGAAATAGGGTAACATCTGAAGAATATCAGTGTTAAAATGTTGAACTTTTGTTTCAGAGAAAAGCTTAGAGAATAGAAAGAATGGATATTGTTCTACTAAAAGCACTGAACAATTTTACTAAGTCAATATAACTTGTTCTCTTTGTCCTAATCAATTCTGGAACCAGTTCCTTATCCATTTGCAATGTTTATCCATTGTACTAGCTCTACAGGCTGTCCATCTAACTATAGATTATATTCTGGTTAATGGTATTTTTCATACACTTCATTTTCACTATGTGTGTGGTTAGACTGGATTCCTTTGAACAATTGTGTACCTCTTTAAGAGTCTCTGCAGTGTTCTAGAACTTGAAGGAAAGACAACAATGTTATATGGAAAAAAGGCTCTTATGAGAATCCTTTCTTTGACTCGTATACTGTACTGAACATCTTCTAAGATAGTAGTAACCTCCGTCAAACATATGCACAGCTATGTGCTAATAAACTTGGAAATCTAAATGTAAACAATTACTATAACTGATTAATGCTAGCATAATTGAAAAAATAAAGTGACAAAACTAGCTTAACAGAAAATAGATAATGTAAATAGTACAAGCTCAAAGGAAGGAATAAGATAAGACACCAATGAATTACCCCTCAGAGAAATACTAGGGTCAGATGGTTTAAATAGTGAATTTCCCCCCAAAACAAATAGTCCTATCATTACATTGATTATCCAGATATATGGAGCAATAGTGGAGTCTACTTTATAATTTCTTTGTGAAACAAATATGTCCATTTTTAAACCTGAAAATAAAATTGTAAATCAATCTTCCTCAGGAGTAACATTGGAATTTTGTTAGAGTTTAATTTACCTCTCCATGTTGCAGTCTCTATTAAAATTTAAGTTGAGAATAGACCATAGGGAAAGGAAACCTCTGCGATGTCCTAGAAGAACCCTTAGGAGTAATGGAACTGACTTACACCCCCTGCATGTATTCCTTTTGTGGTGAGGGCACATGAAAGAATGCTTCCAAACAACAATAAGAAATCACCTTATATCTAGAACATTGGTAAATATAGGTAAACACAGAAATAGTCCTCCTTAGAGGTGTTGTGGAAAGACGCCATGATACTAATGCATTCAAGCTATGATTTTGTATAACTTTTATAAAGCAATTCGAAACGATGAAAATAAATTATCATGTCCATACCCTTTGACTCACTAATTCTCTATTAAGCATATACCTTAGTGGGGTAATTAATAATAAGAGTTTCCAATATTATAATGTTCATCTCAGAACTTTTTGTGGTAACAAAAAAAAATTAAAACAAAGTGGAAGCACACTGATTAGAGAAAGGCTAAATAAATTTTGGTAAATGAATTTAATGGCATATTATTATACAATAGAGAATGATTAATATAAGGAATACAGACAAGAATGGAAAACATATAAGATTTAATGTATAGTGAAGTAAAAAAAGCCAGGAAGTCATTATATACAGTAAGTTTACAATATAAATGGAATGGACAACGATCATGAGACAGTGAAAAATAAATGCTGCAAAATTAAAAAAAAAACAAGTTGGTCCCCAAAATGAGATATGTGATATTTCCCTTTTTCCCTTTGCAGAGTTTGAGGTCCAGTAGTATGCAGCTTTAAATAGGACATCAGGTTTCTTTTTTTTGTATTAACAAGTTTTACTATTTTTCTGTTCTTCCAATTTTTCTTTAAAATAATTCTTTCATATATGGCTGATCATCTTGTGGGTTTAGGTAGGAGAGAAGAGAACATTGAAGTGATATACAAATAAAAGATATTGATAAAATTTATTTGTAAAATAAATGTTAACTAGTAGACTAATGACTATTGGAGACATAAGCTATTGTGTGTCATGAGGAAAAAATTCTAGGGCATGTCTTCATGAACCTCAAATTACTATTTAGAAAGGGAAGGAATCTGAATTCTCTAGACGGAATAATCTTGAGGTCTATCTTTCTAATCTTAGCTGAATGACCCTGGGCAAGTCACCTAAACCCCTATTGCTCTGGCCCTAACTACTCTTCTGCCTTGACCAATACTTTATTGATTCTAGGACAGAAGGTAAGGGTTAAAAAAATGTTTTTTGTCTGCTTACAAATTTTCATTATACTACTATATGTAACTATGAAAAATTGAAAACAACTTGAAAAAGGATTCACCAACCAGAGTTGCCTTATGGGTAACTGAATTCAAGACTTCCTAAGATTGAGAGTTCTAGGCACTGTGTCTTTGAGAGGTAAATTTCCGGATCACCTACTCTTTAGATAAGGGAGAAGAGTGAAGTCATGTGAATGGAGGAGTCTGATGAAGTGAGGGGACAGAGTACTGGAGGGGACACCAATTTTTATTATGTCCCTCAAATTTGATAGAACATAGAAACAAAGATTTCAGCCAGGTTGAATAATATGCAGTAGAAGGAGAAGAAGAAGGAGAAGGAGAAGGAGAAGAAAAAGAAGAAGGAGGAAGGGGAGGAGGAGAAGGAGGAGGAGGAGGAGGAGGAGGAGGAGGAGGAGGAGGAAGAAGAGGAGGAGGAGGAAGAAGAGGAGGAGAGAGAGAAAGAAAGGAAAGCAGAGAGACAGAGTGACAGAGAGATGGAGAGACAGAGATAGACAGAGAGAAACAGAGACAGAGAGAGAAGGAGGGAGGGAGGCAAAAAGGGAGAAGGAGAATTGGAGAGAGAAGGCAACAATTCAGAGATGTGTATGTCATCAGGGATTAGTCTTAACTCTGTCTAAATGATTACATGCCAAGATGGCAGGGCATGATGTACACCCAGGAGATATCTCACCCTGGAACAAGCTCTGAATCTGTTTCAGGTTTCGTTTTCAAGGTCCTGACCTTATTATTAATTAAGAAATCTGAAGCCTCACTCTGGAAACTACTAAGCTTTTGCTTGAAGTTCAAGTCTTTCCAACTTCAGGCATGATGTCTGACCACAGAATCTAGGATGACACCACTAGATATTTAACTGAATACAATGATTCCTCACCTATCAAAGGAGTTACACTCCAAAGGATGCCCCGCCCCCAAACCAGGTGAAAACCCGTGTTATATTTATGTCATTATTTATTTATATTTTAACGCTTTATAAACTCCTCCCACTCTCCTATAAATCTTTTCCACACTCTTATTAACCTTGCTGTGGTTGGTCACCTTTCATTACATCAGTCAAAGTGTGCCATGATAAGTGTAACTCCGTGATACAGAATTAGGTATATTAACCCTCCATACCCTCATAAGTGAACCAGGATTTCTGACTGGATGTTGTGTCTGAGGTCTGACTAGTGCAGTCCTCACTGCTGTTCAGAAGCTCATTTTATTCCTCTGTGAAAGATCTTACATCACATTCCTCACAGAGACTGAGCTAAGACTCCATTCAAAACTCCTCCTCAATCCATATACTTCTTTCAGTTTGTTTCTTTTCTGTTCGATAATCTACAATAGCTTCCTGATATTAAGTAAATAAAATTTCAGCTCCTTTTCCTAGCATTCTGCCTTCTCTAAAATCTTGCTCTAGTTTACTTATTCAGCTTGATTTTTCCAACTTATTGAACCTTTGTAGAAGCAACATGGTATAATAGAGACCTGACTTCACAGTCAGTAAGGCTTTGGTTCAAATTCTGCCTCTGACACACCCTGACAAACCATGCCTGGATCTGGAGAAATCATGCAAAATTTCATGTCCCCAGTGTTCTCTTATCAATTTTGAATCTTGGAGGTCATTTTTGCATTTTCACCATCTGGATAGTTTTTTGCTTGGTTGCAGAGTTGAAAACCACTTCTTGCTAAGGTGGTATATTCCTAATGTACTACGCTGGAGCTAGTATATTAACCATTCTAATTGACCTTGTGGTTGTTTTTCAGTCTGTTCATTCAAATCCAATTTTTCATGACCCTAGTTAAAGTTTTCTTGAAAAATAAATATATTGGAGTGATTTACCATTTCTTTCTTCACCTCATTTGACAGATATGGAAACTGAGGCAAATAGGGTTAAATGACTTATAAATCTCTGAGTCTGGGTTTAAACTGAGGTCTTCCTGATTCCAGACCAGGCATTCTATCCATTGTGCCACCTAGCTTCCCTAGATTAGAAGACAGTTTAATAATAATGCATTAAAGCTATGGATTTGTACAACTATTTTGTAAAGCTATTTGGAATGATGAAAATAAACTATCCTGTCCATATCCTTTGATTCAGTAATTCCCTGTTAAGCATATAGCCAAGTGAGGTCATTGATAAAAACAAAGTTCCAACACACAATGAAATATTTATAGCAGCCCTTTTTGTGGTATGGCTGCAGGCAATTCTCAAAGATTAGTATCTGCACATTAACTGCTCTACTCTATTGAATGAGAAAGTTTGTATCCAGAAGGTCCTTATATTAATGAAATTACAAGTCTAGTTGGGGAGCAAATGAACATACAAAAATCCTTCAATCTCATTAGATTTGCCTATTGATTTCAAATTGTACAAGAAATGTTCATTTCTAACTCTGTATCTTTCTAAAGTTCATTCATTCTTTTCCCTCCTTAGGAACCAACCCAAATCTCACTAATTCTTTTTTTAAAATATATTTCCTTAAATATTTCCCAATCACATGTAAAAATTAATATATATTTAAAACATTGAATTCAAAATTATTCTCTCCCTTCTCTTCATCCCACTCTCACCCCTTGAGAAGTTAGGTAATACACTGATTAAATATGTGAAGTTATGCAAAACACATGTCCGTATTAGCCACATTGCAAAAGAAAACACATGCACATATACATACACAGAGGGGGGAAACCACAAGAAAAATAAAGTTAAAAATATATGCTTCAATCTACACTCCAAGTTCATTTTCTTTCTAGAGATAGAGAGCATGTCTTACCATAAATCTTTAGAATTGTCTCAGATCATTGTCTTGCTCAGAGTAGCTGTCTTTCACAGTTGATCATCATATTATTGCTGTTACTAAACATAATGTTCTCCTGGTTCTTCTCATTTCATTTTGCATCAGTTCTTATAACTCTTCCCAGGTCGTTCTGAGAATATCCTGCCTATCATTTCTTACAGCGCAATAGTATTCTTTAACAATTATATACCATAACTTGTTCACCTATTCCTCAATTGATAGATATCCTCTCAGCTTCCAATTCTTTGCCATCACAAAAAGAATTGTTTTAAATATTGTTGTACAAATAGGTCCTTTTCCATTTTCTTTGATCTCTTTGAAATACAGGCCTAGTAGGGGTATTGTTAGGTCAAAGAGTATGCATAGTTTATAGCCTTTGGGTGGAGTTCCAAATTCTTTTCCAGAATGTTTGGACTGGTTTACAGGTCTACCAGAAGTGTCTCATTTTCTCACATATTCTTTAGTATTTGTCATTTTCTTTTTTCCATCCTGTTAACTAGTCTTAAAGTTATGAAATTAATTTGCATTTCTCTTATCAATAGTAATTTAGATTTTTACATGATTATTGGTAGCTTTTGATTTCTTCTCCTAGAAACTTCTTTGATCATTTATCACTGGAAGAATGGCTCATGTTTTTATAAAATTGGCTTAGTTCCCTATAAGGCCTTTATCAGAGAAAGTTTAAAAAAATTTGTCTCATTTCCCTCTTTTTCTTCTCATTTTGGCTGCATTAGTTTGTTCAAAATCTTTTAATTTCATGTAATCAAACAAATCCCACTTGTTTTTTTTTTCTAAATTTATTTCATTTCCCCAACACAATTCCATGTAAAAAAGAGTTTCTAACATTTTAGAAAGAATTTTGAGTCTTGAATTCTCTCTTTCTCCCCCTCTTTCCTTCCCCCTCCCACTGAGATGATAAACAATATCATTTAGATCTTATATGTACGATCATATAAAACATTTCCCCAATCAAGTCATCAAGACAAGGTGAAACTTAATTTAGTACATTCTTTCTTAAAATATCCAGAAAGTAAGCAATAGGTTTTAAAAAAACTCCATCCTAAATGATCACCATTTTAAAAAAGTTTTGGTGAACCTATAACTATCTAATTAATTCATATCTCAAGAAAAAAAATGAGGGTTATTTCAATTTTTTTCTCCTTGGCTTCATTCATGTAGTGGAGAAATACCCTCAGGGAAAGGCATATCTGAAATGATTTCATAATTATAGTACTAGAATAGAGCTAGGACTAGGACACTAAGGGACTTGTCCAAGGTAAATTACATAGTAAATTAAGTGTCAAAATCAGAACTTGAACCCAGTTGTTACTGATTCCAAGGCCCTATCTCTGTTCTCTATGCCATGTTACCTTTCTCTTAGAACAATATAATAGGGGCTTAATATATATTTGCTAAATTGAATTGAGTATTGCATAGTTGAGGTTTATTCTATTCAGTTTAATACTTCATTTTCTATTCTTTTGTGCTACATGCATGTATTGCATATTCTTTCCTACCTGTATAGAAGCTTTGCTTCCTCAACAAACCTGAAGTCCCTGAAGGAAGAATTGAGGTTTTACATTTCTTTTATGTCTGGTGCCAGGCATTGTTCTAGGCAGTTAAGATGTGCCCATTTTGCTGTATCTCCCTTATGAGCATTTATGAAGAGCATTAAGTTTAGTCTGAGCTCCTCCATTGGGTTTAAAGTAAGAACCTCAGCTTGGGCTAGAGATATAGACAATAGGTAATGTTCTATTTTGGCTTATTCAGGAAAACAATCTCTTCTGTACTCCCATGCCTAAAAGCTGGCATTTCCCAGAGTTCTTAGTGGTTGTGGATTTCCATTAGAAAATTTAGCAGGGCAGCTGAGGATTCTGGCAGAGGGACTAGGGTGAATTAGACAACCAGTTGCTTATGCATGGGAAACTATGAATTCCACTGCCTAACAGGGCAACAAAGGGGACAGCTGGGTAGCTCAGTGAATTGAGAGCCAGGCCTAGAGATGGGAGGCCCTAGGTTCAAATCTATCCTCAGACACTTCCCAGCTATGTGACCCTGGGCAAGTCATTTGACCCCCATTGCCTATCCTTACCACTCTTCTGCCTTGGAGCCCATACACAGTATTGACTCAAAGATGGAAGGTAAGGGTTTAAAAACAAATTACAAAAATAAAAAAATAAAAAAATAAAAGGGCAACATATCAGCAATGAAAGTAGTAAAAAACACTGCTAATAAGACCTTTTCTCCTCTTAATTTATTTTATTTTTATTTTTTAGAATATTTTTCCACGGTTACATGACTTGTGTTCTTTCCCACCCCCTCCAAATTCCACCCCACCATCCCCGTAGCCAATGGGCAATTCCACTGGGTTTTACATGTATCATTGATCAAGACCTATTTCCATATTATTGATGGTTGCACTGGGGTGGTTGTTTCGAGTCTACATCCCCAATCATATCCACATCAACCCATGTGTTCAAGCAGTTGTTTTTCTTCTGTGTTTCCACTCCCACAGTTCTTCCTCTGAATGTGGATAGTGTTCTAAGGGCCTTCGGCCAAAGTGCTCACTGCCGGGAGAAATCTGTCCTCTGAGTCCTCACTTCACTGATAGAGCAAGTATGCTAAGGAGGGCAGGGAAGGCTACTAGTATTCTACCAGTAACTCTCCCTATACTAACGGAAACAATGATGTCAAAGCAGATCGGAATAGAAAGGTAAAGCTTCTGATTTGCATTTTCTTTAGCACAAAGACAAAATAAAAATATTGTCTCTCTTTGAAAGGAGAAAAGGAAACAAAGTAGCTCACTCATCAGGATAAAGTTCTCCTATAGGAGGCTATTTGGCTAAGAATAAAATTTCAACAAAATCTAACTCAGTATTATCTAGGTTTGTTTTCTTAATTTAAAAGAACAAGGACTTTTAACTGTCAATATCATAATGCCCTAAACCAAGAAACCCAGATCTTCCCTAAACAAGGTCCAATTTAGAGAAAGTAACTGAATTCATTTAGAATTTATCTCTTTCTGGTTCTCTACCAAAGCTAAAAAGAAAATGAGGGTAGCTTGGGATAATAATAATCTTCCCTAACTACCAGGCATTATGCAAAGCAGCCTATGACCCTCCTCCAAGGCTAATCTTGAGGAAAACTGGACTACTGATGAGAGTCCAGACAGATTCTCCTGTTTGAATGTAGCCCATATGAATCTGCAGAACTAACATTTAAATGGTCATATTTCTACCACTTTCCGAATGATAAAAAAAAATACATGAGACATTATTATAGTTAAGGGGTAGGGAAGGAATCATTTCTAAGTGAAATAAGATGAGAAAAAAAGCTTCCCCCCCTTTAACCCTGAGATACTACTCTTCAGTTTGATTTCAGCCCAGGAATCAAATGGCTTCTTGTGTGTGATCATTAATCCAAGTCAAACACAAGGATATTTCAAATTCTCTCCTTTTCAAGTAAGATCTGATCATATCCTTTAAAGCACAGTTAAGAGATCACTAGGGAAGTAGGATGAAGAAAGGGTTGTTTTCATAAACTATCCATTTGAATTCAACCTTTCCTGTTTAATGGGAAATTTTAAAGCTTAGAAGTGATCCCACAATGTGGAGTAATTTTTTTTCCTTCCCACTAATCATATAGTAAATTTGCAAGACTAATGGTATGTATAATTTTGACAGAATAATAAGAATATTCCCTACACAGCAGGCTTACTTGTTACTGGGCAGGGGAAATTGCTCTTTCCCTGTGTATACCATCATTCCCATCTTGGACCTGATAGCTTCCTACCCATTTTTGGTCCTATGTTCACTGTGGTCAATAAGACCAATCAAAGTTTCTGATGGAGAACAGCAAGATGCCATTAAACCCTACTTTGTATTTTTAATGGAGGCATATGAATGATGCTTTTGGTTTACCTGATGACAACCTGTGACAATTATAGGACTTGTGTTCTGGACAGTGCTTCTGAAATATGAATGTATGGAGTCCAAAGCCCTGTTATCTTGCTAAATGGGTAGTGGGGTGGGGTTAAAGTTGCCATTCATTTTATAACTTAGAATTCTGACAAAATGTGATTCACTGGAGAAGGAAATGGCAAACCACTCCAGTATTTTTGCCAATAAAACTCAACAGGCAATATTAAAATAATAAATGATATGATACATCTTTGGTGTCAATGAACTAAAATAGTTTAATTTAATTCAGATGATCACTGCATATGTGATATATAGTCGATATAGTCGATATATAGTCGATATAGTCGATAAAAGAGTGAGAAAAGGAGTACTGGGGTACAATCTCAAAAGTGACAAAAGATAAGTGTTTAAATCAATGTCAACAATATAAGCCCATATTCCAACAACTAAAGCTGAAGAGGTCGAAGTTGACCAGTGCTATGAAAACCTACAGCATATTTTAGACATAATATGGAAAAAAAAAGATGTCATGGGAAGCTAGATGGCTCAATGGATAAAGAAGTAGGCCCAGAAGCAGGAGGCCCTGGGTTCAAATCTGGCCTCAGACTCTTCCTGGCTGGGCAAGTCACTTAACCTTCATTGCCTTGCCTTTACCTTTCTTCCTTGGAACCAATATATAGTATTGATTCTAAGATGGAAGGGTTAAGAATTTTTTTAAGTGACATTCATCGTAGGGGATTAGAATGCTAAAATAGGAAATAAAAATAAATTGGAATAACAAGCAAGTTTGAACTTGGACTACAAAATGAAACAGGACAGAGACTAATATGAGTTTTGTCAAGATACCTCACTGATTGTAGCAAACTCTCTTTTTTCAACAATCTAAAAGGTATCTCGACATAAAGAGATTACCAGATGGTTAAAGAAAAAATCAGACTGATTATATACTTTACAAATCAAAGGTGGAGAATAGATTGTCCATTAAAAGAAGACCTGGAGCTGTCTATGACTCAGATCATAAGCTTCATATTGAAAAATTCAGACTTAAATTGAAGAAAGTATGGGAAACCATCAGACCATTTAAGTATGACCTCAATAATATCCCTAATCAACACAAAGCAGAAGTAATGAATAGACTTAAGGAATTAGATCTAGTAGACTGTGCTTGAAGAACTATGGACAGAGGTTTGCAATATGGTATAGGAGGTAGCAATAAAAAATTTCCAAATATAAAAAGAGCAAGAAAGCAAAATGACTACCTGAGGAGGCTTTACAAATAGTTGAAGAAAGAAGAAAAGTGAAAGGTAAAGCAGAAAGAAAAAGATATGCACAACTGAATGCAGAATTCCAGAGAATAGCAAAAGAGAGAAGGTTTTATGAAATTAGAAATGTAAAGAAACAAAACCATAGAATAGGAAGAAGAGATCTTTTCAAGAAAATTAGAGATTTTGAAGTAATATTTCATGCAAAAATGGGAATGATAAAAGATAAAATGGTAAAGATTTAACAGGAGTAGATGAGATTAAGAGAAGGCAAAAGAATAAAGGACTATACAACAAAGCTCTTAACATGACTGATAACCACAATAGTATAGCTACTTGTCTAGGGCCAGGCATCCTGGAGAATGAAACTAATGAAGGTAACAAGAGCCCAAATAAACTATTCAAAATCCTAAAAGATGATGCTATTAAAGTGCTGCACTCAATATGCCAGAAAATGTGAAAAATTCAACACTGGCCAATGGATTGGAAAAGATCAGATTTATCACAGTCCTAAAGAAGGGCAACACCAAAGGATGTTATTGAATAATTGCACTCATTTTACATGCTAGCAAGGTAATGTTTTAGGCTCTGCAAACTAGGCTTCAGCAATTTGTGTACAGAGAATTACCAGAAGAGCAGGCTGGTTTTCAAAGAGGTAGAGGAACTACAGACCAAATTACCAACATTTCCTGAATTGTGGAGAAATCAGGGAAGTTCCAGAAAAACATCTACTTCTGCTTCATTGATAACACCAGTGGTTCCCAAACTTTTTTGGCCTACTGCCCGCTTTCCAAAAAAAATATTGCTTAGCGCCTTGGAAATTAATTTTTTAAAATTTTAATAGCAACTAATAGGAAAGATAAATGCACCTGTGGCCATCACTGCCTCCCTGGACTGCTGCAGCACCCAGCAGGGGTCAGTAGTGCCCACTTTGGGAATCACTGGACTACACTAAAGCATTAGACTATTTGGATCACAACAAAGTGTAGCAAGTCCTCAAAGAGATGGGAGCGTTGGATCATCTTACTATTCTCCTGAGGAACCTATATATGGGCAAAGAAATAACAATTAAAGCTGAACATGGCCCAACTGATTGATTTCAGATTGGTAAAGGAGTATAATAAGGCTGTATATGGTCACTTTGTTTCTTTTAACATATATGCAGAGTATGTAATATGGAATGCCAACCTGGAAGAATCAAAAACTGGAATTAAGGTTGTCAGGAGAAATATCAACAATTTCAAATTTTGGATATGCAGATGATACCACTCTGATGGCAAAAAATGAAGTAGAATCAAGATGCTTTTTGATAAGTGTGAAAGAGAAAAATGAAAAAGCTGGCTTGAAGCTTACCTTCAAAAAAACTAAGATCTTGGCAGTTGGTCTCATCACTTCCTGGCAAATAGGTGGCTAAGAAATGGAAGCAGTTTTGGATTTTATAATCTTGGGCTCAAAGATTACAGCAGCCATGAAATTAAAAGATGGTTGCTCTTTGGAAGGAAAGCTATGGAAAATTGGAACAACATACTAAAAAGCGGAGAAATCATCTCCTGAAAAAGGTCCATTAGTTAAAGCTATCATTTTTTCAGTAGTCATGTATAAGTGTGAGAATTGGACTATAAGGAAAACTGAACACTGCAGAGCTTTTGAATTGTGGTGCTTAAGAAGACTTTTAAAAATCCCTTGGAGAGTGAGGATATCAAATTAGTAAATATCTAAAGAAGTTAATTCAAACTATTCATTGGAAGTCAAATACTAAAGCTGAAGTTTAAATACTTCGACCACATAATGAGAAAACAGGACTCATTGGAGAAGAAACATTGAGGGCATAAAGAAAAGGAAGCCACAGAGATAGATAAGTACTGCCATGGAAGAAATGAATAGATCTTGGTTAGATTTTGGGGATTAGGGAGATCATAAAGTGGAGGAAGATAAAAACTCCTTCTGTAACTTTGATCCAAGGTGACTAACTGACATTACAAGGATATTAGCATTTTGCTTGTGTGGTTTATTTTCCCTCACCACATGACCAGCCCAATCTATCTTCCTGATTATTTTTATGATTGCATATTTTTAAATTGATTTCTTTTACCCTTATTCTTCTCTGAAGTTCTTTTTAAAATTATTTGTTATTTGTGACATGATACTATAAAAAGGAATTCTTTATTTTTTTTAATTTAATGGGGTACCTGGAGATCTTCTTACCATAGAAATGTGTAGGGATCACATTAATCAGTTCACAGTGATAGGAAGTAGGAACTGGGGAGCCCCCATGCTGAACCAGCATCAGTTGCAGGCTGTCAGTTGCTGACGGTTGGTTGCTGGTAGTGTGGGTTGGCGTTTAGTTGCTGAAATATAAAGGTAGGCCTGAGATTACTGAGAGGGCTTTTGGCTTTTGCCTTTAAAGGGCTTTTTGCCTCTGGGATCTCTAGAAAGCACGAAGTCTGTCTCATAGGCAAAGATTGGCTTTCAGTTGGCTACTGACAATATGGGCTGCTATAGAAAACTAATTCAAGAAGTAAGTGAGTGGTAGCTGTCTATTATTTTAGGGAATTAGGTAGTTAATGAATCATTTATAGATAGACTAAGTTAGATAGGCCTGGTGTTTGCTAGGCAAGAAGAAGCTGTCCTCAGAAGACATTTAAAGGTAGTTATTAGGGATTTTAGGTAGTATTAGGAATTTTAGATATATTTGTAAGGTATAAGATTAGTAATCTCTCTTTCCTCTTTTCTATCTTTCCCTCCTTTATTATACTCTTTTACTATCTCTATTTTAATTAAACTAAATTGTTAATTGTTAAAAGTTGCTGAAGTTTTTTCTAGCTTAAAAGGGTAAAATTAATTTACAACTCTACTATATTCTCATTAAAACTTACATTATTAAAAGCAACTTTCTTATTTTGTCAAAAACCCTAGTTTAGCCTTTACAATACTGAGCAATAACAATAACAATTCATTTAATTCTAGAGTGAACAAAAAATAACAAACTTTGCTTCGTGATATGATCTATTAGAATGGACTATCTCTGTTATGCCCAGTAGAATGTAAACTCCCATAGGGGAACAACATGTACACATATAAATAGCTATAAAATGCATGCTCAGATGGATCTGTAATCTCAATATTGAGTTTTATTTCAATAATGAAGTTTGAAGATTGTCTTTTATTCCTTTCCCCCTACCACATGACCATCCTACCTAACTTTTTTTTTTATAATTCTGATTGTTTTTTTCAATGATTTCCTTTATCTTTATTCTTCTTTGAAGTTCTTTACTAGTTATTTGTCTCAGACTGCTCACAACCTTCTTAAATTTTTTCATTGTCCCCCTATGACATTCATTTTCAGTTCTTGAGGGACTATTGTGTTCAATGTCTTGCAGCCATATAACAGCATTGATAGAATATTAATTTTAAAAAGGTGATTCATTGTTCCTGAGAGAAGTTTGATCTTGGTTGTTAAAGGAGCCTTGCAATTTCCTGATGGCAATGGTTGTCTCCTTATTTAATTTTTATTCAATTTGCTTTCCCTTTTTACTCTCCATTCCATGGGATAAACAGTACAAATGCTAACAAATATATACATAGTCACACATACATAGTAATTAAATCTAACAGCCAGTTTTCAGAAGAATAAATTAAATTTATCTATACTCATATGGAAAAATGCTCTAAATCATTATTAATTAGAGAAATGAAAACTAAAACAACTCTAAGAATCATCTCATATATCAGATTAGCTAACATCACAGAAAAAGAAAATGACAGATGCTGGAAGGGATATGGAGAAATAAGGACACTAATGCACTTTTGATGGAGTTGTAAAATGATCCAATCATTTTGAAGAGCAACATGGGACTGTGACCAAAGGACCCTATAACTATGTATATCCTTTCACCTAGCAAATTACTACTAGATCTATTCCACTACTATATGTACAAAAACATTTATGGTAGCTATTTTTGTGGGGCAAAAATTTGGAAATTAAGGGTATGCTCATTAAATAGGAAATGGCTAAGAAAGTTATAGTATATGATTATGATAGCATACTATTGTTCTATAAGAAATGATAAGCAGGATGCTTTTTGAAAAACTTGGAAAGACTTAATGAACTGATACAAAGTAAAATGAGCAAAACTAGGAGAACGTTATACACAGTCATAGCTATATTATATGATCATAAATTGTGAATATAGCAATTCAATCATCCAAGGTAATTCTAAAGGACTTATCATAAAAAATACAATCTACCTCTACAGAAAGAACTATTCAAATATTAATGAAGATTGAAGCATACATTTTTGTTTTAATTTCATTATTATTCATTGGGGGAGTCTGTTTCTTTTACATCATGGCTAATACGGAAATGTTTTGAATGACTTTTACATGTATAATCTATATCAAAATGCTCACCTTCTCACTCAGAGGGGAGGAAATAAAAGAAGGGAGAGAAATTTTAATGTTAAAATTTTTGTTTACATGTAATTGAGGAATAACAAAAAGAAAGATTAAAAAAAGAAATTAATTAAGTTGCTTGCTAGGAGCTAAGATGGTGGAGTAAAAGATGCTCTGAAGTAAAAAATGCTCTGCTCACTAAACCAGAGAGAGAGAGAGAGAGAGAGGGAAAGAGAGACAGAGAGAGACAAACACAGAGACAGAGAGAGAGAGAGAGAGAGAGAGAGAGAGAGAGAGAGAGAGAGAGAGAATAAAAGACCTCAAAACAAAGAAAAACAGGAAGAACATGTTTCATTGGGGTGGGAAGAGAGAGTAGCCCAGGGAGCAAAGCATCTGTAAAAATCAGGCGAATGAAGACCAGCCCAACACATTGCTATTGGGCCAAAGGTAATAATGTGGCAGAGCAAAAACAAGCCCAGCCTGAGTCAGTCACCATGGGTAGCAAAAGAAGAGGGGAAAATGAGACCAATGCACTTCCATATGGACTGAGACAGTGAAACTGCAGACCACTTGAGGCAGCAAAGTGGCAGAGTTGGGGATTGGCCCAATATAAGCCACTTGGAATGGGTAGAAAAGACAAAGTGGGCATGAGACACTTCCACATGGTGGCAGACTGCCCAAGGCAGCGAAACAATAGAGTTGGAAACGAACTTAGCCTAAGCCTCTCACTATGAATAGTGAAGGCAGAGAAAATATGAGATAAAAGCTCTTTCTTGTGGCAGCAGAGTGCCTGAGATAGCAAAACAACAGAGTGACTGAGGCAGCAAAGTGGTGGAATGGGGGACTGACTCAACCAAGTTGCTTGGGCATGGGTAACAAAGGCTAAGTGGGCATAAAACCAACATATTTCCACATGATAGCAGAGTGCCTGAGACAGCAAAGTGGTAGAAAGCCTGAGGTAGCAAAGTAATAGAATGGAGATGGCTCAGCCTAAGAAACATGAGACATGTAGTGAAGACAGAGAAGGCAAAAGACCAATGCAGTTCCATGTGGCCTGAAGCAGCAAAGTGGCAAAGCAGGGTTCCAGTCCAGTCCAAGCCACTTGGCAGGTATAGTGAAGAAGCAGATGAGATATGCAGAAATTGGCAGCCATTTTCTGTAGGTACAAAATAGCAGTTTGCCACTTTGGAACACAGAACCTTGCAAAGCACCCCAGGGCATGGGCCAAGGTGACAGTTAAGGACAGGATATAAATTGAGGTCCACAAACCCGTGAGTCTTGATTTCATTCTCTCTATTCCTTGGGTTAGGGAGGTGGTAGCAAACTAGGCCCCGGGAGGTTTGAGAGTTTGATTAGGCAGGCAGGTAGGGAAAACCTTATTGTTAGCCATATTAACACCTTATTAGCATAGCCAACAATCTTTATTTCAAGCAAGAATATACAACTAACTTCAAGAATACAACAGCATCTGACCCAGGGGCTTGTTAGCCTCTGGGCTTAGCAAAAAAGCAGCAACAGAGACAGGAAGAGAACCCCAAGGTCTTCCATTACTCTGCACTTTAGGGAACAACTTGGGTAACAGTATTTATTTAGTCTTAATACTTAGGCAAGATCATTTAGGGTTCCATCACCCACTTTTCTCTCCCTCTTACCTACCCTCAGTTTGATATCAAATAAACCCAGTTTGATCCTAAAGCCTATAATAATCTTTGAAAGCCAATATCTTACCTTTAGTGACAGTATCCAGTTTGAAGTGGTCAGATCCTGGTAACATCTCTAGCTGGCTATAGCCATTTCCAAGCCAGTGGTAATCCTTCATTTCAACCTAAGGTTTTAGGAACCTACATTCTACTTCCTGGTTACTCCTACCCAACTGCCTGCCTGGATTGGTTTCTGAGGCTTGTCATTAGCAAAGAACCTTCAGGAGGCTTAGCCCACTTGGTGTGGGAACAAATCTTATATTCACATCTAGCTGTGGTTAGGGTTTCTCCTTTGAGCAACCATCACTAGCATCTTTAGCCCCTTACTGCTCATAATACAGAATAGAGATTAATTCAACCCATGAGACAACAGGGAAACTGGCAGCATGGAGAGCAGAATCTAGCCAGTTAAAACAGCTGTAAGCCTCCTTAGAGCAAGCCTACAGGACTAACCACTTAACAGACACACTGATGGAGACAAAGGCAGCAGGCTGACTGCAAGTACCAGAGAAGAGTGCTCTACAAGCTTGAAATGGTGCTTCCTCTGCCTCAAGACAAAATAAGAAACTATAGAAAAATGGAGGGGGTAAGCCTAGAAAAATAAGCAAAAAACTAAGAAAAAACTGATTTTTTAGAAAACTAGTAACAGGGAAGACCAAAAAAAAAAAAAAAAGAACTTAGAAGAGAACAACAATGTCAAAAAGGAAACATAAGAAGATTCAAAGGAAAATGTAAAAAGATACCAAACTAAAAAAAAATCCCTGAAAGAACTTGAAAAGAACTGAAAAAATCAAATAATAAGAGAATCAAAATCAAGACTCAATAGCTAGGGGAAAAAAAGTCAGTGAAGAAACCAACACTAAAAACTAAAATAAGCCAAAAGGAAACAAACAAACAAAAACAAAACAAAAGTTTTAAATATACTATAGAAAACTCCCAAAAGACTAGACTGATCCAAGTTAAAATGGAGACATGTGTACACACACACACACACACACACACACAGAGAGAGAGAGAGAGAGAAAGAGAGAGAGAGAGAGAGAGAGAGAGAGAAAGAGAGAGAGAGAGNTAAAATTCCTGAGGATAATTTACCCCAGAAGTTGTTTTTTTTTTTTAATATCAGATTTCTTTAGGCTCTGCCCCACAATTACTATGGAGGCAGTAACAGAGTTTGTTGAGAAAATATCTTAGCCAAGGTTTGAATTTGTAAAAAGTATATGATTTTTTAAACATCACAGCAAGTGATTATAATAATGGATTGTTTATTATTATTTTTAAATGTGTTATTAGAAATTATGGTACTCTATTTGAATGTGTGTGCATTGTGAATCTGCTATTTTTGTAAAACCCATTTATACTCACAGCTTATGCAAAGGCTTAACAGGATATGAATCTCATTTTTGGGTGAAAAAAACCTTCACTAGTTCTAAGATATATATATATATATATATATATATATATATATATATTTTTTTTAATTTTACAGTGATATAAGCTTAAGGCAAATATATATTTGCTATATTATTAATGCATACCTGAAAAGCTTGAGACTATGGTAACCTGCCAATTATTGGTAAATATTATGGGACTGTGATTTAATGTCTCTCTGTCTGATTCTAGGAGAAGTGCTAAAAAGAGGCAAGAGGTCATGGAGACTGACTGAGAATATGCAAAGTGCCAAGGATCAAAATGCCATGCAGATCATGAATACAGAAATTCTATGCCAATACTGAAGGGCTTGAAACTGGGGTTTGAGTTTTTGGAGTCCTAGTCTTTTCTAACATTTTAGAGGATGAGAATCCCCTTTAACTCAAATTCCTACTAAAGCACCTAAGACTGGCTATGATTATGGCTCATTCCCTGAGAAGTTGAAGAAAAATCAGATAAGAGAGAGACATTCCCCTTATTTCTCTTATATATGGAGAGAATGGCAACTTTCTGTAGTCCTGGCCCTGAATGGGTATTTGCAAACTGCTTAAATCACTTTAATTGGGCCTTGATTCAAGGGCTTGTTATAAGTTTATTTTTCCTTCTTTTTTTTGAATTTTAATTTTTTATTTCTTTTGCCAATTTATTTCATACAACCCCGTGATTCAGCCATGCATCCTTAGCTGAGAAATGTGTTATTTAGGATTTTCCTCAGGGGGATGTGTGTTAAGTTTTTAAAAATCAATAATAGTTAAATTAAATATATATATATATATACACACACACACACACACACACACACACACACACACACACACACATATATATATTTAACTCTTTTAGGAGTAATTTCAGGGGGAAATGTATAATTCTTAGAAGGAATGTATACTTTTTAATCTATAATGAAAAGTTTAAATTCTTTTGAGAGTAATTTCAGGATAAGGATTTTGCCATCTCCCCAGAATTCAGACAATGAACCTCTTTAGTGGAGGCACCATGAAGATGCCTAAACAGCCTTCACTGGACCATGAAGAT
This sequence comes from Gracilinanus agilis, assembly GCF_016433145.1. Lineage (NCBI taxonomy): Eukaryota > Metazoa > Chordata > Mammalia > Didelphimorphia > Didelphidae > Gracilinanus > Gracilinanus agilis. The sequence goes on along the minus strand of NC_058130.1, from coordinate 353,749,915 downwards.
CAAAATTGAGCTTTGGGGTGCAGTTGATTTGAACTATGGGGAGTTGAATGAGTTGAATGCATTTGTTTTGAATGTACACTCTTGTGCCAATAGGGGATTGCCCCAAATTGGCTTTTTGTCAATGTGGCTAGTTTTATCCTTTTCTTTTATCCCAAAATTCCTGCAATTTAGAAGTTGACTATGTTTACAGATCCAGAGAAGAAAAAAGACCAATCCTTTCTTTTTGCCGGATCTGAGGGGGAAATGTGTTGCTTGGAATTCAGGGAGGTCCCATTTAACTTCCTATGGACATGTGGGGGACTTTGAAACTACATTTCCTGTGATTCAATGGGCTTCCGGTTTCTGACGTGATAACCTCAGACAACGAGAACCAACATATAGCACAGCTTAAATTCGGAGGTCTGGTTGAGACGAGCTCTTTGGCTACGTAGACAAGATGAGGACTGGTGGCAATTTGAATTTTTACCAGACGAGTGGTCTAATTTATTATTTTCCCTCATAATATCAGCCTTTATCATTTTTAATCCTTACAGACCATATTGCAAAAAATAATTATGGAGAAATGCTCTAATAGTCTCAAACAAGAGGAAAAAATAGAAATTGAAGACACCTTGAATCTTTTATCTATTTCAGGTTTGGGGGAATAATCTTCTAACAGTGGAAATTGCTAATCTCAGTGGGATTATTTCCTCTCTGTCTACCAATTTAGCCCTGGATTAGCCAAGCTTAAACATCCTCCATTTCTTGATCTAAAGGGGATTCAGTTAAAACTGTTACTATTTCTGCTTCAACTGCCTCCAGAGGGGGAGGAGAAAGAAGTCTTTGACTCTCACCCCTCCTCCTTGCTAGGATAGCCAGCTTGATCCTTTGCACTGACTCCATTACCAATCATTACCAATCTGAATCAATTTTACAATACCCACCAAAACAAACTCAGCAACTCTATGACTGCAATTACACAACACCTTTCACAGAACTAATGTCAAATCTAAACAATTGGAAACACATTAATTGCTCAAGATTAGACTGAATCAATACAATAAAATGACAATCCTACCTCAATTAATTTGCCCAGTTAGTGCTTTATCAATCAAACTGCCCAATAATTATTTCATATAGCTAGAAAAAATAAAAAAATTGATGTGGAAGTACAAAGTACCAAGAATATCAAGTGAATTAATGAAATATATATATATATATATATATATATATATATATAAAGGAACTAGGCTTACCCATACCAGATCTCAAACAATATTATAAAATGATAATCATCAAAATCTGGTACTGCTAAGGAATAGAGTACTGAATCAAGGAAATAGATGAGGTAATCAACATACCATAATTAATGACCATAGTAATCAATGTTTGATTAACCCAAAGAGCCAAGCTTTGGGTAAAGAACTCACTATCAACAAAAACTGATGGGATAACTGGAAAACAGTATGGCAAAACTAGGTATAAGTCAACATTTCGTACCATATACTAAGATAAAGTCAAAATGGATACTGGATCTAGAGATAAAGGTTGACATCATAAACAAATTAAGGGAACACAGAAAAGTTTACTGTCAGACTTAAAGTTAAGGGAAGAATTTATGATCAGACAAGATATTGAGAAAATGGTGATTTGTGAGGACCCAGAGTGAGAACAGGAGTCCCAGCCCAGGCTTTTGGTGAGGACATAGATCCCACTTTGGGGTATTTGGTAGATCTGAAGCTGGCTCCCTAATTCTTTTGCCAAAAGTTCAAGATGTAGCCCTAATGTAGGGCAGTCTGCTTTGTTTCTGACCTGTACAAGCCTAGAATGAGACCAAAAGTCTACTTCCAAGCCTGAGGCTAGAAATTTAGCTATCAGCAGTCTCAGGAATTAATTGAATCAGCAGCAAGAGGTGCTTTCAGGGACCCCAGCCCAGAGACCATCATCATCTTAGATGAACTGAAACTTGCAGAAACTCAGAAATAACACTAAGAGTAGCATCAATAAAAGACTGAAGTTTAAGAGCATGGCCTAACATCTCAGAGAACAGAGTCTATCTTTTTAAAAACTGAGACATAAAAAATAAAATATAAACACCTAATTATAGAAAATTTTCATGGCAACAATGGGCAAGGGACAGAAGCTGAAGGGGGCAATGAAAACAAAGAAAAGTCATACAAAATTCCAAAGAAAAATGTGAATTGGACTCATCTTGGAAGAGCTCAGAAAGGGTTTCAAAAATCATTTAAGACAGGCAGAGTAAAAAAAGAGGGAAGAGAAATGACAGCCATGCAAGAAGAAATGGGCCAAATGAAAAAGGAGACTCAAAAGCTGAAGAAAGAAAATCATTTCTTAAAAATTAGAATTGGGCAATTAGAAGCTAATAACTTCATGAGACATCAAGAAACAATAAAGTAAAATCAAAACAAGAAAAAAAGAAAACATGAAATATCTAATTGAAAAAACAATTGACCTAGAAAAATAGATACAGGACAGATAATATAACAATTATAGGACTATCTGAAAGCCATGATTTGAAAATAAGGCCTGGACACCATAATACAAGAAATTATCAAAGAAAACTCCCCAGATATTTTTAACAAGAAAGTAAAATAGAAATTGAAAGAATCCACAGATCACCTCCACAAAGAAATCCCCAAATGAAAACTCCAAGGAATATAACAGTTCATTCAAGATCCCTGACTTTGAGGAGAAAATACTGTAAACAGACAAAAAGAAATAATTGAAGTATCATGAAGTTACAATCAGGATTTCATAGGACATAGCAGCTTCCATATTAAAGGATTGGAAGGCTTGGAATTCAGGATATTCAGGAAAGGAAAAGATCTAAGTTTATTACCCAGAGTCACCTATCCAGCAGAATTGAGTATATTCCTTCAGGAAGAAAAATGGTATTTCAATAAGAAAGAAGATTTTTAAGCATTCCTGAGGAAAAGACCAGAACTAAACAGAAATTTTGAAGTCCAAACACAAGATCAAAGAGAAGCCTAGAAAAGTAAATAAGAAAGAGAAAATTTAAGGGACTAAATAAGGTCAAATTTCATGTATTCTTATATGGAAAGAAGATATTTGTAATTATTTAATATTTTTATTACTAGCAAAGCAATTAGGAGGAATGTACTTAGGGTGTGGGGAAGTAAGCTGATTATGATGATGTGATATGCAAAAAAATCAAGGGTTGAAAAGAGGGATTGTACTGAGAGAAAAGGGAAGGGAAATAGGGAATGGGTTAAATTATATAACATAATGAAGCATGAAAAATTGCTACAATGAGGCGAGTATATGGGTGGTAAAGGGCAATGCTTTAATTTTACTCTCATCTTAAGTGGCTCAAAGAGAGAATAACCACCATATTCAGTGGAGTATAGAATCCTATCTTGCCCTACAGAGAAGTAGAAGGGAAATAAGACAAGGCAAGGTGAGGGAGCGGGTAATAGGAGGGAAAGAAAAGTGTGGGGTGATAAAAAACAAAACACTGGTGAGGAGGAACAGAGGGAAAGGAAAAAAAGCAGGGTCAAAAGGGAAAAATAAGATGGAGTTGGTCATCATAACTGTGAATGTGTGAATGTGAATGGAATAAACTCACCCATAAAATAGAAATGGGTAGCAAATGTTATAGAGAAATGAGGGAATCTTTGAATCTCTTTGGTTGAAAGGAGGGATAAAAGGTGAATTAGGTGATATGAGAGGAATGAAGGGGATGGCTGAATGTAGAGATGGAATGAAAGAGGTGGTATATTGGATGGTGACGGAATAGGTGGGGTATTCAGGAGAGGTAGCTTAAAACAGGCTAGACAATGAAGGCTAGAGACAGAGGACACTGGTGGAGTAGGCTGAACCCTTCAAGGCAGGAAAGGCATCCCTATGGACATAAAGAAGTTGGGCCAGTCAGAAGTGTTTAAATCTGCCTTGAGGGCTTTCTCTTGTTAGTTTCTAAAGTCCCTTGAGGGAGGAGTCGAAGGGCTCCTCCCTGTCAGTGAAACCAATGGCAGGAGGAAGTCTTGGGTAAGACTTCCTGACAAGATGGATGCCCGCAGTACTCTCAAGAAATAAAAAGAAAGTTATTCCTTCCTTCTTCAACCCTTGCTTAAATTTTTGACTCAATGATTCACCAGAGGGTTTGAGTAGGGAACAAAGCGGGTTTATTAATTTTAGGGTTGATCAGAAAGGAGAGAGGGGTTTAGAGTTTTGTAATAGCAGCTAGGGAGAAATTGAAGCTGGGGGAAGGGTCAGGAGAGGGTTAGACTGAGGGAGAGCCTGCTCTCCCAGTCCTAAGATTTGGCTGCCTTAAAGTAAAGTATATACTAGATCAATAAAATAAGGGATAGGTTAATTTAAAGATGTCCTACTTGCCTAAAGAAAACTAAACCCACAAAGTCTAACCACCAAAACCAAAACCACCCTTCCTCCCAGAGCCCAAAGGAAAATTCAGGAAAGATAAACAGGGATGTAATATGGAGAAGGTCAGGGAGAGGTTCAAAGAAATCAGCTAGGTTCCAATTGTCCAGAACCAAAACCACAGGCCAAGCCAAGCCAAAAGGCAAAAGCAGAGCCTCAGTTGGAACATCAGCTCTCTTCAGGCCTCAGACTCCAACTGACTTTCTCTGAAGATTCCAAGGCTTAACTGCAAGGGTTGTTTACAGTTGACTCCTTGCAAGAGCAAAAGCCTCTGTTGCATCCTTGCATTACACAAAGTGGTTTCAAAATTAGAATCCTATTATACATTATTTACGAGAAACACATTTGAGGTTAGGTGATACACCCAGAGAAAAAAGGGGCTGCAGCATAATTTATTGTGCATCATCTAAAGTAAAAAAATCAGGAGTAGCAATCATGATTTCAGATAAAGCTAAACCAAAAATGGATCTTATTAAAAAAGATAAGGAAGGAAATTACATCTTAATAAAAGGTACTATAAACAATGAACTAATATCAATACTAAATATATATATATATATATATATGTGTGGATCAAATGGTATAGTGTCTGAATTTTTAAAGGAGAAATTAAATGAACTTCAGGAAGAAATAGACAGTAAAACTATAAAACTATACTAATGGGGGACCTCAACTTCAGATGCCAATATTTGTTATGTCTCGAGTCAGAAATTTTATTACAAACATTTACAAAATGGAGAGGAAACAATAAAGTAAAGAAATATGAAGAGGTTAGAGAGGTTATCTACCTATTAACCTAAATGTTTACTCTGGGTCTGCTTAATCCAGGCAGAGATTAATTAGTTCTCAACTAGGAAGTCTGGTGGTGAGTAGCCACATGGCCTCCTCCAAGATGGAAGCTAGTCTCTTAGGAAACTAGAAAAGGAGTCAGCCTTTCACTCACCCAACAAAGTAGTCCAAGAATCAGAATCTAAGTTGAAGCTGAGCTCCAAGCACACAATCCAAGCCACAGTCTCCAGAGAAGCTTCCTAGAAGATTCTCCCCAGTCAAAAAGACTATCTCTAGAAGGCAATCTCTTCAGACTATCTTCTCAAAGACAATCTCCCTCTGAGGGAGTTTGGGCTTGCTTTTATGGTGACTTTTTGTCCCTGCCCTTCTTCCGGGGGGGCGGGGGGGGGAGGGGCAATCACAGGTTCCAAATTGTCTAACACAACTTCTCACCTTCTGAAGGTTAAGTTCTCACCTTCTGGAGGGGTGAATACTCATCCTGGCTGATTGAGTTTCTGAGGGTGTGAATTCACTAAGAGGTTTGTGAGCTCCTCTACCTACTTCAAGCTTGTGGTGATTCAATCAAAAGGTAGACAAAGGAGAGTTAATCCTGTCTTCACAATCTACTGAGGTGCTTAAGTTAGTGTTAACTCAGGATAGACAATAGAGTAAAGAATTTTCTTTCACATTCCCACTTTCAGATTTATATAAATCAAATCAAAAAATAAGCAAGAAAGAAGTAAAGGAAGTGAATGAAATCTTAGAAAAGTATTAACTAATAAATAACTGGAGAGAATTGAATGGCAATAGAAAGGAACATACCTTCCTTTCAGCAGTACATGACTCCTATACAAAAATTTATCATATATTAAGGCATAAAAACTTCACAACCAAATGCAGAAAAACGGACATAATAAATGCATTCTTTTCAGATTATAACATAATAAAAATTATAATTAATAAAGTTCCATGGAAAGAGAAATCCATAATTAATTGGAGACTAAATAATCAAATGCTAACAAATTATAGAAATAATCAACAATTTTATTAATGAAAATGACAATGAGGAGAAAACATATCAAAATTTATGGGATACAGACAAAGCTATTCTTATGGGGAAATTTATATCTCTAAACATTTACACCACTAAAATAGAGTAAATGAAGATCAATAAATGGGGCATGCAACTAAAAAAACTAGAACAAGAACAAATTAAAAATCTTCATTTAAAGACCAAATTGGAAACCCTAAAAAGTAAAGGAGAAATTAGTAAAATTGAAACTAATTTGAACTACTTTCTACTTCAAATTATTTTTATTATTAGTTGAACTCATAAATAAGACTTGGAGTTGCTTTTATGAAAAAAACATTTAAAATAGACAGTATTGGTTAATTTGATTTTAAAAAGGAAAGAAGAAAATCTAATAATAAAATTATTCTCAAAGTCATCAAAAATGAAAAGGGTAAACTTACCATCAATGAAGAGGAAATTGAAGGAATTAGTAGGAGCTATTTTGCCCAATTATATGACAAATAAATCTGACAATCTAAGTTAAATGAATATTTACAAAAATATAAATTGCCCAGATTAGTAAAAGAGGAAATAGAATCCTTAAAGAATTCTTTATCAGAAAAAGAAATTGAAGAAGCCATCAATGAACGCCCTAAAAAATCTCCTATCAAGAATTAAAGAACAATTAATCCTAATACTACATAAATTATTTGGTAAAATGGGCAGAGAAGGAATCCTAACAAATTCTCTTCATGAAATGAATATAATTACCTAAGACAGGAAGAACAAAAACAGAGGCCAATTTCATTAATAAATATAGATGCAAAAAATTTAAATAAAATAATAGCAAGGAGAATATAGCAATATATCACAAGGATCATTCATTATGACCAAGTGGGATTTATACCAGTAATGTAGGGCTAGTTTAGTGTTAGGAAAATTATTAGTATAAATGACTATTCCAATAACAAAACTAATAGAAATCACAGGATGATCACTAGATACAGAAAAAGACTTCAAAAAAGTACAACCACCATTCCTATTAAAAATATTAAAAAGCATAGGAATAAATGAGTCTTACAAACTGAATAGCAGCTGCCAGATCTGGCCCTTAAATACTTAAAGTGAAGTATAAGTGATTGTGTTCAAGAAAACATATGAGCTGTTCTTATTTTGGTGACAATGAATTGGAAATCGAAGGGATTCCCATCAATTGGGGAATGGCTGAACATATCGTGGTATATGTTGATAATAGAATACTATTGAACTATAAGAAATGATAAGCAAGATGATTTAAGAAAAAGCTGGAAAGATCTGCAGGAACTGATGTAGAGGGAAATAAGCAGAATTGGCAGAACATTATTCTTAATAACAACAATATTGAATGATGATCATCTGTGAAAACTTGGCTACTCTCAGCAATGCACTGACCTGGGATAATCCTTAAAGATTTATCTCAAGGAATGCTGTCCAACTCCAGAAAAAGAACTGTTGAAATCATCATTCATATCTTTGTATCTTTGGTCTTATTTGGACATTTTGGTTGTATATGAATGTGCTCTTACAACCATGACCAATATGGAAATGTGTTTTGCATGACAAAAAATTTAAAAATTAAAAAAGAAATAAAACCGCATTTTATAATATTACTTTGTTCATCATTCTTATTTCTATGCCTATCTACTATGCTAGAGGAGATATATCTGTCAACAAATTTTGCTTGATTCTATTAGTAATAAAGAAAATGAAATATGATGCATTAGATTTTCTCAGAAGTTCAATAGAGGGGCAGCTGGGTAGCTCAGTGGATTGAGAGCCAGGCCTAGAGACTGGAGGTCCTAGGTTCAAATCCGGCCTCAGACACTTCCCAGCTGTGTGACCCTGGGCAAGTCACTTGACCCCCATTGCCTACCCTTACCACTCTTCCACCTATAAGTCAATACACAGAAGTTAAGGGTTTAAAAAAAAATTAAAAAAAAAATTAAAAAAAAAAAAAAAAAGAAGTTCAATAGATTCGTTACCTCTGAGAATGGTCTTAAAGTGAGGACTCAGTGGGAATTTCTTATTTCACATAGCATTTTATAATAATTCAATACTAATTTTAGTTGAGGTCAACATCTATTGATTTAAAAGTATTATATAATAAAATATTAATTTTATTATTATTAAACAATAATATGTCAAGGCATATAAGATCTTAAAATTATAGGTCTTTCTTAGCTGAAATGGATTCATCGTAATTTTCCTAAGCCATACAGATAATGGGAAATTAAAAACGTGTGTATTGGGGATAATTTGAGGAAAGGTGTGTGGTAAAAGGAGATTTTGAAAGGAGGTTGTCAGGGACTTGCTAAGTAGGAAATCTAGGTTATAGGTAGGCAGGAATAAGGAGATTCAGGATATAATATGGGCTGAAGTCAGTGAGTACAGCACTGAAAGGAAACAAAGATCTTCAGGGAGAGGGGAATTAATCTAAACAGGCAAAGACAGCAAGCTCTACAGACTGGGACTTAGACTTAAACACAAACTGAGGGAAATAGACTGAATTGAAATTAACTACAGGCTTTAGTTAATTTCACAGGAAGGGACTTGTTTTGAAGTTACACCTTCCTTCAAGATGGATACCCCGGCTTCCCTTCAAGCCCAGAGTATGTTAGTTCTTTCCCTCTTCTTCCCTCTCTTAATAACTAACTGATAAATTATACTAATAGGTCTGTTGAAACACAAAAGGGTTTATTATCTTTAAAGGATGATTTGCCAGGAAAGTGCATTGAGGAAGCCCTAACAGTTGTCTCAGGAACCTCAGGTGGGGGAAGGGAGGCAGAGTTGGAGTCTGAACAAGGACCTGCCTTAACTCAGTTTTCAAAGTGCTCTTGATGTCTAAAGGGAATAAATGATGACTGACTAATTTCTTTATATATAATACTATCAAATTATAGTTAAATCCTTCACAGATTTGAACTCCTCTCTAATTTACTCTCCTTATTAACTCCACAGACATATAAGGTAAGGGAAGGAAGGTAGGAAATAATAAAGGAAATGAAAATATAAAGGGTTTCTCTAAACTAACAATTCTCAAATAGATATTTCAAAGCTAGGCTAAATTTCAATTCTACAGATAGTAAGGAAGCAGCTCAGCTGGTCTGAAAGTCTCTCCACGAGATTCACAACCCAACTGACCTTTTTTCCTCAAGATTCCAAAGCCCTAACTGATTACAGAACTCAGCCAAAGCTTGAAAAAACTATCATGACCCCCTCTCTCTATACTACACTTGGCAAATTGAATACTTATTTAATTTTTTTTAAAATCCATTTCAGCAAAATGTTGCTTTGCTTAAAATACTAGAAGACCATTAACTTGTTAAAAACAGATAAAGTGACCATGTATTATATAGGGAAGAGTACTTGGATGAGGAGTCCCAAGAATTGTATTTAAGTTCTAGCTTCCCTAATGATTCCATGCATTATTTGTTCAAGTCACTTGTGACTCTTACAGAGTTTTTCAAAAGTAGAATTTTTTCTTATCTTTTTTGTCTTTACAACACTCAAGTTCTCCCTTTATCCATGTTATCATTTAGAAATGCCATCTTAGGAAGATTTTATTTTAAGAAAAGAGAAAGAGGAAAACAAACTCAACAAAGTGAATCAATACATCAACATTATATATAGTAGTTCATACCTGTGTAAGCCATATGTCTACAAAGGAAGGGAGGAGTAGAATTATCTTCTGATATTTCTTCTTAAGACCCAGGCTCGTTCTTTGCAATTAAAAAAATCATTTGAAAAACTGTTTTGTAGTTGTTCATTCTACTTACATTATTGTAGTCATTTTGTATATTGTTTTCTTGACTATGTTTACTGCACTCTGCATTAGTTATGTAAGCCTTTCCATGGTTCTCTGTATTAATTATATTCATTGTTTCTTATAACCACAGCAATATTCCGTTACTTTCATGTATTCCAAATTGTTTAGACTTTCCCTAATAAGTGGGTATTTTCTTTGGTTCTGAGTCTAAGGCCACAAAAACTATTGCCATAAATATATTGGTGTATAGAGAGGTTTTTTTTTCTTCAACAATGATTTCCTTATATTATATACCTAACAGTGGAATCTCTGAGTCAAAGGATACAGGCATGTTAGACACTTTATTTGCCTAACTCCGAATTGTTTTCCAGAATATTTATACTAATTCACAGCTCCACCAAAAATGCATTAGTATGCATGTCTTTCCACAAACTCTTTGCTATTTCACTGAGTTTTGTGAGAATTGAATGAGTTAATGAATATGAAAGTGCTATAAAAAAGCTCTATACAATGTTAAGATACTATGACATCCTCCTCTTCATTGTCATTTTACACATTTCTTTTTTTTAACCTTTGCCTTCTGTCTTAGAATAAATATTGGTTCTAAGGCAGAAGAGTGATAAGGGCTAGACAATGGGGGTTAAGTGACTTACCCAGGGTCATATAGCTAGGAAGTGTCTGAGGCCAGATTTGAACCTAGGACCTCCCCTCTGTGGGCCTGGCTCTCAACCCACTGAGTCACCAAACTATTCCTATAAACATTTTTCCTATGTGGAAACACCTTTTTTGATATATCCAGCTAAAAATCATATTAGGAAAATTAGATAATATCTCATGCTAATAAAGAACTTGAAGGAAGATGACATACTTCTTACCCATCTCCATGAGATTAGCCATGTAAATATTAATATACTTGTTTTACACTTGAGAAAATTGAGGTTCTGAAAGTTGAAATGACTTTCCCAGGGTCAGACAGTTAACAAAAGATAGAGCTGAGATATAAACTTAGTTCTCCTGACCTTAGATCTTAAACTCTTTCCATTATACTGGCAGTTCCCTTACTATATGTACAAAAGTAATTTTCAGAGTTGAACCACAGAATTTTAAAACTATGTACAGTAAAATCTGAAGTTCTTATTTTGTCTTATAATTGGAATTTTTTTTAATCAAAAGAAACAAAAGCAAACAAATTCTACCATTGGTGTACCAGATGTAATATTCTAAGATGGGTCATTTTGATATTCATTTAATCAAATTGTGGAGGAATTCTTAACTACTTTGAAAAGAATAACAGAGTCATCATCATTACAATGCAAGTGCTTTTTGTGAATTCTTTATTCCCATCCTATTAACCATTAAACTTAAGTAGGCATTCAATGAATAAAAATTCTACTGATATTAACAATTATCGATGTGCTTCCACAGAAATTTCTTTATTTCTGAAGGCAGTTCATATTCATGGGTCAGAAGGAAACCACATTTGTGAAGCTGTTTCTTTAAAAAAAAAGCATTAATCTTTAATCTTTTTTTAATCTTGTCTCAAGTTTCCTCCAGCCAGAGCAGCTCTAATCACTTATAAAAGGCCACTACATCATGTGTCATCTTAGCTCTTAAAGGCAGAGCAGAAGGCCTCAAGGTACCAAAATGAGCCCACTACATTTTGATAGAGGACTCATTTGTGGCAGTGATTATAACTTTTGTGCTGACAGTCTTCTTTCTCCTATCACTTGCCATTATTATTTCTATTCCATTCTATTTCAAATGTCAATCAATCCTCTGATTATTATTTGCATTTCTGGACAGCGAGATCCCAGAAAAAGCATAGAATAGAAATTCTTAAAAAAAAGAGAGAAATAGAAAATTGATCTTGAAACGACTAAAAAGACTGACTAAAGAATAAGAATCTTCACCTTACTTGTTGGATCTCAAAGGGTCACATACTCTCTATAGCTTGGTCCAAACAAAAAGACAATACTAGGATTCTCCTCGAGTATGTAATTATTTTTATTTTTTAAAATATCTGTATATATGATCACATTGATCTAGGCAACTCTTAAATAAGGAAATTCCCTCCACAGATGCAAATCAAAACTTGAATTTTTATGATGTTTTAGTATTTATGATGTTTTAGTATAGTGTTGCTTGAAACATAGAAGATTAAAAGATTCACCCAATATATGTCAGAAGCAGAACCTGATCTCAGGTCCAAGTTCTGAGGTCAGCTCTTTTATGACTACACAGCCTTATTACATATGTCTTCTTATAGCTTGTCACTTTAAACAAACTTAGGTAAATCCATAAGATATTTAATAAGACTCATAGACTTACCTCCATTGCATTATTTTCCAAAAGAATGATCCCACACCACTATCTGATTTTACTGATAGTAAGGGGCCATTCCGGAGAGGCTGAAGATTGGACTAAAATATTTGTTCATTCTGAAAATGCTATGACCTGACATGATTCTTGATATTTTGATATTTTTATTTATGCAATTTATGGTCAATGTGTTTCTATTTGTAATTCGATTGTGAATACAGATTGATAGTCTGTATCTCATTCTGTTAACCTATAAAATTAAAACATAGCCTTCTACCTTCAATTGGAATGAAACATACAAAGTAAATTAAACTTACATTGGAGTATATTCTGTTTCATGCAGAGTTTATCTTAAAGTCCATTCAATAATTTGGTTTATGTGTCTTTTGATCCTATGAGACCATTTATCCAAGTTGTAACAGAGTAGAATGAGAAGACATCACTTTCATCCCTGGAGGACTCCTACTCTCACTCTTGAAAGTTTATCAGCAATTTCCAAATTTCAAGCTAGGAGAAGTAAAACATCTTGGGATTGATTTAAACTCAAGATTTATACCAGAAGGTCCTCTGCCAATTCCCACTTTCATATATATATCCAGCTCATTTTACAGATGAGGAAACTGAGGCAAGCTGACTCAAGTGATTTGCCCAAAGTTACACTACTAGCAAGTGTCTAAGACCAGATTTGAACTCAGGAAGATGAGTCTTCCTGATTTCAAGCATGAAACTCTTATCAGCTGCCCCACCTAGCTACCATTTACTACTCTGCTACCTAGGAGATCAGGAGAATTAATATCATTTACCAGCTACCATTATGGTTTGCTAAATATTTGAACAGAACTCATTTACCCTTTCTATATCCTACTTTCTGAGGATATAAAATGACAATCTGAGATCTATCACAATCAGGCATATATTCAAGGTAAGAAAGCTTCATTATCAGAGTGTTTTAAGTTGGGAAAGTATTTTATGAACACACATTTCACATAGCATGGTTAGCTAAATAAATAAATAAAGATCAAAACAGAAAAAAACACTTTTATTTTATTTTTTAATTGATAATTTAATAAGCACTAAAAATGATTATTTCCACATTGAGTAGAACAGATTAAAAAAAGGATTATACACAAAACTCCAAATCTCTACTATGCACAGCTTGCTTCTCCTTTTTAAGTACATAATACATTCAACATGGTACTTTCAGTGTGGTCCTCCTCGTTTGTGATTCCTTTTTATCTTCTTTCTATTCCTTTCCACATATATTTTTAAAATTTATTTCTATTTTTAAATATTTTCCATGTTTACATGATTCATTTTCTTTCCCCCCCTCCCAGAGCCAACAAATAAATCCACTGGGTTGTACAAATGCTATCACTTGATACCTATTTCAAAAATACTCATTTTTGCTATAGAGCGATCTTTTAATGCATAAACTCCAAATCACATAGCCATATATACATGTGATAAGTGATGTCATATGTTCTTCTTTTATATTTCTACTCCCATAGTTCTTTCTATCAATGTGTTTAGCATTCTTTCCCAAAAGTGCTTCAGGAGTGTCCTGGTTTGTTGCATTGCTCATAGTAGCAAACTCCATTACATTGGATTGTTCCACAATGTTTTACTTTCTGTGTACAATGTTTGCCTGGTTCTACTCATTTCTCTCTGTATCAGTCCATTAAGGCTCTTCCAGATCATATAGAAATCCTCCAGAACATCATTCTTTACAGCACAATATTATTCTACCACCATCATATACCACAATTTGTATAGCCATTTCCCAACAGAGGGACAACCATTCATTTTCTATTTATTTTTGCCACCACAAAGAGCATGACTATGAATATTTTTGTACAAATATTTTTCCTTATTATATCTTTGGGGTACAAACTTAGCAGTGGTATTGCAGGATCAAAGAGTATGCATTATTTTAAAGCCCTTTGGCCATAATCCCAAATTGATTTCCAGAATGGTTGGATCAGTTCACAACTCCACTAGCAATGCATTAGTATCCTAATTTTGCCAAATCCCCTTCAACATTTATTATTTTCCTCTACTGTTATATTGGCCAATCTGCTAGGTATGACCTCAGCATTGTTTTCATTTGCATTTCTCTAATTATGAGAGATTTAGAACACTTTTTCATGTGCTTATTGATAGTTTTGATTTCTTTATCTGAAAACTGCCTATTCATGTCCCTTGACCATTTGTCAATTGGGAAATGGCTTGATTTTTCTGTACAACTGACTTACCTCCTTATAAATTTGAGAGATTAGACCATTGTCAGAGGTTTTTGTTATAATTTTTTTCTCAATTTGTTGCTTCCCTTCTAATTTTGGTTGCATTGGTTTTGTTTGTACAGAAACTTTTTAATTTAATCTAATAAAAATTATTCATTTTGTATTTTATAGTGTTCTCTATCTTCTGCTTGGTCTTAAATTCCTTCCTTTTGTGAAGATGGGATTAACACTAGCCTGTCCATTTTTAGATTCAATCACCAAAAGTATACACATCCCACTTATCCTCAAGTGGGGTAGGTCTGTGACCCATCTATGTAATAGTGGGTGACGAATTAGAACCAACTGAATGCCTAGGGAATTCCTAAGCAAAACTTTAGCTGTAATTGATACACATGAAGTGGGAAGAAAGCACAGGAAGTGACAAAAGGAATGGTCTTTATAACTTGCAAGAGCCTCCTGTGAAAAAGGTCTTTTCACCTTTAATTTGACCCTGGAGGAGCTCTGGCTGAGGAACTTGGACTGCTTTATATTTCTCCTTAGAACTATCATATGGGTAGGTGAAAAAGGCTGACTCCCTTCTTTGGCTTTTTCCTGGAGGTACTAGCCTCCAGAGGGGCCTCTCTTCTGGGAGAGGTCTCTTGTCTAAAACCCCTATTATTTGACCCTTAGACCCTCTGGCTAGGTCTACTGGAGCCTTTCAGATTAAGCAAGGGCTTCAGCACATAGTCTAGATCTTTAAGTTAGATCTCTAACTTTGCCCTCTTCCCATTTCTCTACTTTTACTTTCTCTCTATTTTATAAATAAATTGCTAAAAATCATTTGGAATTAATTGATTAAATTCCTGGTGACCACCCTATTAAATATTCAGTCAAACCAAAAATTTTACCCTTTACGCTTTCCCATAGATCTGACAAATATACTATTCTATGTTCACCTAATTTGTTTATGATTTCCCTCTTTATATTTAAGTCATTTACCTATTCTTAATTAAACTTGGTATAGGGTGTAAGATTTTGATCTAAACCTAATTTCTCCCATACAGTTTTAAATTCTCTCAGCAGATTTTTTAAAACCCTTTTCTTTTTTTTTTTTAATAATTTTTATTTTTTAGAAAAGTTGTCATGGTTACATGATTCATGTTCTTACTTTCCCCTTCACCCCCCAACTTCCTCCCCCACCATAGCTGATGCACATTTACCCTGGTTTTAACATGTGTCATCAATCAAGACTCATCTCCAAACTGCTGATAGTTGCATTGGTGTGGTAGTTTCGAGTCTATATCCCCAATCATGTCTGCCTCAACCCATGTGTTCAAACATTTGCTTTTCTTCTGTGTTTCCTCTCCTGCAGTTCTTCCTCTGAATGTGAGTAGCGTTCTTTACCATAAATCCCTCAGAATTGTCCTGGTTCACTGCATTGCTGCTTGTACAGAAGTACATTACATTCTATTTTACCACAGTGTATTGGTCTCTGTGTACAATGTTCTTCTGGCTCTGCTCCTTTCACTCTGCATCAATTCCTGGAGGCCTTTCCAGTTCACATGGAATTCCTCCAGTTTTATTATTCCTTTTAGCACAATAATATTCCATCACCAGCATATATCACAGTTTGTTCAGCCACTCCCCAATAGAAGGGCATACCCTCGTTTTCCAGTTTTTTGCCACCACAAAAATCATGGCTATAATAATTATAATTCTGAATGTGAATGGGATGAACTCACTCATAAAACAGAAGCAAATAGCAGAGTGGATCAGAAACCAAAATCCTACCATATGTTGTCTACAAGAAAGATCTCAGCTACACAAGAGGACAATGAGGAAACCAATGATAGAAGGTATCTCAGATGGGACTGCATGACTATCAGACCATTGTGACTCTCTCCAGGTTTGGAATGAAATGGGACAAAGTCCATCCTGAAGTGAAAAAAAGGGAACTAAATTTAATGAAGACTGAGAAAGGACACTCAAGGGTAAAACATTCATTCAATGGGGTGAAATTTTTCTGCCTCCAAATTTGCCCTAATGGAATATTATGTCAGAGTATGTATCCAACCTATATTCAACTCCACTCACAGTGGATTTTTGCACTTAGATGTCAAATCGATGAATCAAACCTTTTTCTCTTGACTATTGCCTCCACCTCAGATGAAAAGAACAAAACAAAAATAACAATGAAAAAGAACTTTATAACAAATCTGTATATTTAAGCAAAACAAATCCCCATAATAGTAAATGCCAAAGACTCATTTGTCATTCAACATTTTGAATCCATTATCTCTATCAAGAAGTATTTAGCATTCTTTATCCTTGGAATTCTGGTAATCTTAATTGGTCTTATTTCTTAAGTGTTTCAAGAACTAACAAGGAGGAAAAGAATACCTATCTCTCAAAGTTATGAAGGTCCAATGATATATTTGTACAGCTCTTAGCACAGTTCCTGGCACAAAGGAGTTGCTTAATAAATGTTTATTCCAGTGCCTTTTTCTACTTCTGGACATTTAATGAGGGGTTAGATATTGATTGCTTCACAAATCATCAAATTCCACAATGAGATAGCTCAAATAGCACACTTTCTCCTGTAACAAGCTTAGATTTCATTTGTCTCTCTACAATTTGCACATATTACTCTTATTTATACCTTCTGAGGCCACACTAATTCTTCTTTCACATGACATCTTTTCCAATATTTGGCTATCATGCTTCATGTGAGTGTCTTCACTCTCATGGCTAAACATTCCCAACTCCTTTAGTTAGTTATAACATGGCAAAGACTTAAATTGGACATCCTCTGCACATTCTTTAGCTTATCAATATCCTCATTAATCTGTGGTGCTCAGAACTGAAAATAATGCTCCAGAAGGCAAGGAAAATGTTCACTTCAGTGTAGCCAAAGAGAGCATTGTTTTAGATTACCTATCACAGTATTGAAGCAAGCTATTGATTTTGCAGTCTTTTTAAATCCTCATCTTTTTCAGATAAATTTTATCTCACTATTATTCCTCCTGCCCCATATTGTGTTTTTGAACTCATTTCTTGAACCTGTTCGATATCTTGGACAAAAAAATGGACATGAAGCTAGTCTAGAATAACTTGTTATTAGTAATATCAGATCATTATGCTATTTCTTTGTAATCACCAGAATCTTCTCTGGATATCAACCAGTCATCCCTTCAATAATATTTCCTAGAACTTTGTAAGGAATGAAAGTCTAGGTGATTGGTCTAAAATTCATAACCTCAATTTGTTTCTGTTTTCAAGATCAGAACAAGAGTAATCATCCTCAATTTAGTAGCACCTTCTCCAGTATGACTGACATGGTGTAATAATTACAAACACTAGTTTTGTTTTTGTTTTTCCACAATTCCTATAGATGTAGTTGTTCTGAGCCAAGTGTCTTGAATTTATTAAGGGCAGTTAGGGGAACTCTTTCCATCCCTTTCCTTACATTGTTCATTAACTCCTAGCCATTTCTATTCTATCCTTTCAATTCTAAAGGTGTTATAATGAGGGTTGTAATGTGGATCTGGAGCAGGATTAATTGTTAATGATGAATTCTATGCTAGACACTTAAGCTATGATAGTGAATCCAAAAGGATCACTCACAGCAGTAGATGTTGTCTGAATATTTTGAATCTGCTAATCCCAAACTCCAGATGATAACAGTATCCCAGGTCTACCAGCCAGGCAATGTTGTTAGAATTGTACAGTTATCTATGCCCAACTGAAGCCCTGTATCTTTGAATAACACCTTTAGATTGGTTGTGGATTAAACACTGTTTCTACAAGATGTAATACTCCTCTTCCCTCAAATTATTTCTTCCAATATAGCTTATAAATAACATAATTTTGTTATTGTTGTTGTCCTTAACTTTCCTTACCACCTTTAGCACATCATGAACTGGCCATAGTGAGTGAGCCACTGAAGTATCTTGGGTATAGTACTAAATGTAAGATTTCTACTTCAGTAAGAGTGTTTTAATAGCTATAAGGAGGATGGGTTGGAGGGAAGAGGCTTTAAACCAGAAGTCCAATTAGGTGGTCTAGGAGAGGTGGTCCCCTATGTCAAAAATCTCAGATAATCAATCAAAAAGGATAAGGACCAAGAAAAGGCCATGAGATTTAGCAGTCAAGTGGTCCTTCATTATGTTGGAGAGAGGAGTTTCAGTTGAGTTGTGAGAACTGAAGTCACCCTATTATAAGGACTTGATAAGTGGGTGGTTGGAGAGTTAGTAGAAGCATAAAATATAAAGTATATGGGAGTCTAGCTATGAAAGGGAAGTAACACTGAGAAGTTAGCTTCCTATTTTGACTATTTTTTAAACTAAGTACTAAATATGCCACACATGACTGGTCCAGTATGACAGGCATAAAGAGTTGCCTGATAAACATTTCCATTTACTTGCCTGTCTCATCCACCATCACTGTCCTATATATACAATGAAAATATTTGTACTTCAATTCATGAATAATTTTGGGTAAATACTGGCCCCAGGAAGAGTGGTCACTCATTCAATGAGCTAAAAATACATGGGAATGTGAGAATGGGATCTTATGCCAATCTGGCTGAGGCTGGATAGATGCATGTCTGGATACTCTTGTCTCCATTGGAGATGAAAAGAAGGGGTGGTAGAAGAGACTGTATCCCTTTCAAATGACCTGAAGTCCTTGAATTATTAACCTCAATATTTTTAATGGCCTGGCTATACTTCTTTTCATTAAAGTTGTGGTTCATGCTTGATTGGGAACTAAAGAATCAAGACAATTGTAAAGTAAGAGGTGGAGTGAGATTATGGTGGTGGAATTGCCAAACCAATAGGTTGCTTGCTCCTCCCCTTTAGCTCTGCTACAGCAAGTCACTGGGGAACTAATATGAGGCTTTTGCCCTGGGCCTTTTATCTATTTTGGTGTGAGGCTCCAGTTAAACAAATATACAGATATAATAAGGACTAATGGAAATTGATATTGGGGGTCAAGAAGTCCCTTGCTCCCTCAGTTTTCCATATTTTCCTCTTTTCACAGTTATCTAGTTGGTTTCTAGTGTTCTCAGCTTGGGTTGGAGATGCTCATTGTTAGAGTTAAAGTGGCCTGAGTAGGGAGCAGATGTCTGACTCTAACTACTTTATACTTTATGGGAGAGACAGAATCTTGAGTGGTAGCAGTGTTTTTCTTTTCCTTTAACCTCCTTGAGTCTGAATTTATAGTTAGACACTTTCCCATTCAGTATCCAATTTGGTCCTCTTTAAATTTGGCCATTTCCAGAGAGGAAAAATAAAATCTTCACTGTATGGATTCTAGTTGCAGTTCTGACATCATGCTTCAATGTCAGGTATAGGAATTTCATATTTCATGAACTCTTCATCTATTTCTTTTCTGATTAAATGGTGTAGTACAACCTGATGATGAAAATCTCTTCTCCCTTCCTTGATCTTCAATCAAATGCTCTTTACCATACATCCCCATTCTGCATTCTAAATTTTCTGCAAATGACAAAATTTTCTTATTATACAATACTAGCCCACCAACCCTCCCCTATTCTGTTTCTAATAGAATATCCAGAGCAATATTCTAATAAGTTAACTTCTACTATGCCTTAATGATGCCAATGATGTCAAATATGACTCTTTGTTTTAGGAACTCAAGCTTATCTTGCTTAATGCCTAAATACTATGAATTTATATATATATATATATATATATATTTGGAACCATAGATATTATTACTGCTTCCTCCCCTTTTAAATATCTTGACTTCCCTCAAATTCTGGACATATCAACTACTGTTCTACCTCCACAAGATCTACTTTACAATGGTATTTAGTTTTTTGTTGTTGTAAAAAAGCAGTTTTCTCTTTTTCCACTCTTTTCTACTTACAGCCTTATTATTTACCTTTGCAAGATAGCAGGTAAATATATGGTCAGAATTACATTTTTTCTTACATTATATTAAGTTGTGGTCCAAAAATATAAATCTAATTGTCATATACCATAATATTAGTGAGCTGTTAAAATGGAAGTTTATAGGGCTTATTACTTACCCTTTTCACTTAAAAGCAAATATTCTTTTTAAAAAATAGTAAAATATGAGCCATATTAGAAAAATGGAAAGGACAATGTCTGCAAAAACTTATTCAGCTGCAGCCAGATGCATTGCGAAGATTGATGTGGGGGTTGATTTTCCTCAATTTTGGTCCCATGAAAAAACAAAAGGAAACAATGATTTTTTCCCCCACACGTTCGAATTGTGATAATTTCTCCCAAGATTGTGCCACCTCTAGCTTTAGGTTCACAATTGACTGCACCAGTTTGTCAATAGCTGAAGCTCTGGATGATAAAGAAAACAATAGCCCAACATTGGGGCTTTTGACACATTTCTTTTACTTAGACATGGGAATTCCTTAATTGGACTTTCATTCTTTTCTTTTTTCCTGGCTTCCAAGGTCCATGACACATGGAGTTCAGAGACAAAAATTAAAATTTGAGCTGGGGGCATCTTTGTTTCTACAGTTCTTAGACCTGGGTGTGTGAAGGATAGATTCTCATTTGCCCATAAAATCAAGATGTGTTAGAGGATTCTTTACTTAATCAATTTACAGTCTCATAGCTTTTGTGACCAATAAGAAATGTCCTTCAATCTTAAGAATGCAAATTTAATGATAAGCTTGACATCACTGAGGTATTTTAGCAGTACTAGAATCCAAATTATTGTACATATAAAGAGACAAATACAAAGTTCCTTACTTAAAATCATACAAAACATTTATTGATAAAATACACAGGAGGGAATCTGTTTATCTACTTTTAAAGACTTGAAGGAGCTTACTTTATTGTAATAGAAAATCAAAGATATCTCTTTATAGAACGAGCACCATTGTAAAACTATAAAAGCCACTAAAATGCAAATATACATTTTTTACTTCCTAGAAAGGATCTCTGGTTCATAATTGTTAGGAACACACTTTTTTTTTTTCCCAAGTGATTTGTCAGTACCTTATTCATGAAGAGACAGGATCTGAGAACCTTTCCTTCCAATAATTGTCTCAGAGGGGAAAAAAATAATTGAAAGCCTCTCCAAATGATTGCCTTGAAAGAGAGAAAAATAATTAAGAATTCAATAAATTCACTAGAAATGGCTTAGAATATTTGCTTATTTCTTCAAATATTTTCCAAGTTGTTTTAAATCGAGTAAACAATGTAGAGGAATGTGAGAAGGTATGATGATCTAACCTGCAACCAGAAGATGAGATGAGTTTGGAGGATCAGAGGGAAGCTTAAGGATAGGTTCCAATCTCTCCCGCCAAGGTTAAAAATGTAAAGCCATATAAAATGATTTACATGTGGCTATTGTGTTTCATATATTGGGATGCCTGGAATCTATTAGATAATCAGTAGGCAAATACCAACTGAGGACAAAAAGTCAGTTAGAACCAATTTAACTGTTTCATTTTCCAAATAAGCATTTCACTTCAGGATACTTTGCTTTCACATTTGCCCCTATGATCTATAGTTTCTTGTCCTAGTCTGTGATCTTTGGATATGCTTTCTACGTTTATTTTTTAAACTCTTTCCTTCTGTTTTAGAATCAATACTAAGTATTGGTTCCAGCACAGTAGAGTGGTGAGGACTATGCAACTGGGATTAATTGACTTGCTCAGGATCATAAAACTAGGTAGTATCTGAAGCTAGATTTGAACCTGGGGCCTCCTGATTCTCTCTCCATTGAGCCACTTAGTTGCCCTGTTTCTAGGTTCATTTTGTCAGAATCATTTGTATGATTAGAAAGTGGATAGTCTTCTTCTGTTTTAAGGTCTTAAAAGTTTCTCTATTACAACCTACATAAATGTCCCCAGTAGATAATAGAACACATTACTGTTATCTGATTGATTGATAGCTTTTTCAGAACTCTTGAATAAAGGAGTCACTAATTATTGCTCTTCTACTCTTTTTCCTCTAACTCATACTAGATGTGAGGTCACCTACTTTATCCTTAATACAGCTAGCTGGTTCATTGGCTACTGTCATGGACCTGGATTCAGAAAGACTTGGGTTCAAATCCAGCTTCAGATGCACACTATGTGGCTCTGGACAAGTCACTTAACTTCGTTAGCCTCAGCTTCCACATTTGTAAACTTAGCTAGAACAAGAAATGGAAAATCCAGTATTTTTGCCAAGAAAACCCCAAATGAGGCCACAGATGGTCAGACCTAACTGAAAAAAACTGAACGTTTACACTTTATCCTTTATTAGGAGACAAAGAGCAGAGAAGCTTAAGGTCACAATGAGAATCCTCTCCAACTAATATTAAAATAATGTCACAAAACAAATAAAGAGAACCAACAAGGAGACAGAAACAACTTTCAAGGAAAAAAAAAGACTTAAAAAAAAAGGTAGACAGAGAACATCTGTGGCACTGGGGTGAGAAGAGAACACAGTAAGACTATATCAAGGAGTGAAGAGCAAGTCACACATCCCTACCCAGCATGTGCTCTTCCAGATAATCCCAAGCCAACATTCTGATCCCAAGACACTGCCTGGGTAAATAGAGGTCCAAGCCAACCCATACCATGATAATGTCTGGACTCCTAGCCCAGGGAAGTCTATACTGAAGTGGGCTGATCTGTGTAGGTGCAGGGGGAAATCAGGATTCCCAGCCTGGGCCTGTGATGAGGACATAGATCCCAGCTTGGGGTAATTGGTTTACCCGAGAGAAGGATCAAATTTTTTTTTTAAAACCCTTATGTTCCATTTTAGAGTCAATACTGTGTATTGGCTCTAAGGCAGAAGAGTAGTAAGGGTAGGCAATAGGGGTCAAGTGACTTGTCCAGGTTTATACAGCAGGGAAATGTCTGAGGCCAGATTTGAACCTAGGACCTCCTGTCTCTAGGCCTGGTTCTCAATCCACTGAGCTACCCAGCTAACCCCAAGGATCAAAATATTTTTGTCAGGGACTCAGGGTAGAGCTCTAGGACAGAGCAATCAACTCTGTGCCTGATTGGATCAAGTATACAGTGAGACCAAAAACTTGCACCTAAGCCTGGGGCTAGAATTTGAATGACCCCCTGACCTGATCAAGTTCAGAGTGAAAACAAAAGCTGAAGTCCAAGCCTGAGGCAAGTCTTTAACTATCTGTATCTCAAGGATTAATTGAATTACCAGTGGCAAGAGGTCTTCATACCATAACTCTCAGGCTATCATACTATCTCCAAAGACTGAAAACTGGCAGAAACCCAGATAATAAGCTAAGAACAGCATTAAGGAAGAACTGAAGTTTAAGAGGGTACCCCAACCACTGAGAAAACAGATCCTACCTATAAAAAAGTAGGAAAAATGAGTAAACAACAAAAAAGGACCTAACTCTAAAGAATTTTTATGGAGGCAAAGAACAAGGTACAGACACAGAAGGGGACAGTGAAAGCAAAGCAAAAACATGCAAAGTCCAAAAGAAAAATGTGGATTGGACATAGATTCTAGAGGTGCTCAAAAAGACTAAAAAAATTAATTAAGAAAGGCAAAGGAAAAATGGGGAAGAGAAATGGAAAAAAGGAAAAAGGAGACCCAAAAGCTGATGGAGGAAAATCAGACCTTAAAAATTAGAATCGAGCAGCTAGAAACAAATGATTTCATAAGAAATCAAGAACCAATAAAACAAAATGAAAAGAATGAAAACAAAAAAGAAGAAAACATGAAGTTGCATATTTAAAAAATAACTGACCTGGAAAAAAGACCCAGGAGTGACAATTTAAGAATTATTCAACTACTTGAAAACCATGATAAAAAAAAGTCCTAGACATTACCATACAAGAAATTATCAGAGAAAGCTAGCCAGATAGTCTCAAATGAGAAAAAGAAATAGAAATGGAAAGATTTCACACATCACCTTCAGAAAGAAATCCTCAAGTCACAACTTCCAGGAATATAATTCAAGAGCCCCAAAATCAAGAAGAAAATACTGCAAGCAGCTAGACAATTCAAATACCATGGAACTACAATTAGGATCACACAGGACCTAATGACTTCTACATTAAAGGATCAGAAGGCATGGAATATGATATTCAGAAAGGTGAAAGATCTAGGTTTATAACCTCGAGTCACCTATCCAGCAAAACTGAATATATTCTTTAAGGGGGAAAAATCAACATTCAATAAGATAGAGATTTCTGAGAATTCCAGAGGAATAAGGCAGACCTAAACAAAAATTTTGAAGTCCAAATATGAGATCCAAGAACAGCCTAAAAAGTTACTAAGGAAGAGGAAATTTAAGGGACTCACTAACATCAAATTATATGAATCTCTATATGGAAAGAAGATATCTGAAATTCTCAAAAACTATTCTTACTGGTACAGCAGATAGAAGGAATATACTTAGAAAGAGGGTAGGGAAGTAAACTAATTATGATGATATGATGTATATGATGATGGATAATGATATAATGTGTATTTAATGGGATGATATGAAATGATATGCATTATATAGTATATATGTCTATGATATGATATAAAAATCAATGTATGAAAAAGGATTGCAATGAGAGAAAAGGAAAGGGAGAGATAGAATGGACTATATTATATAATATAAAGAGGCATGAAAAACCATTATGGAGAGGGGAGGATAATGTTAGATTAAAATTATTATCTCTAAGTTCTTATTTTCCATAAAGTTTATTAATAATCACTTGAAATAGAGAAAGCAGATAAGTGTAGATTTAAAGTCTCTTTCCTATTCTAAGTCTGACCACATATAGCTCATCTTGCAGGATTCTCCAACCACCTCACCTGCTGGGCTCAGGGAGGTAGAGACAGGTGGGGTCCACCCACATCCTTTTATTTACATTCATGGACACATGGCTGACATGCAAAAAATGGGATGAAAAGGGTTGGCATTCCAGGAGGGGGAGGGGATGAAACTCCCCTTACAAAATCCCCCCTGTGATTCTATTGGGAGATGAGCAAGTTTAAATCTCCCACATTTGCATGCCTAGTCTCCCCAGTGTATCATTTCACATAATTAGTTTATACCTCTAAAGATTCTGACTAGAGATGTATAACCTATTGCACTTTACAAAGGGCAAATTACAACAATTTGGGGATAAGAGGGAAAGAAAAGAGGAAGAAAACAAAAAAATGGCTGATAGATGAATTGACAAAATGCCAATTAGGGGGCATTCCCCTTTGGCATAAAGGTTTACATACAGAAAAAGTATGTTCATCCTATTTCTGTTCAGTTCATTATATCACAAAGTTCATTCTGGATCTTTTGATGCAGGTTGTGGTCTCCACAGGCATCCTTGTGGCACCTTGGATTTTAGGATAAATACATAATCCTCCATGAGGAGGGTGTTGACCCACCTGGGATTGTCCAACTTGTCTATGGACCTTTATAATGGTATTATCCCCAGTTCAGTCATCGGAAAGGGGTACCAATAAAGACAATGTAACAGAACATACAGCTAATAGCCAAAACACAGTAACTGAAAGTGACATAGTATAATGGAAGGTTATAGATTAGATTAATATATGAACTTAAAAACAAAATTAAATCTTAAAACAAACAATCAGCAAATACAATAGATATGACAAGATATAGACATTCAGTGTCAATACGAGGTACCCATGTGAGCAATGAATACAAAAGTTCTTTTCTCCAATTTTGATAGCTTATGGAGTGGTTAACAGTACTTGAAATGGACCTTCCTAGGTAGGTTGTCTTTCTCCAGGGTCATGGGGTTCTTGCAATTTGACCTGTAAATTCTGAATATAAGGAACAATAGAAATGTCCCCTTCCCCCCAAACCTCCCACCTCCCAGTAATGATGTGTATGCAGGAGAAAAAGATTTAGCCTGTATGGAGGGATGCCCAAAAAGCACCTCAAATGGTGAGTCTCTCTTATTGGAGTCACTTCTTTGGAAAAGGGGAACAAGGGAGTCTGAACCCTATCTTCTATGCCTGAAGATGTAAATGATGATGAATGAGTGGTGCTGGGGGATATCAGGCTTTGAAGCCAAGGTCAACCCTGGTGATTAGATCACAAGTTCAAAACCATAATTGCTGAGGGTGCATAATATAGCAATTTATAGCTAAGGCCCTAAACTGAGGCCTAACAATGATTAACTATGCTAAAGTAGTTATCTATTTAATTATAAAACCTTAGAACTTATACCAAAATAATCACAAAAAGTCTATCACTTATGCTAACTTTACTTAACTATCATAGAAATACAATTATGATTAACTCAATACTACTGCTAACATTTAAAATCTAAACATCATAAAGAGGGTTAGGGGATTTTTCACTCACATAGATCTATGGGAAAAGAAGAAATTTAAGAACAAGCAAGAGATAGATAACATTACAAAATGTAAAATGAATAATTTTGATTATACTAAATTTAAAAGGTTTTATACAAACAAAACAGTGGAACCAAAATTAGAAGGGAAACAACAAACTGGCTAAAAAATTTCATAACAAAATTCTCTGACAAAGGTCTAATTTCCCAAGTACAAGAAATCAAGCCATTGCCTAATTGATAAATGGTCAAAGGATATGAATAGGCAGTTTTCAGATGAAGAAATCAAAACTATCAATAATCACATGAAAAAGAGTTCCAAGTCTCTCCTAATTAGAAAAATACAAATCAAAACAACTCTGAGGTACCACCTCACACCTAGCAAACTGGTCAATATGAAAGTAAAGGAAAACAATAAATTTTGGAGGGGATGTGGCAAAATTGGGACACTAATACACTGCTGGTGGAGTTGTGAATTGATCTAACCATTCTGGAAGGCAATTTGGAATTATGGCCAAAGGACTTTAAAATAATGCATACTCTTTGATCCTGCAATACCACTACTAGGTTTGTACCCCCAAAGAGATAATAATAAAAAATGTTAGCACAAAAATATTCATAGCTTTGCTTTTTGTGGTGGCAAAAAATTGGAAGATGAGAGGGTATCCCTTGATTGGAGAATGGCTGATCAAATTGGGGTATGTGATGGTGATGGAATACTACTGTGCAATAAAGAACGAAAAAACTGTTTGATTTACAGAGGATCTGGAAAGACCTCCATGAACTGATGCATAGTAAAATGAGCAGAACCAAGAGAACAATGTACATAGAGACTGAAACATTATGGGATGATCATATGTAATCAACTTTGCTACAGCAATGCAATAATCCAGAACAATCCTGAGGGACTTATGAGAAAGAATGGTATCCCTGTAGAGAGAAAGAACTATGGGAGCAGAGATGCAGAAGGAAAACATTTTATTTTTTTACTTGTTTATATTGCTATTGGATTTGGGGTTTTGGTTGTTTGATTATTATAAAAATGAATAATATGGAACTAGGTATTGAGTGATAATATATTTATAACCCAGTGGAATTGCTGGTAGGCTCTAGGAGGGGGTAGAGAAAAAGGAGAGAGAAAGAACATAAATCATGGAAATGTGGAAAATACTTAAATTTAAAAATTAAAAAAAGGAAACAATCAATTGTCTCCTTCTCAGTCTACCCAGTTCCCTCATCAATGAAGATTATGTGTTTTACATATTAGTCCCTTCTTTTTATGAAGATTCTCAAATTTGTATTTTTTAGCTTTTAGTTATGTGGTAGCCCTTCCTTCCTTCTTCCTTTCCATAATAGCTCTATGCTTTCCCGCTTCCTGACACAGAACAGGTTTCCTTTCTATCATTTGGCATGGGTTTACCTTTGTATACCCCAAGTTATAAAAGTACTTCAGGTCAAACTATATGCAGGAAAATTCCTTTCTTTTCTTGCATACCCTGGACATCAGAGACTCACAATGAGACCCTGGACATCAAAGATTCATGATAAGAAAGACCTCTAAGAGAAACATTCCCCTTGGATTTTCCCCTAGATTTTGAGATAGACACAGATATACATATTCTGGTTGGGCCCAACACCATCAGGTTGTATTCGAGGACATCCACTTGTCCACTAAGCTATGCCCAGCCAAACCCTATGTCTTTGGGACATAAAACACAGCTCTGACCTGAGCAGATGACTAACACCCTCCAACCACCACCACCTCTTTTGCCTGAATTCATACCTTTCCCTGGTCATGTAGCACCTGCTGTCAATAGAGTATAAAAAGACCCAGTATCCATCCCCTCAAGGAAGCAGTGTACACACCTGAACCTGTCTCCTGGGTTTTCAACATTACCCTCTAAATTAATAAATTTCTCTATTTATTTTTAAGTTAAATTTTGGAGTCTTGCATTTTTGTAAAGGATACCCATCCTGAACCCCAGGGGCTCACCTTAAGCCCCTCCACAACAATTTCAGATGCTTTTTCATTATTTGTTTTATTCTTCACTGAAACTCGATACATTTGGAGTAGTGGTGGTGGGGTCGGTGTGTGTGTAAAGAGTGGCAGGGGACACGATTATCCCTGATTATCTGCAGGATGAATGGATGTTCCTTAAACCCCTTTACCTTCTTTTAGGTGAGATATGTGTAAATAGAATTAGCTCGATCCCATTAATAGTCAAAAATCTACTCAACCCAGGCGTGCTAATGATGTCACTCTCAGCTCCCTTAGTGGGGAGGGGAGACAAGTTACCCACACGTGACAATAAGTAACAAATCAAGAATAAGGGACTGCCCTTTGGGCAGTCTAAATCAATGTAGAAACTGCCATTTGTCCATTTGAATTAGAGGTGGACCACAGGAAGTGATGAAAGACACTATCTCTTTAAGTAAGTTAGTGAACTTCCTATGGGGGCAGTTGCCGTCTCGAACTGGAAGAAGAAGCATCTCCTGAGACCACAGACAGCTTACACTCTATATTGTCACGTGGGTAAGTTAGGCTGACTTCCTTGGCCTAGCTGGGCCAATTCTAAACTCTGCCTATCTGGCTATTGGGCCCTGTGGCTTACAGCTTCGTTATTAAGCTTTATAACCTTCTTCTCTCTCTGTCCAGGCTGGACTAGCCTCTACTTTTCTCTTTATTCCTACTTTTACCTACCGATTGTAAATAAACTCTTCAACCCGATGCTGACTTGGGTCTGATTTAATTACGGAATCAACCTTAATTGTTGATTCCTGGCGGCCACATATTTTAATATATATCTATAATACCTAAATTTTATTCCTTACAATTATCAGTCTGTATTTGGAGCATTTATATTGGTAACTTAGCTGTGGCAAAATGTGCACAACCTGGAAAATGTCTTCTTGATTTTCATATTCATTGAGATTCTCATCTTAGCTATTCAAACTGATTATGTGTCTATAATTCACCTATGCACCTCCTTAATAACTTTACAATGTTTTATCATTTTAACAGTTTGAAAATACACCCAACTTCCTTTTAGTAGCTTGATGACCAAACCCAATTTTCCTTTTCCTCTCTCACTTTTTATTATTTACTAAATTGTCTTATTTACTATTGTTTACTTAATGTGCCAGACTAACAGCCATCTCCTTCCTCTCTAGTCCTACTTCTTCTCTTCACCCTTTTTCCTCATTCAACTTTTCTTCAAGTCCACTTAAATATCTTCTCCCTTTAACAAATTCAATTTCTGTCCTTTTTGAAACTACTTTTGATTTTATAGTTTCCTTCTTCTTATCAATTCAAATCTTTCTCCTTCTCTAAATCCTGTTTACCTTGCAATGTTTTTTTAGAGGTCAGAACTATAACCCTATTCATAGGCTCAGAGAGTTAGAGGTCAAATGGAAATTAGATGGTATCTGGTTCTACTTGCTTATTTTATAAATAGGAACCCTGAGGCCCAGAGAGACTATATGATTTGCCCAAGGCTACACAGTTAGTGGCAGAGCCAGGATTTAAAATCACAACCATTACTTACAAATTTGGTGTCTTTTCTGCTAAACCATTCTGCCTTCTTAGATATGTTTTTCCTGATATTTTAGTTTAGTAATGTTTTAAAGAAGGGAATGTATAATAATCCAACATGATTTCAATTCAATTCCAAGACTCTTTAATATATACATTGAGCAAGACAATATGCCAGGTGCTAGAGACATAATAAGGAAATAAAATCTAGTTCCTGTTCACAATCTAATAGGGTTAAGCTATGCACATTTGTTGTTCAGTCATTTTCAGTTGTGCCTGGCTCTTCATGATCACATTTGGAGTTTTCTTGGCAAAGGATACTGGAATGGTTTGCTATTTTCTCCTCTAGTTCATTTTACAGATGAGGAAACTGAAGCAAATGGGATTAAGTGACTTGCTCAGGGTTAAACAGCTGGTAAGGATCAGAGGACAGATTTGAACTCAGGAAGATGAGACTGGGCACTTTATCTACTGTAACACCTAACTTCTCATGCACATACTACAAAGGAGAAGATAGTGACTGCAAATAAAAGGTTCAGATAGTGCCGTAAAAATTACAGGAGGACAAAAACATTTTCATCAAGACCTGAGGTAACATGAGAGTTTGTGACTAAGCAAAATTTCCCTTCCTTTCTCTTACAAATCTCTTGTTTTGTTTACCAAAACTTCTCTCTTTTCATCTTTGGCTCCTGGCATACTTGGCTTCCTTCAAATCATAGCAAAAACAAAAACAAAAACAAAACTCACTTCTGTAAGAACCCTTTCCTATGTTTGTTATGCTGTTTATCTTGTTTGTATGTAGTTGTTTGTTGTTGTCTCCCTTTTTAAAGTCAGGAATTACTTTTTTTCTTTTTTTCTTTTTTTTTAAATATCCCTAGTATTAGCATATTATCTGGAACACAGTAGAAATTTAAACTTAATGAGACTTGCTGATTTGCCTTGATGAGGAAGAGAAGATAAAGGAAATCTTCAGAGGTAGTGCTGAAGATTGGCACTGAAGTTATGGAAGGATTTCAATAAGAAGATTGCGGTGGAAAGGAGGGTCACTTCAGTCATGGTGAATGGCAAAAGAAAAGGCACAGAGATGTGAAGAGGACAGAGAAAGAATGAGGGAAAGTGAGTAATGCAATTTTTCTGGATATAGATAAGAGTTTATTAAAAGAATGTGTTGAGACATAAAGCTGGAAAGTTAATTTTGAACTAGATTGTCAAAGTCCTTCAAATCGAGAAAAGTAGCTTCTATCCTTTTCCATTACACAAGAATGCTTCAATTATTTCTGGACATAGGAATGATGTGATTATACTTCTGAACTGAGTAATTAGAGAATGGTTTTACCATCAAGTAGAAGAAGAAAAGTTAGAGAGAATATGTATATTTTGAAAATGAAGATGAAACATTTAGCTTTGGATATGTTGAGTTTGAGAAATATTGAGAAACTTTTTCTTAATCTACCTCTGTTGGCTTGCAGTGGTCATGATTTTTCTTTTATGTGAAAAAATCCCTTTGATAATTGGTTCTAGAATTCTCCTGTGAATCAATAACAATTTCATTTGATATATTTTGAAGTTTTCACATTATGTTTTTTTTTCCTCAGTTGGCATGTTTGTGGTATGTAGTTAATACAGCATATTTCTCACTCTCCACCACTCTTTAAAGATCATATATGGTAGTTTGCTAATCACATACCCAAATCATTCCAATCTCTTTCATTCATTAGGACTCTTTGAAAACAGCTATCTTATTTTAATTTCATTATATTGTTATTCAGTTTACCATTAACCATTTTTTTATATTTATTTTCATCTGAGACAAAATAAAGTTGAGTAATAATATTGCCTTCCCCTGATCATATTATTATTTTTCATCAGCACTAAGTAAATTTTACTTTCCATGTTTCACCTGTTATATTCATCAGAATTTCATTTTCTAAAGTTCTTTTTTATTGTCTTCAATATTTATCAAGAGCCTCAGTTTGTCTTCTTGACACTATTTTCATAGAACCATATTATCTTTTTTTTTAAAAATTTGCTCTTAGATACCTACTGCTGCATTCACATTTTTTACATGTCCTTTCTATTTCCATGCTGATCAATAAACCCTCCGTGCAGTTAAATCAGTCTCTTTAGATTTTTCCTAACCACTTTTTTCTTCTTTGTCTGAATTTTGTCCATGCAAGCCTTTCATCTCTCTTGAACAGACTTCTTTCAGAATACCAGGTCATAAAATGCTGTCTTTTCCCCAAATTCTTGGAAATCTTTTATCTCCTAAAACCTATGATATGCAACAGATGTTTTCTGCCTATTGCTTCCCTATTTATTATGATTGGTAAGATACAAGACTAGATCTTCCCAAGATTCCTAAATTCCTACTTTTGCAATCAGTTGTTAATTAATGGTCAAAATTTTCAACCTTAATTTGTATAACAATATTATATTTTTAAGTACATCTTTATAGGAAATAAACTTAGGATAATGCATTAAAATGTTACATGCAAAAATAAAAGTACACAAAAGATATCTATATTTTTTCAAAGAACCAAAAAGTATGATGTCAAAGTCTAGAATCTTTTCTTCTTCTAATTTCTCCTTCTTTCTGAAGGATAAAATTATTACCTGGGCAAACTGGGAATTAACCATCTGTTCTACTTGGAGCCAAGGAGTCTAGATGACTTGTCAAAAACTTATTTTTTATTTGTTAGAGACTGAGCTGCAGTTCCTTTTTCCTTACACTCATTTACTTTTTGGCTGAATGTGACAAAGTGCTCCATTGGAGTAATTAGTAGAATAAACAGCCTAATTTCTTCAGAGCTATACTATGGTTAACATGGTACATGAAATAGCAACCAATGCTAATGACAAAAGGAGCTCCCTATACGACTTGTATGACTGAGCTCTATTATAGCTGGAGCTCCCAACTGCCAGAATTTGGAACAATCCTACTACCAATGACCTGTCATTGTCTCTCCTTCATTGTCATTTTTGGTTAATTAATCTTTGTTGAGAGATGTAAAAAACTGCATTGAATAGGGAAAGAAAGGACTAAAGAGGTCTCACAACTTACCATAGCCCTTCAAAATCATAAAGACCTGAATGACAAGATGAGGAATAATAACAGCTAATCAGCATTTAGTCTTCTAACAGAATTAGATAGAAAGAAATGGAAATGAAATTACTATGATTAAAATGAGGTCATTCATCTTATCATGATAGGCTTCTAGAATATAGGATGTTGCATTCTTTCCTTATCCTATTAATGAAAGAATTCACTAAATTCCCTAACTTTTTACTATTGTATTCTTGAAAGCAATAAGTGCTGTTATTTGGGATCCTGGATTAGAACAAATTTTTAAATTTACATAATAGTCTATTTATTGACTCTGAAAACACCTGACCCAGGAATGATTTGGATGCTAGAAATGGGTTCAGGCTCCTTTAGCATATTTTGATCTGTTCATTCTTTACCAGTGACCTGCTTAGTTAGAGGTTCTCTTGCTGTGGGCAAGAACATTACAACTCAGCACAAATAGTATATTGTGGCCCAGAGCCAGGATTTACACAAACCAGAAGTTCATAGGCAGTCTTAGGTAGTAGTCTCTGAGATGGAGTGTTACAGGCATGAGAAATTAGTTTGGTAGATGGGAAAAAATACTGGTTCTAGATTTTTAAAAAATTGGGTTCAAATCTAAAAATTGATACTCGTTCTCCCTATGTGTCCTTTTGTGCAAATGTCAGGGCCTTGATTTTCCCATTTGTAAGAAACAAGAATAGAAATAGATGATCTGTGAGGTCCTATGTAGCTTGAAGCAAGCCTTTGGACAGAAATGAAAGAACAAAAGGGAAACAGCCTGAGAGGGAAAAGAAGTTTCAAATAATGTTGAAAAATCAATGAAACAAGCATTTTTGGTGGTGCCCCTCCCACTAGTTTCATTACGATATCAAATTATGTACCTTAATTTGTTCTATATTTGTTTTCTTGTGTCTTAAGATGTTCCATAGGCATTCTAAAGACCCCAAAATTCTTGTTTTTTTAAACCATAATATCTTTTATATATATCCTTCTATATTAATTATATTTGTTACAGGGCTAGGCAAGGGGGGTTAAGTGACTTGCCCAGGGTCACACAGCTAGGAATTATCTGAGGCCAGATTTGAAACTAGGACCTCCTGTCTCTAGGCCTGGCTCTCAATCCACTGAGCCATCCAGGTGTCCCCTGACCCCAAAATTCTTGCATCATCCATGCTAGCATGGATAGTCATCTAGATGTCAGCAAAACAGTATGGGAAAGAAAGCAATACTAGAAATCTATAGTATAGGAGCTGTATCTTGAGAATGACATAATGAAGCTAGAAAAAGGCAATGAAAGAGACCAAAGGAATAAAAAGAATTATTTAAGAATGGGTTAAAACTTCTGGAGCCCTTCGTTTAGTAAAATGAAGTTGGAGAGGAGATGTGGCTAATGTCTATGAAATCATGATAAATATGGATAGGAAGGATATAGACTAATTCACTCCATTTCACACTTTCATGTTGGACTGTGTTTCTCTCTCCTTAAGACATTAGTTCCACATCATCAGCTGCTTCTTTTGGACATTTCTAAATAGATGTCCCACATCCATCTCACTTTCACTATATCCAGAACAGAACTCATTATTTCTCTAAATTCCTGCCCCACCATCGCTTATCTTGTTAACTTACCT
The DNA here is from genome assembly GCF_016433145.1 of Gracilinanus agilis. Lineage (NCBI taxonomy): Eukaryota > Metazoa > Chordata > Mammalia > Didelphimorphia > Didelphidae > Gracilinanus > Gracilinanus agilis. Next base: position 353,714,863 of record NC_058130.1, on the reverse strand, counting down.
ATTTCTTTTTTGCAGCTTCTATTTTTCCTTGTCCTCCACCTCACATGAAGAAATCAGTTCCTATGATTTGTCATTTCAACCTCTACAATATCCCTAGCATCTCTTTCCTCTTCACTCACATGGTTATCACCTCTTATTGCTTAGACAACTGCAAAGATCTCCTAATGGATCTATCTTGATTGGTACCTATAATCTTGCTCTTTACACTTTATCCTTCATATAGCTATCAAAAGTATATTCCTAAAATACAAGCCTGACCATGGCACTCTTCTGCTGAAAAAAATCCTGTGCCTCCCTCTTCTCTACAGGATAAAACTGAAACTTCTAGCATACTAAAAATCAACAACAACAACAAAAAACAAACCTTACCTTCTGTCTTAGAATCAATACTAAGTGTCTATTCTCAGGTATAAGAATGGTAAGGGATAGGCAACTGGTGTTAAGTGACTTGCCCAGGGTCACATAGCCAGAAGTGCCTGGAGTTCAAATTTGAACCTAGGACCACATATCTCTAGGCTTCACTCTCTTTCCACTGAGCCACCTAGCTGCCCCCTAATTCACTTTTAAAATCCTTTACAATTCTCCAGGCAACTTTCCTTGATTACTTGTATATTACTCTCCCTCACATTTTCTGCTTTCCAGCCAACCTTCTCTATTTATTCCCTGTGCCCTATATTTCATCTTAAATTTCTATTATGTTGCACAGGTTGTTCTCCCCATCCCTAGAGCGTACTTGCTACTTATCTCTGTCTTATAAAATCCCCCAAATCAGTTGAAGTGCTATCTCCTACAGGATACTTATTCTGCATCAAGTAAGTGATAATGCTTTACACCTTGGAAACTACTTTAAATCTATTTTGTATATATCTTTAATATAAGTATATATATTTATATTGTTATCCAGCCTCCCCCTGTGCAGCAATATAATGTAAGCTCCTTGAGGGCAGATACTATTTCATTTTTTTCTTTGTATATCTGTTCCCTAATACACAGTGGATACTTAATAGCTACTATCTGAGTGAATAAAACTGATGTTTGCAATCAACTTGGTCAGAACCCAGCCAAGCTACTTACTGGCCTTGAATAAATTACTTGCCCTCTTTGAATTTCAATTTTCTTATATGTAAATGAAATCAGAAATCATAGGTTCATAGACTTATGGGTTTTAAAATATTGTGGCCAGGGAAACTACATCCCCCAGGTGCCCTAGGGGTCCATCCCCCTTACTTCCTGATGTGGGATTGGTCTTGAATTGGACCAATCCCATGCTAGAGAGAGTTTAGCAGGTTTAGTCTATTTCAGGCAGGAGAAACTCCAAGGTTTGTTTGTATTTTTTTTACTAAAGTTTGTCAGATCTAAGACAAAGAGGTTTTTTTTCCCCTTTATTCAGACTTAACACTGAGAAAGACCATAGACTATATCTAATACAAACCTTTCATTTTATAAATGAGGAAGCTAGGACCCAGAGAAGAGAATTAATTTTTCTGAGGTTAAAAAAATAAAGGAAGTATTGGCAGGAGCAGGGGTCAAATCAGCCCTTTTCACTTCAAAGTCAATGCACAATCTATTATAAAAATTCTATCGTCCTTTGAAATCCCATGATCCTGCAACTAGAAAGCTCCCTTTGAGTCTTTTAAAAACAATTTCATGTAGGATGACCATGCTTGATTTAATGTAAGACATCAGTGGATACTATTGCCAGGGATGGCATACAGAGCTAAAGAGGACATTGATTGTTCTCTTCCAGAATGGTGGCCTTATGTTCCTAGGGACCAGAGTGATCAAACAAAGGCGGGCTCTTCAGAGAAAGGCTGACATCATTAGCCAAAGGGAAGCCTTTCCTGCCTAGAATAGGGGGCATATCTGCATTACATCACTCTTTTAAATATACAATAGTTGCTATTAGTCATGTCACCCTCTTGGGATGGATCCAGGTAAGTTTGGTCATGAATGTCAGGGGTCCAGAAAGCTGTCTGCTAGCAGGTGGCCTTGGACTTGACCTGAAGACTAATGATCTTGAAATGAATAGTAGTAGAGCATTGAGCAGTAGATAGAGTGTTGGTCCTGGAAACAGGATAATCTGAGTTCAAATCTGCCCTCAGACACTTACTACCTGTGTGACCCTGGGCAATTCACTTAACCTTATTTACCTGAATTTCATCATCTATAAAATGACCCGGAGGAAGAAATAGCAAACCACTCCAGTATCATTTTAAAAAACAAACAGGGTTATAGAGTCAGACATGGCTAAGCTAAAGCAACATCAAACTTGATCTTCCATACATACAAAAGTTTGCCCTATAAACATTTTATGGTACAAAATGATTGGAATATGTGGTATCTAATTATATGAAAATTAAGATCAAAACATCAAAATAAGTCAACAAGTAATTATTTTGTGCCTACTGAAAGCAACATATTGTGATGGTTACAAAAGTGTAAGATTGACATCAGAGCTAGGCTAGAGTTCCTGCTCTGACATTTATTAGCAATTTAAATACACATATTAGCTGGCATTAAATAGAGTTTTTAAGTTTTCAAAGTACTTTAATCATATTATCTCATTTGAGGTGGTGAGACAGAAGCTACATTTAAATTTAGAGTTAAAAGGGAACTTAGAGCTTATTTCATTCATCCCTCTACTTTTATAGATGAGAAAACTAAAGCTCAGAGAGATTATATAAGTTGCTTGGTGGCACATTTAGAATTAGAATAAGAATTTGAACTTGAGACTTCTGATTTCAGAATTCAAGACTCCAGCAACTTTGCCAAGCTTCTCTAAGCCTGAATCTCACAGAGATACTATTAAAAAAATAGGAAGCCAAAAGGTACTACATAAATATAATTTTTTTCCTTAGAAAAATAAAGTCCAAACCTGTGAAAGGCTAAATAATTATAAAAGAATTAGATAATTAGAAAAATCAATATTACATAATTAAATAGTATGTGTGTGACAGTCAAATTAATCATAAAATCAATCATTTGTATAGGATTCATACAGGTGGTACAGTAGATAGAGCTTGGGGCTTGAAAGCAGGAAAACTTATTTCCAGGAATTCAAGTCTGACTTCAGACAACTTCTTTGTTGTGTGACTCTGGGAAAGTCACTTAACTATATTTGTTTGGTTTCATTATCTGTAAAATGAGCTGGAGAAGGAGATGGCAAACCACTCCAATATCTTTGCCAAGAAAAATGGGGTCATGAAGAGTCAGACATGACTGAAAATGACTGATCAACAACAAATAGGATTTCAGAAGAAGAGAATGCTCCAGATTGAGATGGTCAAGGAAGAAAATAAAATTTAAATGAGAGATATATTAAATCTAACTCACCTTGTTCCCAACCCTTCTTTTCCTCCCTCATGAACATCATACCTGCCATTACATTTTCAACTACTATACAATAGAGTAGTTTTTATTATTTTACCTTTCTATCCCAAGGGTCTAGGATAGTTCCTGGTCCACAGTGGGTTCTTAATAAACATGAGTTGAATTAAATATATCTGTGTTCTTTTTCAAGAGGAAGGGGATAGAGAGATGTGAGAAGGCAGTGAAGAAACAAGCTTCCTGCACTGTAATGTCACTACTTCACAACCTTGATGTTTCTGAGATATCTATAGTTGCCTATTTTCTATGACATACCTGAGTTAAAAAGGTCCCCAAATGTTTTTTTTTTTTGTTTGTTTTGTTTTGCTTGTTTGCATAGAAAGTGCTGTGAGAATGCTAATGAAAACCTAGATGTGTTTGTGCCTGGCTGTCCTGATCTCATAATCTGTGACATAGGCATGTCTGAGATAAAAAGACTCAGTGGTGGTTATAATAGGCTGAAGATATTGATGTTACCTTAGAGGCTAAATAGAATTCCTTTATTACATATGAGGAAACTGAGGCACTAATTGATTGACTTGCCCATCTAGTAAGTGTCTGTGGCTAGATTTGAGCCCAGGTCTTCCCAATTCTCAGTCCAGTGCTGCTCACCTCTTCCATGCCCTAGGAATGGTTTTCAAGATGGAAGGGGAAGACCACTTTCAGAGATAAATGAATGCATGTTTACCCACATATATGAAAAAAAATTCACTAAGGGCTTGTTGTTGTGATTGTTGTTGTGGTGGTGGTGGTAATTGTTCAATTATTCAGTTGTGTCTAATTATTTGTAACCATATGGACCATAGCATGCCAGGCCCTTCTATCCTCTAGTATCTCTTGAAGTTTGTCCAAATTCATTTTGGTTGCTTCCATGATACCATCTATCCATCTCATCCTCTGCCATCCTCTTTTCTTTTTCCTTTAATCTTTCACATCAGGCTTTTTCCCAATACGTTTCATCTTATTATGTAGCCAAATTATTTAAATTTCAGTTTCAGTATTTGACCTTCCAGTGAAGAGTTGAATTAATTTCTTTAGTTATTGACTGATTTGATCTTCTTGCTGTACAAGCGACTCTCAAAAGTCTTCTCAAGAACCAGAAATCAAAAGTGTGGATTCTGTAGTGCTCAGATTTCCTTATTTCTCAAATTCTCAAATTTCCTTAATTCTCAAAGCAACTCATTGTTATTGGAAAAACTATAGCTTTGCCTAAATGGATCTTTTATTAGCAAAGTGATGTCTTGCCTTTTTAATATGCTGCCCAGATTTTCCATAGCTTTCCTTCTAAGAAACATGCATCATTTACTTTCATGGTAGTAGTTGCCATCTGAAGTAATCTTTAAGCTTGAGAATATAACTTACAATGAACCAAAAACCAATCTGAATATACAATTATGAAAGAGAGATAGTCCTTAGTCTTCAAGAATTTACTTTTTAAAAGGGGAAACAACTCATATAGAGTAATAGTGGCAAGTGAATGGAGGAATGTCAGGGAAAGTGAATGGAGCCATAGGATAATTGATGGACATCTCCTTTCCAGTGGGATTGAGGTTGGAAGAGGGAAGGTAGGAAGGACGTGACGGCAGGATGTTGAAACAAGTAATAAAACAAGGTCAGATGGCTAAGGGATTGCTAGATATTGAACTCTCTTATGAATCAGCATGGCCCTAGGGCAAGAAGAGCTGTACTTGTGGATCACTTTGGGATACAATCATTACTGCTCAGTGTTTTGAGATACTTTGCTTAACTTTAAAAGTTTCTAGCATAACCAAATGCATAAGACTTTTTCTACCCCAAGAACATACAATGCGCAAAGGAGGACAAACGCAGACACGGAGGAAAAGCCACTTAAGTAACCAGACTTGCCAGAGAATCATTGCATCATACAAAGTAGATCCTACTTGTTCTTTTTACCTCTCATCTAAATACAACCAATTGTATAGCCATACTATGAGGACGAGTTTAGTTTTATCAGTGCAGAGACCTGTTGTATAGCCATACTATGAGGACGAGTTTAGTTTTATCAGTGCAGAGACCTGTGCTCTCCTCTATTGTCTTCATGTAATGTCTATGGACAACTTCAGAGAAGGAAGGAGTTGATGTTCTCATTAGGTTTAGTGGAAAGAGCTGCCACCTTCCTTGTTTTCTTGGTTTATCTTTCCTCCTTCCCTTTTTGTGGGGTTATATGCTAAAAAAATGTGAAGGCAGAAAGGTTAAAAAATATGGAAAGAGTAGGATGAGAATATGGAACAGGAGAAATAAGAAGAGTAGAAAGAAGAAAAGATGGGGGGACAGAAGAGGCTCTATTTCATTTTGTAAAAGGTTGTCATGACTGACTTCTCTGTAACAGGATTTAATTGAGCTAGGCTGGAAATGATCGACAGATATGGCCTCTGGGGATAGAGGCTATGGCAGAATGTTTTTTTTAGAATTGAGTCTCATGGCAGATCTTGTTGGTGCTTCTCACAATAGAGTTCTCTCCTTCTCTTAACCTCCTCTCTGTTTCTCCAAATAACTGGGTGCTAGGAACAAGGACACTCTGGGGAAAAAAGGTACAGAAAGGCTCATTGAGCTCAACTACCCCAATCTCCCTTTGAAAGAAGTCTTATTAATATTCCATTAAAAATGAATAACCAGTTTGTCTCAACTCTAAGTTACGTACAGTTATTTCCCTCCAGAGGAATTATTCTGTTTCTAAGCCACAGATATTCACTTGGGAATAGTCCTTAATTAAAACCTGTTATAGGGATTTTTTTTCCTTTGAAAGAGAAGAAAACAGAGAGGCAGTTTGAAGATGAATTCATACTCACCAAAGATGTTGTACTCTTTAAATACTAGAGGCAAAACTGAGACCTTACAAAGGCACTTCTGGTTAGATCATTAGGTCAGACAAAGAGTGTTCAGTATTTTTCAGTCATGTCCAATTCTTTGTGACCCCATTTGGAGTTTTCTTTCAGACAATGTGAATGTGTTTTTTTACATAGATTGCTAGAATTGCTTGGAGTTGGGATCCACCATTACTTGGTGATGTGTGTTGTTATTGTTCAGGCATGTCCATCTCTTCTTGATCCCATATGGGTTTTCTTGGCAGAACTGTTGGAGGAGTTTGCCATTTCTTCCTGCAACTCATTTTACAGATGAGAAACTGAGGCAAACAGAGCTAAGTAAGTTGCCCAGGGTCACATAGCTAATATGTATCTGAGGACAGATTTGAACTCATGAAAATGAGTCTTTCTGATTCCAAGCCCAGTGTTCTATCCACAGTGCTACCTAGCTGCCTGATAAGGTACAGAATAGCAAATCCACCACCTTTTTTCTGTTTCATCTTAGTATAGTGTTACTGTGATTAGAATAGCATCTACTAGTGTTTCTGACACATATATCAGGCTTGTTTTCATGAAGAAATCAGGGAAGTTGTATTTGAGATATGATTGTTTAAGGGAATTAGGCTTTCCTGATTATGTAGGGCATAAAAATCTAGCCCTTGAAAAGTAGAGGCCCCTCATGATGGACCAGATCCTACTTCTATACAAGTTAAAACATTGATTTGACAAGGTTCATTTCCATATGGTGCAAAGGAGACCCATTACCTTCAAAAAAAGGGAAAAGGACCTATTTGTATAAAATATTTGTACAAAAGTGTAGCTTTTTTGTCATGACAAAAAAGAAATTGAAGAGAGTGCATTAATTGGGGAATGCCTAAAAATATTGTGGCATAGGATTGTGATGGAATATTATAATGCTATAAGACATGATGCCCAGCAAAGAGTTATAAAATGGTGTATAAAATAACACTATTGGGTTTGTTTCCTAAAATGATCAGAAAAAAACAAAAAGAACCTATATCTTCTAAAATATTTATAGCAGATCTCTTTGGGGTGGCAAAGAATTAGCAATAGTAGGGATTACCATCAATTGATGAATGGCTAGAAAAAATGTGGCATAAGATTGTAATGGAATACTACTGCACCACAGGAAATGATGAACAGGTTAATTTTGGGGAAACAGAAAGACTTTCATGAAATTATGAAGAGTGAAACAAATAGAACCAAGAGATCATTATATACAGCAACAGAAATATCAGTTGAAGAATGACTTGTGTATGTCCACCTCCGGAGATAGAATTGATAAATATAAATAAGGCATAGTTTTATACATACGTATATATATTTTTAAAACCTTTACCTTGTTTTAGAATCAATATTGCACATTATTTCCAAGGCTGAAAAGTGGTAAGGGCTAGAAAATGAGGGTTAAATGCCTTGCCCAGGGTTACATATCTACTAATTATCTGAGACCAGATTTGAAACCAGGACCTTCTGACTCCAAGCCTGGCTCTCAATCCTCTCAGCCAACAAGCTGCCCCCCATCCCAAATGTCTTTTTGTCCAAAAATGTCAAATGTTGCCTTCTCTAATGGCGGGAGTGGAGAAATGGAGTGAACTGGGTATTTTAATATAATAAATAAACAAATTAATTTTTAAGAAAAACATTATGAAAGGATGATATATTAAGCAAAACATTGGATGATGTAGGAACTCATGCAAAGTGAAGTGAGCAGTACCAGGACAACTTGTCCTGTAAGTAAGAGCAATATTGTCGATTGTGAAAGACTGATGCTCTGATCAAGATAATGATCCAAGACAGTTCCAAAGGATCCATAATGAAAAATGCTGTCTGCCTTCAGAAAGAGAATTCTGATTGAAGATGTTTTTTAATTTTATTTTTCTTGAGGTTTTTTGAAGAGTATTTGTGTGTTTTCTTTTGTAACATGGCTGATATAGAAGTATTTTGCATATCTTCACATACTGAAGGGGAAGAAGTGAGAGAATTTTGAATTAAAAAATCTAGAAAATGAATATTAAAATGTATATGCAATGGGCAGCTGGGTAGCTCAGTGGAGTGAGAGTCAGGCCTAGAGACAGGAGGTCCTAGGTTCAAACCCGGCCTCAACCACTTCCCAGCTGTGTGACCCTGGGCAAGTCACTTGACCCCCATTGCCCACCCTTACCACTCTTCCGCCTATGAGACAATACACCGAAAGTACAAGGGGTAAAAAAAAATGTATATGCAATTAGGGAATAATAAAATAAATAATGGTGTATGTAAGTATATATATATATATATATATATATATATATGTATTTAAAGAAAGTGACTTATTCAAACCAATAAAGTATCCTTGAGAGCTCTCTTTTCCACATGTTAAGTGTGACCCAAGTCTCTTTCCTAGGTTTTCTTCTTTCATTTATAATATAATTATGATTCTCAGATTTATTTGTCCATCACTCACTGCATGCTTCACCTCTAATCCTGTATATTCAATTTCTTATTAAATATCTTGAGTTAGATATCCCACTGTCAAATTAAACTTAATGTATACAAAAATGGAATCATCACCCCTTCCAATTTTCCTTCTTCTCCACTTTCTTGAGGGTCCTACCATCCTCTCAGACACCCAGGCTCACAATCTAGATGACAACTTTGACTCCTTCCTCTCTCTTATTCCCTACATATATATTCATCAATTGTCAATTGATTCTATTTTTAACATGTCTCTCATATGCATACCCTATTCTCCTAAAACACTACTGCCACTCTGGTACAAGCCCTCATCACTTTACAACTGGACGGTAGCATTTATCTGATCATTGGGTTGATCTCCTTGCTAAAGGCCACTGCAGTCCTCAGTAATCAAATTTATTTTCATAAATCAAGATCTGACCTTATCAGTTTCCCACTTAATAATCTACAGTGACTTCATATTATCTCCAGGATCAAATACAAAATCCTCTGTTATTTAATACTCTTCCTAACTTGGTCCCTTCATGTTTTTTTAGTTTTCTTCTTATACTTTCATTTTCCTTCATGCTCTCTGTGATCCAGTGACACTGGCCTTCTTCTGTTCCTGCATGTGACACCTCATCTCCCAAACCAGACCATTTTTACTGCCTGTATCCCGTTATAGAATTCTCTACCTCTTTTTTTTTTGTCTCATGGTTTTTCTGACTTTGTTCAGGTCCCAAATAAAATCTCATCTTTGACAAGAAGCTTTTCACGATCTTCCCTTAATGCTAATGTCTTCTCTCTATTGATTATCTCTAATTTATCCTATCTATATTTGTTTGTACTTATAATTATACATCCTTAGACTTTTGTCTCCTCAGACAACTTTTTCCCAGAGCTCTCTGATGACAGACAGAGAGATAGACAGAGAGAGAGAGAGAGAAAGAGAGAAAGAGAGAGAGAGAGAGAGAGAGAGAGAGAGAGAGAGAGAGAGAGATTCTTTGAGTAGCCTTGATGTCTGTTAAAGTTTGAAGCAGTAGAAAAAATAAAGAAGTCACTGATTTACTAAACATAGAATAAAGCTATTTCACTTAGTGTAGAATAATTTGAGTTTAGAGGTACTGAGGAAAGAGCAAGGATCCTATTTCTTGAAATAAAACACCAATTCAAGTATTTATTAACTTCATTGAGGCCAAGAACTGGTTCGTTTTAATTTTTTATCACTAGCATCAAACACAGAGAGCAGGACACTGTTAATCTGGGTCAGTGGAATGGCAGTGGTATCTTTGACAGAAATTGGGAATGTGGGAAAAGAGGAGGGTTTAGAGGAAAAATATTGAATTTTGGTTTGAAGAAGTAGAGCTTGAAAAAGTTAAGGGACTTCCCCTTATGAATGTCAAATAAACATTTGGTGAGGTTGGTCTGTAGCTCTGGAGAGATATTAGTGTTGGTTGGGTAGATTTTGCATTCATTCATATAGGTAAGAGATAATTCATGGGAGATGATGGGATAACCTTACACTTCACTGACAAGGGAACTGAGAAGAAGGATTAGTAATAGATAATTCATTACATAGAGTAAAACTCACAGGAACCAACATTACACATTGAATTTATGCTTTTGGTGTTACCTGAAAAGAGTTTATAACAAAAAGAGGTAAGAATTAAGATGTCAGATCTATTATTGCATTACAATGCATAGTTGACTTTAAATGTTCCAAAGTAGGCAATTAATTTAATATCCTATGTCTTGTGTTGTTTTTGTCTATAGGATGTGAGATTGGTCTATGTCATGTCTAAGGATCTATTCAACATAAAAAGAAAAAGGCTTCTCAGTGAAATTCTTTAATGAACTGCTATATCAAAAAGTCTTACAGAATAATTTTTCACATAATTATCTGTTGGTAGTGAAAATTTTTAGAAGTACAATTAAAATGAATATTTCTGAGTTTCTCAAAGCTTCAGTCAAGAAGCATTATTATTTTCTAGGTACCAGAGATATAAGGAAAAAATATAAACAATTCCTTCCCTTAAGAAACTTACATTTTATTAAAAATACTAATATATACATATAGAAATAAATATATTCACTGTTCTGGGCTCACTCTTCCAGTTTAAACTTAGACTAGCAGAAAGTGGCTAACTTCTCCTCCCCTCAGAGCTTTAGGGGTTACACTGAAGGACAGAAGTTTCTGATGCTCATAAGGCCTCCTGGCATACTTTTCCAAATATTAATTAACTAGTTGATATCAATTAGCTTTTATGAAGGGATATTTACTTAAATGTTATACCAAGAACAAAAGTTACCAAAACCTCCTACAGTGAGGAATACTTTCTTATCTACACACTCTTCTAGGAAGAGGGAGTTCAAAATTAAAGAATAAAGATACAAATCCTGTGAACTCATTGGGCCAAGGGAAACTTTTGGCTGCCAACCTTGGTAGTCCTTTTCTCCTTTTACCACATCAGGTTTACTTCACTATGCCTTGTTAAACTAGGCTATCTCCTTGATGTTTCTGTTCTCTGGATCAATCCACTGCTGAGAAGGGTCAAACAGGTTGCTTCTCAGCACAGGTTTCTTTCTAGGCTCAGCTAATGTTGCTATTAGTCCTGGTGGTCTCTGTTATTGACTGCTGTTGATACTTTTGACTTTTTAAAGCACATTAATTAGTGCACTGATCAGTTCTGTCAACAGATACTTATTTGTCTAAGATTGTGAAAGGAAAAAAAACACAAAAGAAGCAGACACCATGCACTCGGGGACAATGATAGGAGATAAGACAGCTTCTGCCACTTCTCCCATCACTCTAGATGTTTATAATTTTTTCTCACATGAAAGCTATCAGGTAAAAGAAATTCATAGAATTTTTTATATGTCAACTCACTTCTGGCTTCTTCATCATTACTTCTGGCTCCAAAACCAACAAGAAAAGTCCTTGTTACCACAAATCATCAAGTCTTCTGTAACTCATGGCCAACAAAGACTTTCCAAGTCCCATGTATTAGATTAAAACCAGACAGAAAATACAATGCATGCTCTAAGGACTGAGTCAGTCCTCCATTTCAAAAATCTAAAACATATTCAAAGCAAATACCAAGAAATTTCTTACAGAGAGAATTGACAATTGGTGGGAGGGAATCAGGAAAGACTTCATGTAGGAGAAGGCATTTGAGCTGAGCCTTCAAAAGAGATAGAAAAGGGGAGAAGGGAGTTGGCAGCCAGATCTGTGGTGGAATGAAAGTTCTAGACTTGGAAAAAGGAGAGATCCATTTCTGTAGTCAACTTCTGGAACCTTTTAACTTTTTGACTATAAGGAGAAAACACTGCACTTTTTTTAGGCTCAGTTCTCTAATTAGAAGAGAAGCCTCTGCATCTTTGTACACACTAATGAAAGAATCAACTTTAAATTAAGTCATATGATCATTCTAAAGAAGCCGTCTAAGTATAAAAAGAGTTTTCAGTGCCAGGTAGTTCCATCAAGCTAAAGGGATGCTTCTGAAACTGGTGAGAGAGCTCACTTTCGCCATCTAATGGCTAAAATGAGAAAATATTCTAATGAATATGGAATTATTTGAATAAGTGGGAGCAATTATGTAGTTTACTATTGCCATATCTTAGGAAACAAGGACAATTCAACCCACTAGTAAATATATCAGAACTACTTACTTACACATTTACAAGGTTACCTTCTTTGTTCCTAGGTCAAATGTTTAGAAAAGACTCTTGGACTCTTGTTATTATAGTCAAATAGATCTTTGGTCATCTTCCACATAGTATTAAGAGCTTTTTGACAGTAGAGCTTTAAAGATGGTGTTATATATAAACATTCAAGCCTCTTTCTAGAGTCCAAGTATAAGACTTTACAGTTATCTCTAATGGAATTCATTCTCTTAGATTCTATTCAATATTCTTGCCTGCAAAGTTCCTTTTGAGTCTGGAACCTATTATTCATTGCGTTCATTTTCCCTTGGAGTCTTGTTCCATTTTCTAGGATGGTGATATGTTTTTTCTGGACACCTCCTTACAGCAAAATAATATTGGGAACTATGGGCGAGAAAAGGATGAACAAAAGATGCTGACAATGTAGTACTTGGCTCTTTTGTTCTGGAAAACTGATTGATTGAGCTATAGTCCTTGAATCATGCAGAGAATTCTGAGACAGAAAAAAGATGTTCTACTTTTCTAGAAGGGACTTAGAGATCCTTTGCCTCTGTTAGAAAAATCACACAGGTGGACAGAAGTACAGCTAAAGGGAGAAAGTTACTGGGGAAATGCAGTTTTATTCTATATACTTGTCTGGGAGCTCTGAAAAATTGATGTGGAACGGAATTATGATTTTCTTTACATTCCCAGTGAGGAAACTCTCTCTACTTATGCAGATCAATGAGTGCTTTGCAACCTAATGGTCTTATATAATTGCCTGGGGCCACTGTGTATGTAAATGACTTGTCCAGGGTAACACATAGATCCATATAAGGTTCACCAGTTAGAGGTGAGAACTGAATGTAGGTTCTCCTGACTTGAGAAGGGCTTTCCATCCACTATGGCCTGTTATCACTCTAAAAAATTTTATAGAAAACAAAAATACAATTAGTTCCTTTAACTAATACTTGCTTTAAGATTTGCAAAATACTATGCAAATATTATCATATTCCATCTTCACCACAACCCTGGCACATAGGTGTTATTATTACCTCCCATTTTACAGATGAGGAAACTGAGGGAAATAAAGATTAAGTGTTTTGCCCAAAGTCAGCACAGTTGGCTGAAGTCAGATTTAAACTCAGGTCTCCTTGACTCTAGGTCCAGTAACAATCTAGCTACTGTTCCATCTAGCTGCCTCTAAAGAAGAAAGAAATTTCATCCTTATTTGAAGAAAGACATTGCTATGTGTATGCTCTTTCCAAGGCTTTATTGGAATTTAAGGTGAAAGAAGAGATATTTCAAAGACTTATCAACATTGAGATAGTGACATGAAATTAGTATCATTCCTGTAGCCCATGGACTCTAATGCCTAAAATTCTGAAACATTCAGATTTAAATCAGTGTATTACAACCTCCTTGATGTATCAGATTAGCCCTTTGTTGTAGTAGGTTAGTGAGTGCCCACACTAATATTTCCCAGTGAGGTCAAGTTCATCAAAGCCCAGTGGGCTGTTAAATGAATTCTAATGTTTAACTAAAACAAAAATTGGAGCAAATTGGTATTTCATACTTCAATTGTCATCTCTGGTTATTTCCTTGCAGAAAAACAAAAACACACTAATGTTTTCAGTTTTTTTTTTAATGTTCAGCATCTAATAATATTTCTTAAGTGTCTGTTCAAGGTACTGAGCCAAGGTACTGGGTACAAAGGAAAAATGCAAAGCAAACCTTGACTTATAGAATCTTGCCTTCGCTATGTAACAAAATGAGGACATGATCATTTGATGAAGAAGGAAAAAGCATTAACAACTAAAGGTATCAGGAAAGGCTTCCAAAGGAGATGACACAGGAGCTACACTTCTGAGGGAAAATAGCAATCCTAAGAGGTGGAGAAAAAAAGGGAGCATATGATGAACAAAGTACATGAAGACACTGAAGGAGGAAATGGAGTACCAAGTTCAGAGAACTTCTCATGAGCCTGTTTGGCTAGAATGTAGAGTGTGGTAAGGGGAGTCAGAGCAATAAGCCTATAAGGGTAGGTTGGAGTCAGATTGTAAAGGGTTTTTAGGGCCAACTTGAGGAGTTTGTATATTATCCTTGAGTCATTAAGAAGCTACTGAATATTTTTAAGCATCATAATATGACAAGGTCACATGCTTTAGCAAGATTTTTTTTGCATCTGTTTGGAGGATAAATTGGAAAGAGTAAGAAATCTGAGAACTGAATTAGGAGGCTGTTATAGTATGATGAGGTGTATAGGAAATATGGGGTGTTCAGGGAGGACTAGCACCCCTGCTTTGCGACCTTGCTAAGCTTTTTTCAGGGCTGTTCATCCACCTTTGGTGCCTTCCTTTCTCTCACCTGTGGCTCCAAGAACCTGTAGCATGCACAGCATGACAGGTTTCAAATCAGACAGTGACAAGCGATTTAGAGGTTTATCTATCCCAAGCATGTAAAGACTTCCCCTGGAAGAGGGATCAGGTGAGAATAAGTTGTTTCAAAGGCCATGAAGGCAACTGAAGCATGAAGTGCCTAAAGCTTGGTCAGACATGGAAAAAGCCACGTTTGCTCTTGGGCTCCAATAACTCTGAAAGAGACAGTTAGCCTGACAATTTGTACAACTCTCCTCAAATCCAAATCAAGTACAAGTCAAGACATCATCCTGTGGATGTCACTGATTTTCTTAAAAATGAATAACTGTAAGTATGAGTTGATTGCAGGGAGTTAGTTGATCAAAGAAGGTATGTGTGAAGGCAGAGATGAGAAGTCATGTCCAATTGGAAGTTATTGCAAGGAGGAACAAGACATCACCTGACCTACAGATAAGAAGTAATAGGATTCTGAACTGGATTAGTGCCTGTATAAATAGAAAGGAATGGATAGATGGGAGAGACATTGTAGAATAGACTCCATAAGACAAAGAAACTAACTCAATATGGAAAATGGAAGAGAGAGAGAGAGAAGATGGAGCATACAATCATATTTAAAAGTATAGACTTTCATCCAAAATGGATATATTGGGTTTTGAAAAATTTTTGTATTGTTTTTGCTGCTATGTAAATGGGCAACAAAACAATATTTGATCAAAATGTTTTATTTAATAAGTCTTAATAGACGTTCTTACTCGGTATGAAAGAATCTGAAGGGAAATATCTTTTTAAAAATTCTGTTTACCTACTTAATCTGAAAATAATTATTATTTGGATGAATTGTAAGCAGCTTCTTGATTCAGTTAAGAGGAATCAAATTACACTTAAATACAGTAATTTTTTCTGAATACTTATTGAGGATTAGGCAAATTTATCACTAGGAATCTATTTTACTTTGAAATCCATAATATTCTATCCCTATGTCCATGACTCTAATATGATTCATCATTATTCACATGTAGAATAAAATAAGAGTCTCCCAAACAAACTCTATATATTAATTCTCTCCCTTTCAGGCTCTCCCTCCTCCTGTCTACCCTACGAATTAAAAATCCATCCTTTTGTCATTATGTGTGTGATATCAGACCAGTCTCTTAGTCTCTCTTTGGACCTACTTTATTTGTAAAATGAGGGGAATTGGACTAGTTGTCCTCAAAGGTTCATTGCAGCTATGTATCTATATAGAGGTCTTATCACTGACCATATTTGCTAAACTTAGCTTCCTAAAGGTCAGAGGCAGAATTTAAACCCATGTTTTCCCAACTCTTCTTCAAGTACTTTCCTCTGGATCACATTGACTTCCTTCTTGAAATCTATCTAGAAATTCTCTGGAACCTAACCCACAAGCTTCTTCCTCTATAATGCTTTTCTCAAACATTGAAAGAAGAAATATTTTCTTCCTCCAATGAATTCCTTCAGATTTTTGTATGTCTCTTGTCATATTTTGTCATATATTATAGTTCCTTGTTTTTTTGTTTTTTTAACCCTTACCTCCCTCTTTAGAATCAATACTGTCTACTGGTTCTAAGGCAGAAGAATGGTAAGGGCTAAGCAATGGGGGTTAAGTGACTTTCCAGGGTCACACAGCTAGGACGTGTCTGAAACTAGATTTGAACCTAGAACCTCCTATCTCTAGGCCTGGCTCTCAATCCACTGAGCCGCCCAGCTGCCCCTGCTCCTAGTTTTTAAATTATTTTTTATCCATGCATTAATTAAGTCAGTTGTATTTCCATAGGGATAAGGATCTTCATGTTTTTTTTTGTATTTCCATAATGCCAAGAATTCATTAGTACTCAATCAATATAATTATTTGTTTAACTATCATGAATTTTTAAATAGTTCTAATGGTTTAATCTAAAATATTTATTGGTAATTGTTGCAAACCTAACAATAGAGTGAGCAGAACCTGGAGAGCAGTGTACACAGTAACAACAATAATGTAAAATAATCATCTGTGAATGGCTTAACTATTATCAACAAGGCAAGGATCCAGGATAACTCCAAGAGATTTATGTCCAAAAAAAAGGATATTTATCACCATAGAAGGAACATATAGAGTCTGAATGCAAATCGAAGCATATTCTTTGCTTAATTTCCGCCATTAATTTTTGTCTGGTGTAAACATTCTAAACTTTTGCAACAAGATGAACATGGCAATGAGTACTGTATGATAATATATATTCCACATATATCATATTACCTGCCTTCTTGAAGAGGGGGAAGGAGTGATAGGGAGAAAGACATGGATGCAAAATATCAGAAAATGATTAAGAAATTGTATTATATTAACAGGGAATCTGGAAAAATGTAAGATTTATAAAAAATTTAAACACCTTAAGTATTAATTTCAAATATTTTAAGGTAAAGCAAACTTTTGTAGATCCCAAAAAGAAATAAAAGCTTGTTTTTTCTAACTTAAATTTGAACCCATGAGAAAAGAAAATCTGCCTGTCAAGAATAATAGAAGTTTATGAATAGTAGTTGTCAGTAGAGTAGAAATATATTACAATGCAGTCTTACATCCACTTTCAGAAATAATCATACTGGCAAAAATCTATTCAGACCATGCAAAAATTCTCATTATAAAATGTATAATCAATCAGTGAGTAGAGAAGAATTTTTAGAAGGTCATTAGGGTCATTTTAGAGGCCCTGTAATAGAGCATATAGTAGATTACCATGGATCCTATGAGCATGTTTCAATTTACCCCACCAAATAAAACAAACAAAAAAAATCTAACTCAAATACTTATGAAAAATGAATAGAAGTAAGAGTTATAATTAACTCTAGTATCTTTATATAACTGCTAGGCTTTCATGAAGTTTCATTTGATTTTCTTTAGTCATTCAAATCCCTTAACTTTTACCCATTCTTTCCCCTCCCATTTCTCCTCTTTTTTTTTCTGCTTCCTTTCATCCTGCCATTTCTATAAAGCTTTTGACATAATCATGAGAGGGGATAAAACATATATTTATTAAGCACCTACTATATGCCATGCACTCTACTAATTTCTTTACACATTTTATCTCATTTGATCCTCACAATAACTCTGATTCCCTTGCCTCTTCTCCACTACCAATATGCTTCTTTCTCTTTCTCTCTAAACTTCCATCTCTCAGGTTCCTTAACTGCTACCTACCAACACATCTATCTATCTGATTATAAAATATACTAGATCCTATCAGGCCTACTAAAATTTTATATCTCTGCTATACTTAAAAGACATCTACACTCAGTTCCTCCACTTTCACTTTCTTCTAAGCTCTGTCTTCTGGCTTTTGCACTCATTCAATTGAAATTGTTCTCTAAAGAAACCAATGATATACTTAAATACCAAATTTAATGACCTTTTCTCAGTCCTCATCCTTCTTCACTTCTCTGCAGTATATGGAACTCAGGACCACCTTCTTCTGGACACTCTTTCCTTTTCAATTTTCATGACACTCTTCTTTTCTAATTCTCCTCCTACCTCTCTGATCAGTCCTTCTTAGTCTTTTTTATTGGATCTTGATCCATGTCAAATCCACTAAACCTAGGTTTACTATCAGGCCCTATCCTGTGCCCTCCTCTTTTTTACCTTTATACTCTTTCTTGGCTTTCTAATCATGAATTCCTTTCTATGTAGACAACCTCAATATCTATATAAAAAATCCAAAATGTCTCTTATGTTGCAGTTTATGTAATCAACATTCTTTTGGGTATTTTGAATTTTATATCTCATAAAAATGTTAATTTTAATATACCCAAAGCAGAACTCATGTATGCCACTTTAACTTATCCCTTTTCTAAACTTTTCCATCATGGTCAAAAGCAGCACGGTCCCTCTGGTCACCACTTTTTGAAATTTTGGTGTATTCTCATTCAATTCATATGTTAAAACTCTTGCCAGATCATTTGCATATTTATAACAATTTCCATATATTTTCCTTCTTTTTCCATTCACACAGCCACCATACTATTTCAGAACTTTGTAGTGTTTTTATGAGGCAGACTATTTTAAAATCATCTTTATTCACTTCCATGCCTCAAGTTCTTTTCTGTCTTCAAATTTCCACAAAACTGTCAATATGATTTTTGTAGAGCACAAATGTCTGAATGTGGTAACATGTTCCTGGCCCAGTATTGCTCAATGAATTCTAGTGGTTCTCCATTACCTCTAGTATCAAATGTTAACTCTGTTTTTTAGTATTTAAGTCTTTTCACAACTTAACCCATCTTAACTTTCCAGTATTCCTCCATATCTTGTTCTTTATAGTCAAATTGCATTGGCCTTTTTGCTGTTTTTCATGTATTTCTAAGTCTTTACATTAGCTAACTTCCAGACCTAGGATGCACTCCCTTCTCTCCTCTGTCTTTTAGTCTCCTCAGCTTCTTTTATGACTCAAGTCAAACATCTTTTATAAGAGACATTTCTTGTTCCCCCAATAGTTTGTGCCTTCCTCTATCAGATTACCTTCTATGTTTTTTATTGATATCATATATATATATATGTAGAAAATAAATGTGTGTCCCTTATTAAACTCCTAGAGAGCAAAGATTTATTTTGTCTTTTTTTGTACCCTTAATCTTTAAAACAGTGTCTGACATGAAGCAAGGCCTTAATAATTATTTATTAATCAGTATGTTGGTTGATTTTAGGAATGGAGAACAATCATAAAGAGAAGCTCCTGGATTGCAAAAACATTTAGATTATCTTCTTATCTTTCCCTTCCCAGAAGAACAAATGGCAGTGAAATTTTCTTGTCAATCACTCTCAAGGGACTTTCAAACACTACCTTCCTTACTAGGCTAGCAAAAGTAAGCCAGTAAGGTAAGCCCCCCAGTAGCCTTAGATGAAAAAAGGAACAGAATTTCCCAGGATCCTGTTGGAACCACAATTGTTATAACCTTTTCTAGTTTCTAGAGATCTTTGCAGCCTTCATCAAAATTCTTGTGACTTCCTTACAGACTTTGAAGACTCTACTACTATTCTAAAGATAAGAGTTTATTATTATTATTATTATTATTATTATTATTATTATTATTATTATTAGTTTTTTTGATGGCTATTTTGTTTACCTACTCATTGCATTAGCATGTGAGAAAATTTCAATTGGAAATTAACTGAATCTTTAAAATCAAAGAACTTGTATTTAAATCTAGACTCTGATACAAATTCCTGATGTGAACTTGGGCAAAGTCAGTTTATCTCTCTGGACCTCAATTTTCCTGCTGGTTAAATAAATGGTTCATACTAGATGAAGTATAAGATCTCTTCCCCCTCTAAATTCTATGCTCATCTGGCCTGAAGCATTGACCTGAGACTATGCAAGTATATCCAGACAGATAGATCCCATCGATCAACTAAAAGCAGGAGACTTGATTATCCAGATTGTACAGCAGAGATGGCTGTATCTCAAGTGGAAAAAAAAACCCTTCACTTCATTAAATATTGTCTAATTACATGTGAAAAATGGAAATGACCCAAAGCAGAACAATAGCTCTGCAGAAACTTATTAGAATTACCTTTACAGTTCTATATCAAGGACTCTAATTAGATTTCTAGGGGCAATCAAGTGAAAAGGTGAATTCCATCAGAGCTCAAAAATATATCAATGACCACAATGCTACAAATACCAAAGAAGAAACTTGTTTACCTCTTAGAAGTTAAGCTAATCAAAAGTGTGAGCCAATTGCCCTTTTTTCAGTTTGAAAAAGAAATGATAGGATGATATTTAATGTATTAAATTAATCATTAAAATAAAATTATAATCCTGTGGAGTAAAAATATTAAATGAATGCACCTTTAAGAAGTATGAAATTCACTGGACTGTTCATGGTTTTGGCAATTTTCCATTACAAATTCCAGATTCTTTGTCAGTAGAACACAGAGGCTCACGTTTCCACTTTGTGATTGTGGTTTTAATGATCATCCTCAGAAGTCAACATTTACAGTGGGTTACTATGGCAACCAAAGCATTTCCTCAGATCAGAACCCCCGTTGGTTGAAGAGAACATCTTAACTATACATACCATCTATGCCCTAGCTCAGGAGGGCAACTAAGGCAGATGAGAAACATTATGACAGATTACTCGCTTTCAATGATGCTCTTTATGTCTCTTCTTCTCCACAATGAATAATGTCAGGTCTCATGCCTCACCCCACACTCTCTCAGTTATGGAGATTGAAAACCAAGTTTCTAAATCCAAGTCCCAGATTCTGTTTTTAAGTCCTCTTTTCATCTACCCAAACAGAAGGTTATGTCTTAATTTTCTGATAATATTCAATAGTTTGATATATCTCTTTTTTTACCATAATCTTTAAAATACAAATATGAGTAGTTTGAAATGAGGCTGTTTGGGGCTTGTATTTTAGCCATTTATTATCTATGTAGGTATATGTGAAAGAACCTTGGTTTCCTTCAAAGTAAAATACTTGTACTGATCATTTCACAGGATTATTGGGTTGAAAATTCTTTGAAAACCTTAAAGTGCTACGTAAATTGATTGCTATTACAGTTATTGTTGGTTTTTTATACTGGACGTAGGGAGATAGTTCATATCAATCTATCCATCAACATGTAATATTTTGAGCACATCCCTTCACATCTTCTGCTTCTTAGTTTTCTAATTATTACAATGAAAGAATTATCATTAGATCATCTTTAAAGTCCTTTCCAACTCTTTATTTAGCATTTGTTTGCTGGCCACCACTGGTCTGTGTTGAGTGAAGTAGAAGACATAAGCAAATTATACTGGCCCTTTCTTTGTTTTGAAAATATTTTATTTTTCCTCAATTAAATGTAAAATAATTTTTTATTTTGAGTTTCAAATTCTGTCCTCCCCCACTCCTTAAACAGTAAGCAATTTGATATAGATTTTACATGTGAAATCATACAAAACATTTTCCCATATTAGTCATTTTGTGGAAGAAAAATGAAACTGAAAAAAATGTAGAAAAAGTGAAATATGCTAAATTTTAATCTGCATTCAGACTCCATCTTTATCTGTAGGTGAATGGAATTTCTCATCAAGAATCTTTTGGGATTGTCTTGAATCATTGTATTGCTGAGAATTTCTAAGTCATTCACAGTTGTTCCTCATATAATATTATTGTTCTATATACAATAGTTTCCTGGGATCATTTTATTCTGTATCAGTTAATGTAAGTCTTTCCATGTTTTTTTTTTCTGAAATCCTCCTGCTCATCATTTTTTATGGTGTAATAGTATTCTATTAACATTATATACCAAAACTTGTTCCTACATTCTCCAATTAATAGATATTCCTTTAACTTCCAATTCTTTGCCACCACAGAAAGAAGTGCTATAAATATTTTTCTACAAATAGATCCTCTACTTCTTTTTAAAAATATTTTCTGGGATACAGTATTATCAGATCAAAGGTAATGAACAGTTTTATAGCCCTTTGGGCTTAGATTATAGTTGGTGGAGTAAGGTGACTTCATAAAAAAAAGAACAACAAAGGCTAATATAAGGACAATATATAATGATATATTATGTAATGTTCAATTATATAGTGAAGAATGTATGTTCACTAGCTCAAAAGTCTAGGGATAGGCCATTGGACTACTCCTGCTATCTGTGCTGCTGAGAAGATTCCCACCTGTATTGGTATATTTTTTTTGTGTTATGGATACTATTAATAGTGCAATGAAGCCTATTTATCTGTTCTTAGAATGTTTTAATGATTAAAGGAAATGCTAAATTTCAATTATGTTAGTGAAGATGAAGATATACTTCACCCTAAGTCCAAGACCCCCCCCAAAATCTATCTGCTTTACAAACTTTAAATTATATTTATTTATTATCTCTATCATCATCATCATAATCATTATCCACAGCTCCTTATTTAAGAAGCCTTGATCTGAGTTCAAACCTGATGAAAATTGAAAGAAAGAAAAGAAGAAAATTGGATGGTAGGAGTAATAAATGACAGTAAAAAAATTACATGAAGCCAAAAGAAAAGGAAGAGAAATAAATCTTAGCTTCTACTTCTTCCTCTTTATCTCCAATCTCCTTGGATGCTATGCATGCATTCACATATTTCCAAATGTCCTTCTTCAGTTCTGATTCCATTTCTCTCAACATGAGTTCATTTAAAAAAAGTTACTTTTGTAAATCCTATAATTCTCTGTTAGGGCCTCTGAAAAGGCTAAGGCCTGAGGGACACTGACAACAGCCACCAAATTTGTTTGTTCAGTGCTACAGATACTGAAAGTCCAGGAATATATTTGTTCCTAATGAATAAAATAAAATTCCATGAAGCTTCAATTCTGTATTCCAACGAGTCACATAACTTTCTGTTCCTGTGGCTGTATTCTTTCTGTTAAATAAAGAAATTTCTGTCCTGACTTAATATAGAATTAATTAAATATTCTACTTACAATGTGTCCTATCTTTAAAGGTCTCAGTATAAGGGAAGAGCAAATTAGAAAATAAAACCTAATTGTAGTTATTTACAGAGTGCATTCAGGTCTATGCAGACAATAACCTTGGGATATATCTCCATTTTACTATTTTGCTTAATCTTTTTTTCCCATTTGTCGTAGCCCTTTTTAGACAAGCGTGTAGTGATTACAAAATCATTTGGGTTCAAGCTCTTACCTCCTGAATTCCATAACTCAAATAGATTCTCCTCTTGCCTATCAGATCTATGTCTAGGGAAAGAATTTATGACCCAACAAGAGACAGAGAGCAATATAGAATGCAAAATGAATAATTTTAATTATATTAAAATTTTTAATTGTGCACAAATATGCAACCAAGATTAGAAGGGAAACAAATAACTGGGGGAAATCTTGCAGCAAGTACCTCTGATAAAGGCCTTATTTCTCAAATATATTGAGAATTGAGTCAAATTTATGAGAATATAAGTTATTTCCTAAATGGTAAGTGGTCATAGGATATGGGTACTCATTTTTCAGAAGAAGAAATCAAAGCTATATATAACCACATGAAAAACTGCTCTAAATCACTCTTGATTAGAGAAATACAAATTAAAACAACTCTGAGGTACCATGTAGCATCTCACACCTATTAGATTGGTTAATATGGCAAAAAAGGAAGATAATTATTGCAGGGAGTATCTGAAAATTGGTACATTAATGCAATATTGGGGGATTTATGAATTGATCAAACCATTTTGGAGAGTGATAAGGAACCATGCCCAAATGGCTTTAAAAAACTGTGTATGCCCTTTGATACAATAATACAATTAGTTCAGTATCCCAAAGAGATAAAGGAGTGGAAGACCTATTTGTACATATATATATATATGTATATATATATATATATATATATATATATATATATATCAGCTATTTTGTGTTGGCAAAGAATTAGAAACAGAGAGGTCTTGGGGAATAGCTGAAAAGCTGTGGCATATGATTATAAAGGAATATTATTATGCAATAAGAAATTATGAGGCTAGCTGTGTGACCCTGGGCAAGTCACCTGACCCCCATTGCCTACCGTTACCACGCTTCTACCTTGGAGCCAATACGCAGTATTGACTCCAAGATGGAAGGTAAGGGTTTAAAAAAAAAAAAAAGAAATTATGAGGAAGATTTCAGAAAACCTTGAAACACCTACATGAACTGATGCAGAATAGAGGGAGAACCAGGAGAACAATATTATCTGAGGAATAATTGTGAATGTCTTTGCTATTATTAGTAGTACAATAATTCAAAACAATCTTTAAGGACTCATGATGAAAAAATGCCATCTACCTCCAGAGAAAGAACTAATGGATTTTGAATACAATCTGAGATACATTTCACTTTCTTTATTTTTTGTTTGTATGAATTCTTTTCTATAAAATGATTAATATGGAAAATATTTTATATTATTGCATAATTAAAATATATATCAAATTATATACCATCTCAGGGGTGAGGCACGAGGGAAGTAGGGGACAATTTGACTCAAACTTTAAAAAATGAAGATTAAAATTTTTTTCATGTAATTGAGGAAAAATTTAAAATATATTTTTAAAAGCATATGTTAACATATAGTGAAAACCTACAGTGACAGATACTACCATATGATAAGCAATGCTGAAAATGGAAAATGATATGCTAGGGAGTGGACATAGCTCTGCTGTCCCCTCCCTTCTGTACTTTCAACCTTCTTTGGAATTTAAATAGTTCCAAGGTCACTTATTTAATTCCCTATGCCAATATGACTGTATTCAAATTACTTCACCAAAACTATCAGTCCATCATCTTAGACTCATATAATGTTGTATTTGGAAAGATCAGTAGAAATTATATTTTTCAAACTCCTCATTTTATCAGTGAAATAACAAGGCTGGAAAATTTGAGTGACTTGTTAATGATCACACAGCTATCTAATTTAGAACAGAACTAAATTTCTGATTCCTAGACACTTCATCATCTATTTCTCTATATGATAAAGTGTCTCTTCTTTCATAAAATTACTTAGAACCCATGACTGTGTATGTGTGTGTGTGTGTGTGTGTGTGAGTGTACTATACAAGAGCCAAATTTCACCTCTCCTTTTTTTTATAAGAGGAGGGAGATATATTTGGGATACCATCTTTACCAAATGGTAATTTTGTCCCTTTCATGAAAATATTAAATTAGCTATTAATTGGGGTCATGAGAAAGGGATTAACACCATATAAAATCTGGCTAACAATTTTCAACTGAATCCCCTCTGTGACTAGACACAAGCAGGAAGGCTGTAAACAGTTTGTTTCTCTCCTCACTTGATAGGGTTGAAGTCCTAATTACATTGAACTTTGTCCTCTTGATCCCAGAGTTTCGTAATATTTAGCACTGGCTAATCTCAAAACATTATATTTTTAGCTCTGAAAAGCACTCAAATTATTAAACTGCATTTTAAGAATGGATAGTACAGTTAAACTTCTTTATTTAAATTTCCTCTTAATAACTCTCAAGGTTTACAATATGATTGGAATTAAAGAATACTCAGCCAAATTAAAAAATAAAGACATATTCTTAGCATATTTTAAAAGACAGAAGGGATTTTGCTCATAAATATTTATTTTTCAAGCTCAGATTTCAAGTACGGTATTTATGAGTGCAACATGAAAACTAGGGCTTTAATTTTGAAATTCAAGAAAGTTTTAAAGTGTCCACACTGCTATTGCCTGTAGAAAGATATTGATCCTAAAATGATGAGTCATATCATGATGGAGGAGTCAATTTTTTATGAGAATGTTTGTAATTGCTGATTTTTCATTCATTCATACATACATATGTATATATATAAATATACACACATACATATATATATATATACATATATATTCATCTTCAAGTTTCAGAAAACTCTGTAGTCATTAGCTTATGCAGCTTGGGAAATTATATTTAAAAGTGCTTAGAGGGGGCAGAGCCAAATTGGTGGCTTAGCAGCAACAGAAGTTAAAACCATTCTGATAATTCTTCCAAACCAACAGCAAGACAGTGAGGGGCTCTCTTGATAAACACAACTTGAAAAGTAGGCAGAGAGAAATGATTTTCATTGGATAAGAGGGAACCAGAAACAAAACTCCACCCATAGGAGTACTGGGTGACCCCACCCCGACCCCCACCATCACCCACACACTGCTCCAGATTCAGAACCTGGTCATAGGCCAAATTTAGGATCTTGTGACCAGTGCTACACAAACAAAAGAGAACCTCAGATCTACTCCTTGAAATCCCAGGCCCTGGCACCAGCCCACAAAGAGACACAGAAGCCTATAGCTCTTAGCCCTTTCAAACCTGCATTGCTCTGGTGAAGAGCAGCAGCTAGGGGAAAATAGTTCACAGTGTCAAGTCCTGCAAGGCAGCAGCAGAGGAGACAGAATCAGAGGGTTCAGAATCCACAGGCAAACAAAAGGCTGGGAAAATGAGAAAACAGCAAAACAACTCCACTTAATCCTAAAAAATTTCTATGATGACAAAGAGCAAAGCACAAAATCAATAGGTGCCAATATGATCCAAGCAACCATATGTAAAACTTAAAAGAAAAATGGAAAACAGTCTTAAGTGCTGGAAGAATTCAAAAAAGAATTTAAAAATCAAATAAGAATAATTGAAGGAATATGGGAAAAAGAAATGAAAGTAATACGAAAAGAAAATAAGAACTTAAAAAGCAAAATTATTCAATTGGAAAAAGAGGCAAAAAATTTAATGAAGAAAAGTGTCATGAAAATTAGAATGGAAAAGGAAGATGAAAAGATCATTGAAAAAAATTTAGTCTTTTAAAAGTTAGAATTGGCAAATAGAAGCTAATGGCTATATAAGATATCAAGAAACAATAAAAAAAAATCCAAAAAGTGAAAAAAATAGGAGAAAATGTGAAATATCTCATTAAAAATAAATAAATAAACAAATTAATAAATACTAGAAACTTTCTAAAATCCACAAACTAATGACAATTTTCCCAAAGGATGAGGTGAATGAGAATAATATAGCATTTAAGATTTATAGTTTATGAATTTATTCCTCAATAAACTTTCTAAGACAGAAAAATAAAAGGAAAAATTTTTTAAAAAGTGATCTGGAAAATAGATCCAGGAGAGACAACTTAAGAATTATCTGACTACCTGAAAGTCATAACCAAAAAAGATGCCTAGACTTTATATTACAAGAGATTATCCAAGAAAACTGCTCTGATAATCTTAAACAAGAGGGTAAGAGAAATTTAAAGAATCCACAAATCACCTTCTGCAATAAATCCCCAAATGACAACTCCCAGGAATGTTATAGTCAAGTTTAAGATTTCCCAGATCAAGGCAAAAATACTACAAACATCCAAAAAGAAACAATTCAGATACCATGGAGTCCCAATCAGGATTACACAGGATCTGGCAGATTCTGCATAGAAGGCTTGGTTTATGAAGGCAAGGGAACTTGGTTTACAACCAAGAATCACCTACCCATCAAAAGTGACTATATTCTATTAGGGGGAAATATGGGCATGTAATAAAGTAAAGTTTTCCAAACATTCCTAAAGAAAAGACCAGACAACCAGAAAATGTGATGTCCAAATATAAAAATTAAGAGAAGCATAAAAGGTAAATAAGAAAGAGAAAAAAATCAAAGGGCTTAATTAAGGTCAAATTGTTTATATTCCTATATGGAAATATGATGTCTTTAACTCTTAAAAGTTATCATTATGATAGTAGTCAGAAGGAGTATACATAAAGAGAGGATGTGGAAGTAATTGGTGTAGGATGATAAATTTAAAAATCTAGGGGTGAAAAGGTATTATATTTTATTTTTTTAATCCCTTAACTTCTGTATTTCGGCTCATAGGTGGAAGAGTGGTAAGGGTGGGCAATGGGGGTCAAGTGAGTTGCCCAGGGTCACACATCTGGGAAGTGTCTGAGGCCAGCTTTGAACCTAGGACCTCCCGTCTCTAGGCCTGACTCTCAATCCACTGAGCTACCCAGCTGCCCTGAAAAGGTATTATACTAAGAAAAATGGAAAAAAAAGAAGTAAAATGTGGTAAATTACATCACATAAAGATGTGTAGTGGGGGGGGGAAATAACTATTACAGTTGAGGGGAGGATGGTAATAATATTAAAACATATTCACATAGCTCAGAGAGGGAAGAACAGCCAGATTCATTGAAGTATTGAATTCTAATTTACCCTATACAGAAGTAGAAGGGAAAGAAGAAAAAGGGAGGTGGCGAAGGGAACTATATAAGGGAGGGAGAAGTCGTGGGTGTGATTAAAAGACCATATAAGGAAGTAGGAGTGGAATAAGAAGGGTGGTGGTGGGGAAGGGAGTAATATAAAAGCAGAAAAGGTTGGGAAGTGATTAAAAGCAAAACACTGGTATGGTGGGAAAGAGTAAAAGGAGAAAGAAAAGGGATAAAAGAAGAAATCAAGTGGAGGAAAATACACAGATAATAATTATAATTGGGAATATAAATGGGATGAACTCACCAATAAAATGGAGGCAGATAGTGGACTGAATTAAAAACAAGAATCCTACCATATGTGGTTTACAAGAAACACATTTGAGGCAGGTAGACACAGAGTATAGGTAAGAAGATGGAGCAGAATCTATTCAGTTTCAAATGAGACAGAAAACAGTAGTAATAATCATGATCTCAGATGAAGCTAAAGCAAAAATAGATCTGATTAAAAGAGAAAAGGAATATAATTACATCTTGATAAAATATAGTATAGACAATGAAGAAATATTAGTAGTTAACATATGTTCACAAAATGGAATAGTGTCCTGATTTTTAAAGGAGAAACTAAAGATACTTCAGGAGGAAATAAACAGTAAAACTGTACTAGGGTGGACCTCAACCTTCTCCAGTCAGAACTAGATAAACCTAACCAAAAAAAAAATAAGAAAGAAGTAAAGGAAGTGAATAAAATTTTAAAAAAGTTAGATTTAATAAATATCTGGCAAAAATTGAAAAGTTAAAAGGGAAAATACCTTCTTTTGAGCAACACTTTGTACATATACAGAAATTGACCATGTACTAGAGCAGTGATGAGCAAACTATGGCCCATGGGCCAGATGCGGCCCCCTAAAATGTTTTATCCAGCTGTGTGACATTATTCCTAATCTTATGAATACAATGAGTAGGATACAATATGATGAAACTTCAAAAGAGTTGCCTTAGAAACAGACCTTTCCTTTGGCCCCCTCTTTAAAAAGTTTACCCATCACTGTACTAGAGCATAAAGACTTCCCAACCAAATGAAGAAAAGTAGAAATAATAAGTGCAACATTTCCCCATTATAATAATAAATAGGAGTTCATGGAAAGGAAAATTAAAAATTAATTAGAAACTAAATAATCTAAATTCTTCAAAATGGGTGAGTCAAAGAACAAATCATATAAACTGTCACTGATTTCATTGAACAGAATGACAATGAGTAAACAACATATCAAAATTTATGGGATAGAGGCAAAGCAGTACTCAGGGGAAAATTTATATCCTTGTGTACTTATATCAATAAAATATAGAAAAAATACATCAATGAATTTGGCATGCAACTAAAACAACTAGAAAAATGAAAAAATGAAATATCCCCAGAAAAAGACTAAATTGGAAATACTAAAAATCAAAGGAGAAATTAATAAAATTGGAATTGAAAGAACCATTGAACTAATAAATAAGACTAGGAGTTGTTTTTTCTGAATAAAACAAATACAATAGAAAGAGCATTGGTTATTTTGACTTAAAAAAAGAAAGAAGAGAATCAAATTACTAGTATCAAAAATGAAAGGTTTTCTTTTTTTAAAATTCTGGTAAAGAGGAAACTAAAGCAATTATTAGGAGGTATTTAACAATTATATAAAAATAAATCTGATAGTCTAGGTGAAATGGATAAATATTTACAAAAATATAAATTGCCTAGATTAACAAAAGAAAAAATAAAATACTTAAATAATCCCATCTCAGAAAGTGAAAATAAACAAGCCATCAATGAACTCTCCATGTGAATTCTATCAGGCCTTTAAAGATTAATCCCAATACTATACATAGTATTTGGCAAAATAAACAAACAAGAAGTCTTACCAATTTTTTTATGACACAAATATGGTGCTGATACTTAATCCAGGTAGGCCAAAAACAAAGAAAGAAAATTACAGACCAATTGCTTTAATGAACATTGATGCTAAAATCTTAAATAAAATACTAGCAAAGGGACTACAGTAATATATCACATATTAAGTATGGCCAGATTGGATTTATATAGGAATGCAAGACTGATTTAATACCAGGAAATCATATGCATAGTTGACCACATCAATAATCAAAATAAAAGAAATCATATGATTATTTCAATAGATGCTGACAAAACCTTTGACAAAATACAACACGAATTCATACTGAAAACACTTGAAAGCAAGGAATAAAAGGGCCTTTCCTTAAAATAATAATTAGTATTTATTTAAAACCACCAGCAAGTTCATCTGCAATGGTTAGAAGCCTTCCCAATAAGATCAGGAGTGAAGCAAGGATGCCTTGAGTCCCCACTATTATTTAATATTGTACCAGAAATGCTAGCTTTAGCAAATTAGGGAATAAGGAAACAAAACTGTCATTCTTTGCAGATGATACGATGGTAGACGTTGAGAATCCTAGAAAATCAATTAAAAACTAGTTGAAATAATTCATAACCTTAGCAAAGTTGTTGGATACAAAATAAACTCACATAAATCATACATTTCCATATATATATTTCCAACCAAAGTCAGCAGAACATGTTAGAAAGAGAAACTTCCTTTAAAATCACAGTAGACAACATAAAACATTTGGGAATCCTTTCTGCCAAGACAAACACAGGAATTATATGAACACATTTTCAAAACACTTTTCACAAAAAGAAAACTGTATCTAAACAATTGGAAAAACAATAATTGCTGAAGCAATCTCTTTCAAGAGGCTATGGCAAGGATGGAGAGCAAGCCAAGAGCAAGCCACACACCCCCTCCCCATGTCTGCTGTCCCAGGTTCAGAACCTAAGTCCAAGTAACATTCATACCCTAAGATCCTGCCTGGGCAAAGAGTGTTATAAGCCAACCCACGCCCCTTGAAATTTCAAATCTGTCGAGAAGTCCAGAGTTCCAACCCAGGGCAGTCTGGGCTAAAATGGACTGATCCATGTGGGCCCAGAGCAAAGCCAGGAATCCAAGTCTGGGCTTGGGATGAGGACATAGTTCACACTTTGGGGTGGGGGCACAATTCACATCCCCTCCAATCTTTTTATCTATCTATCTATCTATCTATCTATCTATCTATCTATCTATCTATCTATCTATCTATCTATCTAACTAATTAACTATTGCTGTATAAAGAAGGCAGTGTGATCTCAGTACTTCAATTTCATTTTCCCCCTCTTTTAATAGACTTTGTTCATTGGCTGTGTTTTATTATGTAAAAACACTGAAATCAATTCTGTAAACACAAATGGAATTTCCGGTTTGAATATTAGGGCTTTGTTTCCCCTATGAAGTGGAGTAACTATCTCATTCAGTTTACTTAAACCATTTGTTGTTAGTCATTGGTCAGTAACAGGGTGTTTAGATAAAAGTGTTGAATTAGTTTGAGACTGATGCATCTTCACTTTTTCTCAGGGGACTCAATGAATCTTTGTTGTAGATAGACAAGGTATTGTCTATCTAAATGTCTTTAATCTGTTGATATTTCCCAGGAAAGAATTAAAGGTATTATTTATATGTGAGGGAAAAACACCAAAATATACAGCAGTAAATGTGCTTAATATCTTTGTTGAACATCTGTATGATTTTGTAACCTTACAAATGTTTCCTTATGAATGTGTATCAGGTAATTTGGGTACCATTCTATAGCAAAAACAGAATCATAAGAGAAGTTATAAACACCTGTTCCCAGTACTTTGGTCTCATAGTCTCAAGGATTAGGATGTTTTCAGTAGAGTTCCAAATTTTGATGACTTTTTAAAGAACTCTCTAGTGAAAATGGATCGTTTTTCCCTCTGCCAGGCCAGATCCTGGCAGGCAGCATCTGGAAGAAACTCTTCAGAGGCTTAACCATAACACAGAAAAACAAGATCTCATCAGTTCTTTGGTCTTTAAGTAATCATACCATCCTTGAGGAAGTCACTATTCCTGACTACTTTAGGGGCTTCCTATCTGTTAAACAATCATGCATACAGTTACCAAAACAAGCAAATAAACAAATGAAACACTCAAGGAAAGACAAAAATAATTCCAGATAATTTTCAGTTTATCTTGTACATATTTTCTTTGTACATAGCTTGCATATTTTCTCCCCTATTGGGCTGGTTTTGAGAGCAGGGACCAATTTTCCTGCAGTTCAGTGGTACAGTGGATAGAGCAAAGGTCCTAGAATTAGAAAAATTTGAGTTAGAATCTTACCTCAGATATTTGCTAGACGTGACTTTGAGCTCTTTACTTAATCCATTTGTCTCAGTTTCTCACTATAAATTGAGGATAAAAATAGCACCTATTTCTCACAGTTGTTGTGAAGGTCAAAGGAGATAATATTTATAAAGATCTTAGCCCAGTTCTTAGCACATAATAGGTATTCTCTATATGTTAATTGACTGACAATGCTAAGGCATGAAGTAATAGTTAACATTGTTAGCTAGCTCCAACTGTTGGAAAGATCTTTTTATTTAGTCGAAACCAATCTCTCATCAACTTTCAATTACTTATAATTCTGCCTTCTGAACTGTCCTCTGGACCTACCAGTTTCAAAATTTGTCAAAATATAATACCAGTATAACATCAATAAAAACATATTTCACATCACTTGCCAATGTTGAAAGAAAAGAAAGAATTGAAAGAAATTCAAAAATGAAATAAAGCAGATTTGAGACAAACCAGAATAAGTCCATCTTAACCTTTCATTAATGATTCAAGAAGGCTCTTCTGAGAACCATCTATCAATGGATATTTGTCATATAGAAGACTCTATAACAGCCTATTTCTCTGAAATATATATAAAGTAAGCAGAACCTTTTCTGTTACTGTTTCTTCATACTGGTCACAATGAAAGAAAAAAAATTAAATACCTTGTTTACCAAAAGAAGAAATTTTTGCTGTTGATACCATACTAAAGAAGGGAAATGCCCAAAACACTGATAGTGATATCTGGCAGTATGAGATGAAAGGGGTCTTGGTATCCCTAGAGCAGGATTGATAGCTGGATCAGATTGGTTAGAATGAGATAAATTTGTCCATCTTAGGTTAAGTTTATACCATTGATTTTAATTCTATGCAGCAAATAGATGAGGACATCAGAACTACATGTAAAATTCAGAGAAAACCAAACCAATTAGTCAATACTCACACCAGTGGATATTCAGATTTGAAGAAAGATGATGCTTGAGCCTAGCAAATGAAAGAGGACTCATCACTGTCAAAGTATTTCATTAAGACATTGTTAAATATTCTTTATGAGATGTATTGTTCTCCAGCAGAACCTGTAGTCAGAGACCTGCAAAAGACAACCCCCAGGAATATAATAGCCAAATTCAAGAGCTTCCAAGTAAAAGGGAAAAATTACAAGAGGCCAGAAAGAGACAATTCAGATATCAAGGAGCACCAATCAGGATCACACAGGATATGGCAGCCTCCACACTAAAAGACCTCAAAGTTTGGAATATGATATTCAGAAAGGCAAGAGAACTGGGTCTACAATGAAGGATAACCTACCCATCACAACTGACTATATACTTCCAGAGGAAAGTATGGACATTCAAAAAGATAGAAGATTTCTGAGTATTTGCACAGAAAAGACCAGGACTAAATGGAAAGTTTGACATCCAACCACAAAAACCAAGAGAAACATGAAAAGTTAAATAAGAAACAGAGGGGAAAGAAAGAAAAATCTTATTTTTAAATTTGCTTCATAAAGGGCTTCAATAAGATCAAATTATTTGTATACCTATATGGAGAAATGTTGTGTAATTTTCAAAAACTGTATTCACTCTTATAGTAATAAGAAGACTTATTCATAGGGAGAGGTTGGAGTACTAAATGGTCTGAGATGATATGGGGGGGAAAAGGGTGGGGGTGAATAGTAGATGGCACCAAGAGAAACTTGAATGAATAAGAAAAATAGGATATTCTATACCACACAAAGAGGGCATAGGAAGGGGAAGAGATGAATATTTTATAAGAAGGAGAGGAAGATAGAATTAAGAGATAGAATTAATATTTAAACCTTACTCTCAATGGAATTAACCCTGAGAGGGAAGAGTAATATATCCATTGGGATATAGAATTCTATCTAACCCTACTGAGAAAGTCAGAAAGGATAAATCAAGGGAGTAGGGGAGAGGGAGGATAAAAAGGGAGGAGAGGAGAGGGGGCAGGGAATTCATTAGGTCTTAAAAATAAAGAGGGGAATAATAAGGGAGGGGGTGGAAAGGGAAGTAAACCAAGGGAGGGGACAAGGGGGATTGGTTTAAAAGAAACCTCTGGTTTAAAAGGAAATAGCCTAAGAAGAAAGGGTAAAACTAGGAGAGGATACCAAAATGTTGGCAAATACACAACTGATAATTATAACTCTGAATGTGAATGAGATGAACTTGCCCATAAAATGAAAGCAAATAGCAGAGTGGATTAAAAACAAAAATCTTAACATATGTTGTCTACAAGACACACATATGAAGTGGGTGGACATACACAGGTTTAAAGTCAAGGGCTGGAGCAAAATCATTTGGGCTTCAACTGAGAAAAAGAAGGCAGGAGTGGCCATCATGATTTCTGACAAAGGCAAAGTAAAAATAGATCAGATTAAAAGAGACAGGGAAAGTAATTACATCCTGATAAAAGGCAGTATAGACAATGAGGAAATAACAGTTCAACATATATGCACCAAATGGTATAGAATCCAAATTCCTAAAGGATAAATTGGCAGAGCTCAAGAAGAAAATAGATAGTACAACTATACTAGAGGGAGATCTAAATATTTCTCTTTCAGATGTAGATAAATGAAACCAAAAAAATAAATAAGAAAGAGATAAGAGAGGTGAACACAATCCTAGAAAATTAGATTTTATAGATATGTGAAGAAAAATAAATGGGCACAAAAAGGAATATACCTTCTTTTCAGCTGCACATGGTACATTCACAAAGATTGACTATGTAATAGGGCATAGAAACATTGCTAACAAATGCAAAAGAGTAGAAATAATAAATGTAACCTTTTCAGATCATAATTGTTATGTTCATAAATAACAGATATTTTGGAGAAGCAGATAATTATGCCAGGGCCAGTAACCTTCAAGTCACTTCTTCTCACAGACACTGACTGACAGGTTTCAGTGAGAAAGGAGGGGGTTAGACACTCCTGGCTCTCAAACCCCTCCCATCAAGCAGTTGAGGTTTCAGTTGGAAAAAATGGAGACTGACTGAGGTACTTCTGGTAAGTTTCTGTTGAGGCTAAACTTTAATGATGTTCCTCTTTTCTTTAACTTATATTCCTCACAGGTCTGAAAGAGGAATAAATAGAAGCTAGTTATCTAAATTCTGAAGGACTGAGATAGATTCTCTTTTTAAATCTGGCAGCTGACAGGATTCAAGCTAGATGACCAGACTTGAGCAGCGAGTATCCCCCAAATAATTTCCAGGCACAGATATTGTAGGTAAAACTTATATTAAGAAGTAAAAGGAAAGCTAGAGGTGGTAATAATAAGGGTTTAAATAAGGAAAAAAGGTGACCCTGATCTGTTAGGTTGAAGCTGCCCTTCCCCTCCAACAGGAGCAGGTGAAGGGCACTTAACTAAACTGGCTCTCTTGCTAAGAGTGAATATATCTAATCACTAAATCACTAAATGATTGTTATATTGATATTGACAAGGATTAACCCTACAAAGCCAGCTAACCCCTGAGTAGAAACCACAATGGCTTATGCCACAATGGACACTCAAATGAACCCCCCAAGTCAGGAGCAATAAGCAGTGATCTGCTCACCTCAACCCCCAGAAAGCAACTGCCTCAACCCTTCTCAAATGCCCCCTCACCCAAAGTTCTCCAGGGGGGTCCCCTGTCTGGGTGAGGCTGTCCCTGAATTTTGCAGGGATTCCATGCAGCCATCTTTACATAACATAATGCAATAAAAATAATAATTAGTAAGGGCACATGGACAGGCAAATCAAAAACTAATTAGAAATTAAATAATATGATTCTCCAAAAGTAGTTAGTTAAATAAGAAATCATAGAAACAATCATTAATTTCAATGAAGAGAATGACAATGATGAGACTTCCTACCAAACTCTGTGGGATGCAGCTAAGGCAGTACTCAAGGGGAAATTTATATCCTTTAGTGCATGTATTAACAAATTAGAGGGGGCAAAGATCAATGTACTGGGCATGAAAATCAAAAAACTAGAAAGGGAAAAAATTAAAAATCACCAGTTAAAGACCAAATTAGAGATTATAAAAATTAAAGGAGAAATCAACAAAATTGAAAGTAAAAGGACTATTGAATTAATAAATAAGACTAGAAGCTGGTACTTTGAAAAAACAAATAAAATTGACAAAGTACTGGTCAATCTAATTGAAAAAAGGAAGGAAGAAAACCAAATCATCAGTATTAAAGATGAAAAGGGAGACCTCATCTCTAACAAAGAGGAAATCACAGCAATCATTAAAAACTATTTTGCCCAATTATATGGCAATAAATATAGCAACCTAGGGGAGATGGATGAATATTTACAAATATATAAATTGCCTAGATTAAAAATAGAAGAAATAGAATACCTAAATAATCCCATATCAGAAAAAAAAATTGAACAAGGCATCAAAGAACTCCCTAAGAAAAAATCCTCAGGACCAGATGTATTCACAAGTGAATTCTATCAAACTTTCAAAGAACAACTAATTCCAATACTATACAAACTATTTAACATAATAAACAAAGAAGGAGTTCTACCAAATTCCTTTTATGATACAAATATGGTACTGATTCCAAAGCCAGGGAGATCAAAAACAGAGAAAGAAAACTACAGACCAATCTCCATAATGAACATAGATGCAGAAACCTTAAACAGAACACTAGCAAAAAGACTCCAGCAAATGATCACAAGGGTTATTCATTATGATCAGGTGGGATTTATACCAGCAATGCAAGGATGGTTCAGCATCAGGAAAACCATTCACATAATTGACCATATCAACAAGCAAACCAACAAAAACCATATGATTATCTCAAAAAATGCTGAAAAAGTCTTTGACAAAATACAACACCCATTCATATTGAAAACAATAGAATGTATAGGAATAGAAGGACCTTTCATAAAAATAATAAACAGTATATATCTAAAACCATCAATAAGCTTTGTATGCAATGGGGATAAATTAGAAGCCTTTCCAATAAGATCAGGAATGAAACAAGGATGCCCAGTATCACTTCTATTATTTACCTTTATACTAGAAACACTAGCAGTAGCAATTAGAGAAGAAAAAGTAACCGAAGGGAATAAAGTAGGCAATGAGGAGACTAAGCTATCACTCTTTGCAGATGATATGATACTCTACTTAAAAATCCTAGCGAATCAACTAAAAAGCTAGTAGAAATAATCAACAACTTTAGCAAACTTGCAGGATACAAAATAAATACACATAAATGATCAGCATTTCTATATATTTCCAACACATCACAGCAGCAAGAGGTAGAAAGAGAAACACCATTTAAAATCATCTTAGACAATATAAATTACTTAGGAATCTATCCACCAAAACAAACATAGGAATTATATGAACAAAACTACAAAAGACTTTCCAAACAATTAAAACTACATCTAAACAATTGGAAAAGCATGGATTATTCATGGGTAGGATGAGCTAACATAATAAAAATGGCCATTATACTCAAATTAAATTTACCTATTTAGTGCCATACCTATTGAACTACCAAGAAACTTTTTTACTGAATTAGAAAAAAAAACTATAACAAAGTTCTTCTGGAATAACAAATGATCAAGAATATCAAGGGAAATAATGAAAAAGAAACCCTGAAGTAAGGTGGCCTAGCAGTACCAGATATTAAACTATACTATAAAGCAGCAGTCATCAAAACAATATGGTACTGGCTAAGAGACAGAAGGGAGGATCAGTCGAATAGATTTGGGGCAAGTGACATCAGCAAGACAGTGTATGATAAACCCAAAGAGCCAAACTTTTGGGACAAAAATCCACTACTTGACAAAAACTGTTGGGAAAATTGGAAAACAATATGGGAGAGATTAGGTTTAGATCTACATCTCACACCCTACACCAAGATAAATTCATAATGGGTGAATGACTTAAATATAAAGAAGGAAACTATAAGTAAATTAAGTGAACACAGAATAGTATACTTGTCAGATCTATGGGAAAGGGAAAATTTTGAAACCGAGCAAGAGTTAGAAAAAATTGCAAAATGTAAAATAAATAATTTTGATTATATTAAATTAAAAATGTTTTGTACATACAAAAACAATGACACCAAAATCAGAAGGGAAACAACAAACTGGGAAAAAATCTTTATAACCAAAAACTCTGACAGAGGTCTAATTACTCAAATATACAAGGAGCTAAATCAATTGTATAAAAAAATCAAGCCATTCCCCAATTGATAAATGGGCAAGGGACAATTTTCAGATAATGGAAATGCAAATCAAAACAACTCTGAGATACCAACTCACACCTAGCAGATTGGCTAAAATGATAGCTGGGGAGAGCAATAAATGTTGGAGGGAATGTGGCAAAATTGGGATATTAATGCATTTCTGGTGGAGTTGTGAACTGTTCCAACCATTCTGAATAGAAATTTAGAACTATGCCCAAAGAGCTCTAAAAGACTGCCTGCCCTTCAATCCAGCCATACCATTTCTGGGTTTGTCCCCCGGAAGAGATCATAGATAAACAGACTTGTACAAAAATATTTATAGCCGCACTTTTTGTGGTGGCAAAAATCTAGAAAACAAAGGTATGCCCTTCGATTGGGGAATGGCTGAACAAATTGTGGTATCTGCTGGTGATGGAATACTATTATCCTCAAAGGAATAATAAACTGGAGGAATTCCATGTGAACGGGATTGACCTCCAGGAATTGATTCAGAGTGAAAAGAGCAGATTCAGAAGAACATTGTACACAGAGACTGGTACACTGTGGTAAAATTGAATGTAATGGCCTTCTATACTAGCAGCAATGCAATTACTCAGGACAATTCTGAGGGATTTATGGAAAAGAGTGCTACCCACATTCAGAGGAAGAGCTACAGGAATAGAAACACAGAAGAAAAACAACTGCTTGAAGACACAGTTTGATGCAGACATGATTGGGGATGTAGAGTCAAAAGGACCACACCAATACAACTATCAATAATATGGAAATAAGTTTTGGTTGATGACACATGTTAAAACCAGTCAAAATATGTGTTGGCTATTGGGGGAGGGTAAAGGGGGGTGAAGGGGAAAGTAACAACATGAATCATGTTACCATGGGAAATTTTTCTAAAAAATATAATATTAAAAAAATTGAGATGGAGAGAGTGGGAGGATAAGCAGAAGAAAATGGATGGAAGGTTATTTTTATATGTCTGTGACATATAGCTTTACTTTTAAGATTTAAATAGTCTCATATTCTGTTTTGTTCATGTGAATGTTTTGTATTTTTGAAGATATTATTACTTTCATTTAAGTGTTCAAGACTTGAGCCCCATAGTTAGGAATAGTAGTTATTGATACTTTTCTTTCTTTCTCCTCCATTTGTAATAAATGGCTCTTTTTATTTATTTATTTTTGAGGTGAATAATGTGATCAGTATAGTTTAACAGTCAAGAAGACCTGATCCTACTTTAGACACTTTCTAAGTGACCCCACACATTTTATTTAGCATCTCATGCTTTGCTTCCTTACCTGTAAAGTCAGTATAATGATCACACCTTCCTCCTAAAGTAGTTATGAGGATAAAATGAGATAATATGAAATATTTATAAACCTGAAAGTACTAAAAAGTGTCAAATACTGTTATTTTGATTCATCAAAATAACTAGACACTAATAGATCTCATTAGTCAATTATGTTTATTTCAAGGCTTAATCTGTCCTTGAATAGTTTCATATTTCAATTTTCTTTCTCTTCACTGATTTTCAAATTCTTTTCTTTTGTGCTTGTTTTAGGAGCATTAATTTATTTGTTTTCTGGCTTTTCCAATCACATACTCCAATTGTTAGCTTTTTATATTTTTTCCTCTTGTGATAACAAACATATATTTTCCTCTAAAGGTAGTGTTAGTCCACATTCATTCAAAAAAGTCTTTTTTAAGTGTTTATCATGTGTTAGAACTAGAATCTGGTCATATGATGACAGAAATAAATCAGACTCTATCCTTAAGGAATTTACATTTTACCACGAGGAGGAGGAGATTATATATATATATAAGATATATGCAAAATAAGTTAAAAAAGCCATTTCAGAGAGGAGATGGGGAGCACAAAATAGGGGAATCAAGAAAGGGCTTTTTAGAGGTGGTATATTTTTTGAGTTTTGGAGGTGCTAAGGAATGCAAGAGTTATCTATATGGGGAAAAATGCATTCCAGGCACAGGGAAGGGTCTGTGAAAGCAATGAAACATCCTGAAAGTTTTGGCTAACTTTTATAAAATCTAGAAAATAATTTGGCAGCTAAGTAGAGATGGGATTGAAGGAGAGAGACATTGAATGTTCATGTGGTAGGATAATTTAATTGTAAGAGTGAAAGGTGTTGTGCTTCTGAAGTAGGATGGTGACTATGGGAATGGAAAGGATATAAACATAAGCAGTGGTGTGCTAGTAAATTTTCTTTATTGATTACAATCTTTTAACATTATAACCTATTAAGGATAGGTTTGGTATATCTGTCCCTTGGAAATTGTTCATGAATTCTTTTTAAAAAACATTTATTGAAGTTATTTTTTAAAAATATAACTGTCATTTCCTAATTACTGATATACATGGTTGGTTATTAGTTGTCCTTTGTACTTGAAGAGGATGAAAATGACTGCGGCTAATCAGACCAATAATAGCTTGGAAGACTTCCACTTATCAGGCCCATATGAACATTTGGGACAGAGATGTCTCTGAATTAGCACATCTCACATTTCTTTTGAACTATCACAATTCTGCTTTGCTCATAGAGCACAGTGACTTCTTTAAAGTGGGCCCACCAAAGAGAACAGTTCTGTGATAATCTCCATGTCCCATAATCAGTACTAAAGTTCTCTACACTCTGAATGTCCCCTTGTATTGATTCTTTTGACTCAATGTGAGTACTTGCCTCGTGTGAATACTCTATAAAATTGTCTTTTGAGCAAATGTATGTTTGGCATTTGAATAACATGGCTCATTGGAATTATGCTCTCTGCTATAGAATCTGAATGCTTGGCAATTCAGCTTGTGAAAGGACCTTAGTGTCTAATATCTTATCTTGCCAGGTAATCTTCAGAATCTTCCTAAGACAATTCAAGAAGAAGCAATTTAGTTCCTAATGTTAAAAGGTCATTTAATTGGGTGATGGGGGTTTGACTGAACCCATTCTAGGTTGGTGATGATCTTCTCAGGCTCATAGAGCAAAATGGCTACTCTCTGTCCAAGGCCAGCAGACAAGCACTCTTGACTCTTATTAAAATAGTAACATATTTATTAAAAGTTGTTAATTAAGGTAATGTAAGGTATGTGGTCTAGGCATTCTCCATTATTATTAAATACTATCTTACTACCACCACTGACCCTGCAGAGGGTTGCTTCAGCCCTCAGCAAAGCTGAGGCTATTCTTATTCCCTCTCTGTCTCAATTCCCAGTCCTAATCTAATTTTCCTAAACTAAGCCCACATTGATTATAGTCTCTAAGGAAAGACATAGATCGTTGTGGAGTCGGAAGCTGGTGTCAGGCGTGACTTGGTCACCTAAGTGTAGTCAATGCCCACCAAGGCAACTAAGCAGTTCAGGTGACTGTTGCTGGTGATTTCCTCTTGAAACTTCAATAGATGTTATATCAGAGTTTGGGACCAAAGATGGATATCAGGAACTCGCTGGTTTCTCACAGGAACAGGTTGAAGTTCAATAAGAGGAGAGAACTTGGTTTAGGAGGTGTTTACTTCTCCAGAGTCCAAACCCAACTCCCCTATGACATTTACCTTCTCCAGAATCCTAACCCAGGATTCTGAGAACTTACTCTGTATTTCTTGGTTTCTTTCATTCCATCAACTTCTGTATCTTCACCCTGATTTATTATTTTCTTCCCAAATTCCTATCTATCAGTAGCATATGTGTAAATCGAATTAGCTCACCCCCATTCATAGTTAAAACTCTAGCCACCAGAGATAATGTCATCCCCTTAGTGGGGAGGGGAGATGAGTTACCCACACGTGACAATAAGTATCAAATCAAGAACAAGGGACTGTCTTTTGGGCAGTCCAAAACAGTGTAGAGGCTGCCATTTTTCCACTTGAATTAGAGATGGACCTCCAGGAAATGACAAAAGATGCTATCCTTCAAGTATGATGGTAACTTCCTGTGGAGGCAGTTGGCGCTTTGAACTTGGTGCTGAAGGATCTCTGCTGAGACCTCAGGCTGCTTCTACTCTGAATTGTCACGTGGGTAAGTTAGGCTGACTTCCTTGGCCTACCTTGGTGTTTCCAGACTCTCTACCTCAAGTAGGTTTCTTGCCTCTCTAATTTCTAAGGCCTTGTGGCTAGTAGCCTAATTTAATTATTCTTTTAATTCTCACTTGGTCCAGACCTCTGCTGGTCCAGACAAGAGTTTCTCTCTCTCTCTTTTCTTACCTTCAACCTTCCTAATTGTAAATAAACTGCCATAAAACTCATCCTGACTTGGGTCTATTTTAATTATGGAATCAATCTAGATCTGATTGATTCCTGGCGACCACACCTTAATATATATCTATATAATATCTAATTTTTCCCTGTTACACATAGCAACTGGCATAATGTTCAGGTTTCATAAGCATACAACAAGGTCAGCACAGTGGATTTATAGATGTTCAGTTCTATAGACAACCCAATACCTCTTCTCTACTACATTTTTCTTGTAGCCTTC
This sequence comes from Gracilinanus agilis, assembly GCF_016433145.1. Taxonomy (NCBI): domain Eukaryota; kingdom Metazoa; phylum Chordata; class Mammalia; order Didelphimorphia; family Didelphidae; genus Gracilinanus; species Gracilinanus agilis. Next base: position 353,671,588 of record NC_058130.1, on the reverse strand, counting down.
TAAACAATGAGCTACCTCTGGCAATGCATGCATTCACTTCATGATCTATGCAGACATTCCTGGAAAGTATACTTGCTATGGTATGTGAAATTATCCACAGCATTGGAGATTTCTCCTTTTTCTGTAACTAATGGATCTATGTTTGGATAGTGCAGTGCAGGCTGGTGGAGAACCTGGGAGATTGTCACTAGCCTATGGACCAGTCTGGCTTCATAAAGTGCCTAAGAATGGCCAGGTGGACAATGGGGGCATCCTTGAACTCCTGTACCACAATCTTCTTTTGCCCTTTAACCTGAAAATTTTCAGTCAGCTTTTGTATGAATTGGGGATCCCTTATCTTGTAAATCTCTACTCTAATGGCATCAACATAAAGTAGTTTGGCATGTATGAAAGAAGTAAAATGACATTCAAAACTTCTTTAGTTGGAAGTTTTGTTAGAGAGAGAGACTGACTTCAACTTGAGATAAATGGTCAATGGTTCAGCATTGATCAATGATGCTCTGTTGAGAACCTTATGGAAATGTTCATCCCCTCTGCTTATCCCTGTTCACTGTGGCTCCATTCATGCTGAATAGTGAAGACACAATATTGTTATTTGGGCCATAAATAGCCTTCAGAGTATTTATACTGAAAGACATGAACTCCTTCCCTCCTCTTCCCATCCCCTAATAACGAATAAATTCATTTGAATAAAACAAATAAATACTGGACTATGGCTAAAATGTATGCCTAATTTTCCACATGTAAGAGGTAAGAAGAATACTTCTTCAGCCCTTTGCAATTACAATATTCATTGCTTGGCTGGAATTCTAAAGTCATTCAAATAGTGTTTTCCTTTATGTATCTGTGCTCACTATGCAAATAGTTCTCCTGACCTTCCTTATTTTGTTGGGTTTTCTTCATGTTTGCTATTTCATTCTGTGGCATAAAATTCCACTACATTCATATATCACAATTTCTTCAATCATTACTTAACCAGTGGGCATTTGCTTTCTTTCCAGGTTTTTGTTTCTACAAATATATACTGCTTTTTTTTTCCTTTTTTGAAGTGATGGATATATATGGGATACTTTGTCTTTGAAGTAGTAGTCATATCACTGGGTAAAAGTGTATGCACCCTACTAGCAGTAGTCTATTAGTGAATCCAGCTTCCGAAAGCTTTCATACATTTTCAGCTTTTATCATCATTGCCAATCTGATTGATGTGAGAGGAAACCTCATAGTTATTTCAATGTGAATTTCTCATATGAGTGATTTGAAGTGTTTTTTTTTCAGATGGTACTTGATAGCTTCCATTTTCTTCTTTCATCTCATTGTTTACCCTGTTCTTCCATTTTTCTACTGATTTTTCTATGAAGTTTTTCTTTTAGAGATTTCTTTCCTCTCCTCTTACTTTAGTGTTGTTTTATTTGGCACATTTCTTGCTATTTGGAGATGATGAGGGCAACTTGGCTTATATGTGACAAATCACTCAACTACAATAAGATAAGTGGCAAAATAGGTTGGTTAGACTATAAGTTCCACAGGAATTTAAAGTGGGGACATACCTATACCATATAGTCAGGGAAGACTCTCAGAAGAAGATGGTATTTGAGATATGAAGTATTTAGCCCTAGATTTGGATACGTAGAAAGAATGAGGAATAGACAGACAATTATTAATAGAGAATATATATGTATTTATAATGTACAGACATAGATTCATGTAGAAAATTCAGAATGTTCATGCATGTGCACATGCGTAAATATGCCTACACATATGTATATGCGTAGTACACACATGCCACACATGAAACTGTATGTATGTATGTACATATGCATATGCACATGTGTGTGTCTGGTATTAAATATTTAATTGACTCTCTGAAAAAGTATAAATAGGACATTTTTTAAAGTTCAATCTGCATTATGAAGACTTTCTCCATCACTTTTTTTAAGACTTAGACAAGAAAATTCAGTAAATCAAACCTTGATTTTGAGTGGTTGACAATGTCTTAAGTACAAATGCTCATGCTGAAAATTACTTCTCATGAGCTGGTTTGAGCTAACTTTAGCAATACACATACATGTGCACATGCATATGTATAGGCACCCAATATACCAAGTGCATATGTATATACATGTTTACTTACACATATGTAATATATGCAATGCCTGCATGTATACACACAACTATATATATAGTATATAAACACACCAAAATGTGCATATATGTATATTTATGTTTAGCTTCCCCAACAGGGTCAAGGATAAAGGCAAAAAGGGGAGCACAGAGGGTAAAGAATCAGGCCTGGAGACCTGGAGATAGGAGGTTCTGGGTTCAAATAGCGCTTCAGACACTTCCTAATATATGACCTTGGGCAAGTTATTTAACCCCAATTGTTCAGCTTTTAGCCCCCTTCTGCCTTAAAATGGATACTTAATATTGATTCTAAGCAGAAGGTAAGGGTTACTTTTATTTTTTAAAAGGATAAAGGAAGATGGGCTACATTTCATTATTATTATTAGTAGTAGTAGTATTATTGTTATTATTATTATTATTAATACATATCTCCTCTTTTAAAAGGTAAATTACTAGAAGTCAGGAGGGATTATTTGTTTCATTATATTACTAAAAAAAAGTATATATTTCTTTCAATTTCTGAATCTCCAGTGCTTAGCACAATCCCTAGCACATAGTAAGTGTTAAAAAATGTTTGTTGCTTGCTTACCCACTTGATTGACTAAGAAAGATCTCTTCCAGGAATAAGGAACAGCAGAAATGAAGGTCTAGAAAAGGGAATCAGTAAGATAAGTCCCAGGGAAGAAAAGAGCCTGACCTGACTTGGTTGAATTGTAAGGCTTTCACAAGAGAATAGGAGAACATTTTTTGTTTGTTTGTTTTGTTTTTTAAACCCTTAACTTCCGTGTATTGGCTCCTAGGGGGAAGAGTGGTAAGGGTAGGCAATGGGAGTCAAGTGACTTGCCCAGGGTCACACAGCTGGGAAGTGGCTGAGGCCGGAGAATGTTTGATGAAGTAATTTAGAGACAAATTATTGAGAGCTTTCAACAACTTGAAGAATTTTGACTTTTAACTCTGGTTCATTTAGATTAAAAGGCATTATTATGAAGAATTATTATTTTTATCACCCTCATTGTAGGATACATTTATCATGGATCCTTAGAAACCAGAGATAATATACTGCATGATGGTATAATCATAGTTTAGCAGGGTAAATAAAATAAAATCTTTTCATATTTCTCATACAAAGGCATCTCAGCCACAGCTCAGCCAGTGGGATACCAGTCTTGTGATGAGATGAAATGGCAAGTCTTTTACTGAAAGATGTTTCCAGAATTGCACACAGGTGCTCCCTCCCTCTTCTCTGCCCCAGCCAGACTGACAGCATGGTAAGCAAAGGAACTGAAGTAACTCAGGCTCCTCTCCGAGGACAATGGGCACATATCCCTCTTAAGATGCAGGAGATGCTATTTGCCTTTGCAGACTCCTTACCAGGGGAGAACATTCCTTTTTTTCTAGAGTCTCCCTTTGCAGGTGCAGCACCAATCAGAAACAGCTTATATTATGATTTCTTTTTCCAAGACTCTAAAACTTTTTTTGTTTCACTCACTGCACTTAGGTTCACTGACCTTTGATCCAGTAAATGCCTTCATGGATTATTGGGGCTATTTTTTCTCATTTTTCTTGGTTTAAGGTATAACATCATGTCTAATTTGTTCTAAGATCAATCAATCAATAGGCATTCATTAAGGTTCCTTTCTAGTTTGTTTAAAAGTCCTTACCTTCTGCCTTAGAATCAGTACTGTATATTGGTTCCAAGGCAGAAGAATGGGAAAGGGTAGACAATGAGGGGTTAAATGACTTGCCCAGGGTAACACAGCTAAGAAATGTCTGATTCAAATTTGAACCCAGTGCCTCCTGGCTCTCAATCCACGTAGCCACCTACCTGTCCCCAGCACCTACTATGTTCAAGGTATTCTATTAGGTATTAGGGTTATAAAGACAAAAATGAAAGAGTTCCTGACCCCAAAGGGTTTATGCTCTATGGACACTACTCAGCATGACCTGGCCTTCTTTTACATTGTAAATAAGTCTGCCCAAGGTCCTAAATAACCTTCTATCTTGAAACTGCTTCAAATTTAACTCTGAAAACCAAACTACTATTGCATCTCCATTGTAGTTTTTTCTCTTAGTATAAGTTCTACTACTCTCTCTCCCTTCAATCATAACATTTGGGTACTGGCTCTCTTAATATTACATGCCTAAATAGCACAATCTTATATTAATCTATTATTCTTAAGCAATCACACCTTGATTCATCCATATCCCTTTTCCAATGTCTTAAAACACACACATAAAAACACACAGAGACTTTCGCAACCTAAAGTAAAAATTAAATTAAATGTATTGCTAATTAGTAGGAGCAAACATTTTTCTAATACTCCTTTTGAAAGACCTAGCATATTTCAAGCAAATACATTTCTTAAGATGACTAATTTTGTATCTTTATGCATATCACTCATATTCGATGTGGCACTTTCTATTACATTTCAGTTATTGCTTTAGAAAGCATTTCATACCAAAATATTGAAGAAATATTTTTCATTAATTCATTTTATGTTACTCCTAGGACTTTCATCATTCCATTGCTAGATGGTATTAGGGACCTGAAGAACTTAATGTACTGTACCCCACAGATTGTAAGTCATGTGTCTCGGAACTTAATCATGAAGTAGTCTTAATACTGAGGTAAGCAACAGCCACAAAAGACAAACCTCAACATTTGATGGGAGATGAATGTTAATGTAGTTATTTTTCATTTTAATGAAAAATGCCACAGTGATGAAAAAAACATCACAAATAACTACAAATGGTTTTAATTAATCTTCCCTTTTAATTTTTAACATTAATGATTGAAAAAGTCCTAACTAAGTAAAGCTCTATCAATGACCTTTATCCTTTCCTCCTTAAAATGTTGCCTTGTTTCTTAGTGTCCTGAAAGAGCCATTTGACTTTCAGGGTCTAACTTGCATATTGGGAAAAATGGCAGAATTATTTTTTATAATTTTATTAGAATCCTAGAGTATGATGGGCTTTGAGACCAAACCTCTGATTTCTTGGTTGCTTTCAAAGTGACTGAGTTTTGGAGAGATTCTGTGATTCATGCATTCATTCAGTTTAATATAATTTAGTATTATTGTGTAATTAGAATTTTATACCCCAGGACTCCATTTCCTAGAATCTGACTTTCATCCTTACATTATGTCTTTATGTTTTGGAGATAAATGTTCTGTAACTCCACTCCTCTTCACTTTCTTCTCCCAGGAATTCAGTAGGGAAAAACTGTTCTTTTCTCAGGCTTTACTCTTTTCTATTTCCTCTACTTCAAGTGATTATTAAGAAATCTTAGAAAATATAATATTTGGAGTTAATTTTAATCTCATATTTCCTAAGAACTATATACAAGGAGATGTGTAGGAATAGAGGAGGCATAGAAACCAAGAGCCCAGATATACTAATTACCATGTTAGTGCTATGCAAACTTTGCCATACATATTGATGGCTTAGATTTCCTGGTTTGGGAGATTAAGAGTCTGCATATGAACCATGGCTTTACACAACTGGAAGGGTAGAAAGGACCTTCGAGATTGTCTTTTCCAATTCATATCTGATAAGTGGCGATCCAGTATTTGCTTTAAGAATTTCAATATATGAGTGACTAGATGACTCAGATGTCTCCACCAGGCCTAGAGACAGGAGGACTTGGGTTCAAATTTGACCTCTGATATTTCCTAACTGTGTGACCCTGGGCAAGTCACTTAACCACAATTGCATGGCCCTTAAGCTCTTCTGCCTTGGAACTGATACTAAGACAGAAGGAAAGGTTTTTTTTTTAAAAAAGAACTTCAATGTAGGGGAACCTACTACATCTCCCTTTACCTAGCTAGCTCTGTTAAGAAAGATGTCCTTCTCATAGTTGGGGATGTGACACTAAACGACCACACAAATGCAACTATCAATAATATGTAAATAAGTCTTGATTGATCACACATGTTAAAACCAGTGGGAATGCGCGTTGGATATGGGGGGGTGAAGGGGTGCGAAGGGGAAAGTAAAAACAAGAATCATGTAACTATGGAAAAATTTTTCTAAAAAAATAAAATATTTTACAAAAAAAGAAGGATGTCCTTCTGAAGGGATTAAAGTTGGCAGCGAGGAAACTAAACTATCACTCTTTGCAGATGATATGATAGTTTACTTAGAGAACCCCAGAAAATCAACTAAAAGACTAGTGGAAATGATTAACAATGTTAGTAAAGTTGCAGGTTATAAGATAAACCCATATAAATCATTAGCATTTCTAAATATTTCCAACAAAACTCATCAGCAAGAGTTAGAAAGAGAAATACCATTTAAAATCTCCCTAGACAATATAAAATACTTAGGAATCTATCTGCAAAGACAAACACAGGAATTATATGAACACAACTATAAAACACTTTTCATACAATTAAAACTAGATCTAACCAATTGGAAAAACATTAATTGCTCCTGGGTAGGATGAGCTAATATAATAAAAATGACAAACCTACCCAAATTAATCTACTTAATCAGTGCCATATCTATCAAACTATCAAAAAAAACTTTTTTTATGGAATTAGAAAAAAATTATAACAAAGTTCATTTGGAAGAATAAAAGATCAAGTGTATCAAAGAAATTAATGAAAAAAATGTGAAGGAAGGTGGCCTAGCAGTATCAGATCTTAACTGTAATATAAAGCAATAAGAATCAAAATAATACGGTACTGGCTAAGAGACAGAAGAGTGGATCAATGGAATAGACTTGGGGTAAATGACCTCAGCAAACTAGTATTCAATAAACGCAAAGACCCCATTTTTTTGGGACAAGAACTCTCTATTTCACAAAAATTGCTAGAGTTGTGAATTGGTTCAACCATTCTGGAAGGTAATTTGGAACTATGCCCAAAGGGCTTTAAAAAACTATCTGCCTTTTGATCTAGCCATACCACTGCTGGGTTTTTACCCAAAAGAGGTAATATGGAAAAAGACTTGTTCAAAAATATTCATAGCTGTGCTCTTTGTGGTGACAAAAAATTGGAAAATGAGGGGATGCCCTTTGATTGGGGAATGGCTGAACAAATTGTGGTATCTAATGGTGATGGAATATTATTGTGCTGAAAGAAATAATGAACTGGATGAATTCCATGTGAACTGGAAAGACCTCCAGGATGCAGAGGGAAAGTAGCAGAGCCAGGAGAACACTGTACACAGAGACTGATACACATTGTGGCACATTTGATTTTAATAGACTTTTCTACTATCAGCAATGCAATGACCCAGGACAATTCTAAGGAACTTTTGAGAAAGAACACTATCTACATCCAGAGAAAGAAGTGTGGGAGCAAAAACACAGAAGAAAAACATGATTGATCATGTAGTGTGTTAGGCATAATATTGGGGTTTTGATGTTAAAAGATCACTCTACTGCAAATATGAATAACATGGAAATAAGTTTTGAACCATGATACATGTATAACCCAATGGAACGGCTTGTCAGCTCTGTGAGAGGGGAGTTAAAGGGAGGGGGTCATGAATCATGTAACTTTGGGGAAATATTCTAAAGAAAAAAAAGAAATAAAGAAATAAAAAAAATAAAGGTAGATGATTGACACCATAAAAAAAAGGATGTCCTACAGAACTTAAGTCTGCCTCTCCTCAATTAATACTCATTTCTTTTCATTCTGCCTTCTAAAGCCTAGAAAAATAAATCAGATACCTCATGTACATACTAACCTTTCAAATATCTGAAAACAAATACCCTTCCCCAGCTTCCTACCCTCTAGCTCTTCTTGTTTCCATGTTAAATAACCTTAATTCCTTCAACATTTCTTATGGCAAAATCTCAGGATCCTTCCCCATCTTGGTCACTGTGATCTATGATCTGTATATTTTCTATGTTACCAATATCTTATCTTTTCTTTTCTTTTCTTTTCTTTTCTTTTCTTTTCTTTTCTTTTCTTTTCTTTTCTTTTCTCTTGTCTTAGAATCAGTACTATCAGTTCCAAAGAAGTGGTAAAGGCTAGGCAATGAAGATTAAGTAACTTGAGTCACACAGCTAGTAGTAGTCTGAGGTCAGATTTTAATGTAGATCCTCCTATATCTAGCCTGTTTCTCAGCCCACTGATCCAACTAGTCCTTTCTAAATGTGAAATTGAATATAATACTCCAGATATGGTCCTATCAGGTCAAAGTCCAGACTTGAAGGCCATATTACACGTTAACTTTCTTTACAAGTTGCCCCCCTCCCTGGGCTGAAGTTCTCTCCCTCCTAAACTCTAGCTCCTGGCTTCCTTGTTTTCTTTCAAGTACTAGCTAAAAACCTACCATCTACAAGAAGATTTTTGTGAATCTCTTAATACTATTGTCTTCCCTCAGTAACCATTTCCAATTTATCCTTTTTCCATCTTATTTATACATACTTTTTGCATGCTTTTTTGTATTTCTTTGTATTCTTTTCTTTGTATTTCATTTCTTTTTATTCTCAATGTTTAGCACAGTGTCTGGCATATTTTAAGCATGTTAAAGATGCATGGTGATTGACTGAGTATGTAATTAGAATCTGTTACCCTAAAAACTACAATTCCCAGCAACTCACTCTCCTCACCTTACATACTGACTTAAAGAGGATATAACTTTGGTGTAGCCCTGCCTCTCATTCTCTTCTCTTCCTGTCACACCTTTGGTGGAGCGAGCTTTTTAAACAGGCAAGGAGAACTTAGTCACGTGGACTTAATTTTGTTAAGTCATTTTTTGTTTCTATTTCCTTTTATTCCTTCTACTTCAAGTATTTGTTAATAAACTTCATAAAAATATAATTCTTGGAATGTAAGAAATTAATTTAAATCCTACATGAATGACTGAGTTGTATATCATATCACTCACTCAGAAGTAGCTTTCAATAAACCCAGCTCTTTTTTCAGACAAACTTCTCTCTGGCCAGTTTTGCCTATTGTATTTGTGCTTGGTAGGTTGATTTTAGCCCAGGTGTATGATTTGACATTTATCTCCACTGAATTGCTTTTCATTATATTCAGCCCAACATTATAGTTTATTGAGATCTTTTGCTATCCTAAATCAGTTATGCAACATATATCCTTTGCAAAATTTGTTTCATCTTCAGGTTTATAAGTTTGCCATTGATATTTCATTTATAAAAACATAGTCTCTTCTGCCTTGGAGCCAATACACAGTATTGACTCCAAGACGGAAGGTAAGGGTTTTAGAAAAAAAAAAAATAAAAAAATAAAAACATAGTAAGCAATGTAGTTCTAAGGATAGATCTCTGATATAGATGGAATTGGAGACTATTTCCTACCTGCAGCAAGGTGGCTCAGTGGATAATGAGCATCACATGAGGTCTTGGGTTCAAATCTGATCCCAGAAAATTCCTAGCTATGTGACCCTGAGCAAGTTAATTAACAACAGTTATTTAGTCATTACCTTTCTTTTGCCTTAAAACTTATACTTAGTATTGATTCCAGTAAGGTAAGAGTTTTTGAAAACAAAACAAAATTCCAAAAGTTATTTGCTATTGTACTTACTTCTCATAGTAGCAGACCCAGGCTTTCCCAACTCCAGACTGAAAATAACCATAATGAGAATGAGATATATTTTAAATATTTAGACAGATAGATTAGCCCCAGGAAATGATTAATAGTAATAATTAATAAGGTCTATCTAGCATATTTTAGTTTGCATAAAAAATCAAATACATAATCTCACTCAATCCTCTCAACAGCTATGAATAGACAGCTTTTAGATTAAGAAATCAAAGCTATATACAACTATGAAAAAAACATTCTAAATCATTATTGATTAGAGAAATATGAATCAAAACAACTGATATATCTCACAATTATGAAATTAGCTAAAACAATAAAGGCTAAATGGCAAATTTTGAATCTATATGAACATAATTATAAAATATTTTATGCAAATAAAATCAGATAGAAATAATTAGATAAATATAATGATTATTTATGGATAGACAGAGCAAAAAATAATTAAAATGACAATCCTACCTAGACTAATAGACTTATTTAATTCCATCCCAATTAATGACCAAAAATTATTTTGTTGAGTTAGAAAAAATACAAAATTCATTGAAAGAATAAAAGATCAAGAATATAAAAATAATTTTAAAAATGTAAAGGAACGAAGTCTAGCAATACCATATTTTGAGTTGTATTATAAAGGAGTAATAATCAGAACTATCTGGTACTGGCTAAGAAACAGAATAATAGAACAGTGGAACAGAACAGACATATAATGACAATAGGAAAAGAGTCTAATAATTTTAATTTGAGAAAATCATAGATCCAAATTTTAGGGATAAAAAATTTACTATTTGGTAAATGTTGCTGGGACAACTAGAAGCTAGTTTGGCAGAAACTAGGTACAGACCAATATCTTACACCATTTACTAAGATAAGATCAAAATGGATACATGCTCTAGACATAAAACGGGATTATAATAAGTAAATTAGAAGAACAAGGAAGATTCTAACTATCAGATTTATGGATAGGAGAGTAATATATGAGTTACCAAAAGATGGAGAAGGTTGTGAAATGTAAAATTGATAATTTTGAATATATTAAATTGAAATTTTAATGTACAAATAAAACAAATGCTGCCAAGATTAAGAAGAAAGCAGAAAATCAGGAGTAAATTTTTAATGACAGCTTCTCAGATAGAGGTCTCCCCAATTGATAAATAGGCAAAAGGTATGATCAGACAATTTTTGAATGAATAGAGGAAAACCATATATAAATATATGAAAAAGCTCTAAATCACTACTGATTAGAGAAATACAAATCAAAACAACTCTGAGATATCACCCCATACCATAAAATGACAAAATGGCAAAATGATAAATGTTGGAGGGGATGTGGAAAAATGGGGATACTAATACACTATTGGTAGAGGGGGATACTAATACACTATTGGTAGAGCTGTGAACTGATCCAACCATTTCAGAGAACAATTTGATATTGCATTCAGAGAGTTATAAAACTATGTGTACTCTTATCCCCCACAATTCTACTGCTAGTTCTGAACCCATGTGGTTCAAAATATTTATAACATCTCTCTTTGTGGTGGCAGATAATTGGAAATTGAAAGAAATTGAGGAATGGCTAAACAAATTGTGGTTTATGATTGTGATGGACTACTACTGTGCCATAAGAAATGATGAACAGAGTGATTAAAATACTTGGAAAGGACTGTATGAGATAAGGAACAGTGAAATAAGTAGAACCAGAAGAACACGATACACAGCCACATAAATATTGCTGGAAGAATAAGCTGTGAGTATTAGCTCCAGGAAATGAACATAAAGGTAAAACATGAAAGATTTAATTCATATGTACATGCTGGTCTTCCTGACAATATCCTCTGTGATGTGCAGAGGGTGGGTAGAGGTTGGGATACTTGTGGATGTGATTTATTATGTAGATATAAAGAAAATTAAGCTGTACATATAGGAAATTTGTGATTTAATTTGTGTACTATCTCCTTTTTCATTGTATATAAATATGCTTGTTTTATTTGGTTTTGTAAAATTTGGAATAAAAATTAATTTTCACACATACACACAAAACAGATGTTAGAGGGGATATGGATAAAAAAGACATTAATACATTTTTGGTAGAAGTGTAAACTGTCCATCCAACCATTTTAGAGAGCTATATGGAATCATTCTCAAAGATTTACAAAACTGTGTATACCTTTTGATCCAGTAATATTACTATTAGAATTATTTCCTAAGGTGATTAAGGAAAAAGGAAAATAAACTACATGTTCTAAAGAATTGATAGTATCTCTTTTTGTGGTGACAAAGAAATGAAAGTTGAAAAGATGTCTATCAATTGGGGAATGGCTCAAAAACTTGTGGTATATGATTGTGATGGGATATTATTGTGATATAAAAAAAACAAGATGATCACAAAAAAACCTCCTAGAAACACATATAAAGTGATACAACATAAAGTCAACAGAGCCCAGAAAATGTTGTGCACAATAAGAACAATAATGTATGATGATCAATGGTGAATGGCTTAACTATTAACAAAAGACAAGGATCTAGGACAACTCCAAAGGGCTGTTGATGAAAAAGGATATTGATTATCATAAAAGGAACAGAGTCTGAATGCAGATAGAAACATACAATTCTTTATTTTATTTCTTCCATGAATTTTTCTCTAGTGTAAGCAATATGTGCCATGTTACATAACTAATGTGGAAATATGTATTATATTTTAATATATGTACAGTCTATATCATATTACCTGATTTCTTGGGGATCGGGAGGGTGGGAGGGACAGGGTGAAGGATGAAAGGGACAGGGGAAAGAATGAAATAGATTTTTGGGTATAGCTAATGTAAGAATTTATTTCTTTTGAACAAGCATATTGTTATGTTGATCTTAACAGAGATATTTGGGAAGCTGAAGAGATGGCCTGAAACTAGAAACCTAGAGGACTCACTCCTTCCCCACACACACATGGGCTTGAGTGAGTAAGGAGGGGTAGGTACTCCTTACTCTCACCCCTCCCACCAAGCAGTTGGAATCAGTTGAAAATGGAAGATGGTCAGATACACTGGCTTGGATGAACAAAACTAATCCCCTCAAGATGTTCACTTTCTCAATTTATTTCCCCACAGGTTTGACTAAGGGATAATAGGAGAAGCTTGATGTCTTATAGGTATCAGGGACAGAATGAAGACCTGACTTCTTGGGCTGGCAACTGAAAGGAACCAAGCTTTATGGAGGCTGTGAGTATGCCCAAAATAATAGCCAGGCACAGGTACTAAAAGATGAATTTTTGCTGATAAAAGAGGAAGGGAAGGCAGGGAGGTTTTTCAGGGATTAGGATAAGATCTGGGAAGCCCTGAACTGTTAGTTAGAAACAGCCCTTCCTCCCCTCAGAAGGGAGTGGCAGACTTTATATCTAGCTTGCCCTCAAAGTTTATAATTATCACTTCTAATATCTAAAAAACTAAATAACAATTGTGCTGTTGCTGGAAAGGTCTAGTTCAGCTAAACAGGCAAACTGCTGAGCAGAACCAAAATGGCTTTTGCCCCAAAATGGCCTCCAAAGCAAATCCAAAACCAGGAACAGCAAGCAGAGAGATCTACTTGCCTCAACCCCCAAGAACCAACTGTCTAACTGCTTTCAAACTGTCCCCTCACCCAGAGTTCTCTGGGGAGGGGGTCCCCTGGAATTCTGGGTGAGGCTTGACCCTGTATCTTGTAGGAATTCCACCCTGCCATTTTCCATGTTACAGTATGTATCATAATTTATTAATATAACACTTTGTACCATGTTATTGTTATGCTACATATTATGTTGTTATATATAAATAATAAAAATAAATGGTAATTAAAAACCCAATGATAATTGGAAAATATTTTTAAATTTTCAAGCATTTATCTTTTTTCTTCTTTATGCTTTTACTACTCACTGATAAAAATATGGAAAGAAAGAAATTCAAAACTCTTGTATTCTATAAGAACAATTAAACAAAAAAATTACATATTGGCCACTTCTGGTTCTCTAAAATCTAAATCTAAATCTAAAATCTGTTTCTCATTCTGCACATGAATACACCCCCAACAAGTAAAATGAAATAATATATGTTTATTTATTTATGTCTCTCCAGGATCTTCTCTTTATTCTACTGTTTTTTTCAAATAAGACTCAATGACCTCACTTTTTTTTGAGGGTCTTCTTAACATGGAAGGTTACTCTGCTTCCTCCATTTTAAAGAAAATATTCAGGCTTTCCATATTTTCCCTCTTTCATTCCTCTCCCAGATCCATTCCTGATTCACTAACTTCTTTCTCAACTTTTCCCCAGTATTGTTCTTATCCTGGATGATTACCTCTACCTTTGCAGCTACTTCCTCTGATTGATCATTTCCTTCTGGAACCTGTGTTTTAAGAAGACATCTATGTTTGACAAAAGTAAAGACCCAAGATTCTGGCCTAAGGATTCACTATTTGGTAAAACTTGTTAGGAAACCTAGAAAGCTATTTGGCATAAACTGGGTATATACCAACATCTTATGCCATTTACCAAAATAAGATCAAAATGGATCAATGACCAAAAATAAAAGAAAAAAAAAAGAAAGAAAATGTCCAGGCCTATCATGTTCAACTCACTCCTCTCCCACCTCCACTCTTGACTCTCTAAGCTTCTCAGTCCATCATATTAAATGAAGCTATCTCCATCCCTTTCACCTTCCTTTCAGTTTCCTTCTCCATGTATGCTTCCCTCATTAGAATATAAGATACTCTAGGGCAGTCACTATCTTTCTTTCTCCTTGTATTTGTAATCTCAGTATTTAGCATAGTGCCTAACACTAAGTAAATACTTTAAAATTGTTTGGTGACTTTACTTAATATATATAATAAACAGCATAACAAAGACTTGGAATTCCCACTCTTAATTCAGAGTTCTTTACATTGCCTCAGAATGAATGATAGACAAATTACAAAAAGAGTGAGAGGAGAAGTGGAAGTAACCGGTGTGTATAGTTTTCTCAAAGAATTTGGACTTTAAGAGGGAAGCAATAGCAAAAATCAGGATAGGGGAAATTTGTACATGTTTATACGCAACAAGGAAGGGCACAATACATTCATATAGAATGAAGATAATAAAGAATAGGGATGATAATGGGGACATTCTGATGGAAGAGTTGGTAGGGATGGTGTAGAGGACAAGGAAAAGGCTACCTCTTCACTTAGGCCAGAGTAAGGAAGGAGAGGAGATAGTGGTGAATGATACCAAATAATGTAAAATGAGGAGCAAAAGGAAAGAGGAAACTTTTGATGAATTACTTCAATTTTTTTTCAGTGAAATGGAAAGTGGATGTAAAGGTGTCCATAGGAGGTTTAAGAAGAAGCAAGAAGGCTTGGGACAGCTACCATGGGAAGTAAGTATATAAGTAATCATTTAAGGAAGAACCAAATTCCTTGCTGTACGGAGGGCCAAGTTGAAATTGGATAATATTATTTTTAAGTGGCCCCAATCAATATGTTTTTGTGGCCCCAGTCAGTATAATTTTGTGACTTTTCTCCAGCTCTCTTCAAAAGAATATGAAAAGGAGCAAAGATGGAGAAAATTATGAAATTTTGTTGGTGAAATTACCTAAGGCTGATATTTGACAAGGTGTAACTGACAAGGGAGCAGGTGGGAGTATAGGAGGTTTATCAAGAGGCTGAGATACTTTGCTTGCCTTAGGGATCAAGAAATGTAATAGATTTTGTTCCAAGATGATCCCAGGTTCCTAAAGATAGTACTGAAACAATATATCATTGAAGCAGGAAATGAGTAGTTAACCTCTAGGTGCTTCATTGAAAAGGAACCTGATAGGAAACCAGTGGTGAATTGTTCTGAACATTCTAGAAAACAATTTGGAAAAATAGTATTCTCAATAGACTGTTGAATAATGGATTAGAAATTAATTGGAGGCTAAATAACTAAATATTAAAGAATACTTACATCAAAGAACACAGAAATAATAGAAAAATTTATTGAAGAAAAAGGTAAAAATGAGACAGCATGCCAAAATTTTGGGGCTGTAGCCAAAGTAGTCCTAAGGAATAAATATATTTCTCTAAACCTGGATTTCTTAAACCAATATTTGCATGCTGAGGACTGTTTTGGCAGTCTACTAAAATAAGATTAATTTAAGTAATTAAAGGAAATACTAAATATCACTTAGAGTTTAATAAAAAAGAGAAGATTTATATATTTTTATGTCCAAATATGCAGACCTCTCCTCCCATATTTATGTATGGATCCTATTTAATGGATTTCAAGTTGAGAATCCCTTTTCTATATACTTCCTTTTTTCTTTTTTTTCTTTAGAATATTTTTCCATGGTTACATGATTCATGATCTACCCCCCTCAAAATCCTCTCAACTCTGCTCTTTCCTCCCCTCTCCCAAAGCCAAAAAGCAATTCTACTGGGTTATACATATATCTTTGTTCCAAACCTATTTCCATGTTATTCATATCTGTAGTAGAGTGATCCTTTAACATCAAAATCCCAATCATATCCCTATTGCACTACATGATCCATCACATATTTTTTGAATGTATTTCCATTTCCACAGTTCTTTCTCTGGACGTGGATAATGTTCTTTCTCATTAATTCCTCTGGATTGTCGTAGGTCATTGCATTGCTGCTAGTAGAAAAGTCTATTACATTTGATTGTGCCACAGTGTGTCAGTCTCTGTGTATAATGTTCTCCTCGTTCTGCTCCTAAAGGTCATTCCAGTTCACATGGAGTTCCTCCAGCTCTTTTTTCCATTAAGCACAATAATATTCCATCACCAACACATACCACAATTTTTTCAGCCATTCTCCAATCGATGGACACCCCCTCATTTTCTAATTTTTTGTCACCACAAAGAGCGTAGCTATAAATATTTTTGTACAAATCTTTTCCTTATTATCTCTTTGGGGTGCAAACTCAGCAGTGGTATGACTGGGTCAAAGGCAAGGCATTCTTTCAAAGCCCTTTACATATAATTCCAAATTGTCCTCCAGAATGGTTGGACCAATTCACGCCACCAGCAGTATATTAGTGTCCAATTTTGCCACATCCCCTCCAACATTTATCACTTTCCTTTGCTGCCATATTGACCAGTCTGATATATAGTCTGATAGGTACCTCAGAGTTGTTTTTTTTAAATATTTATTAATATTCATTTTTAACGTGGTTACATGATTCATGCTCCTCCTATCCCCTTCAAGCCCCCTCCTGGACCCCCCCCCACCCATGGCCGATGCGCATTTCCACTAGTTTTGTCATGTGTCCTTGATTAAAACCAATTTCGAAATTGTTGGTAGTTGCATTGGTGTGGTAGTTTCGAGTCCACACCCTCAATCACGTCCACCCAGACCCATGCGTTCAAGCAGTTGTTTTTCTTATATGTTTCCTCTCCTGCAGTCCTTCCTCTGAATGTGGGTAGCATCTTTACCATAAATCCCTCAGAATTGTCCTGGGTCATTGTATTGCTGCTGGTACAGAGGTCCATTACATTCAATTTTACCACAGTATATCAGTCTCTGTGTACAGTGTTCTTCTGGCTCTGCTCCTTTCGCTCTGCATCAGTTCCCGGAGGTCTCTCCATTTTGCCTGGAACTCCTCCAGTTTATTATTCCTTTTAGCACAATAGTATTCCATCACCCACATATACCACAGTTTGTTCAGACATTCCCCAATTGAAGGACATACTCTCCTTTTCCAATTTGTTGCCACCACAAAAAGCGCAGCTATGAATATTTTCGTATAAGTCTGTTTATCTATGATCTCTTTGGGGTACAGACCCAGCAATGGTATGGCTG
>NC_058130.1:353582547-353649145 GCF_016433145.1 Gracilinanus agilis | reverse complement strand
CCTGGTCTTTTCTGTGCAAATACCTGGAATTCTTCAATTTTGTTGAATGCCCATACTTTCCCCTGGAAATATATAATCAGTTTTGATGGGTAGTTGATCCGTGGTTGCAGGCCCAGCTCTCTTGCCTTTCTGAATATTGTATTCCACGCCTTGCGGTCTTTTAGCGTTGAGGCTACCAGATACTGTGTGATCCTGATTGGTGCTCCTTGATATTTGAATTGTTTCTTTCTGGCTTCTTGTAAGATTTTTTCTTTTGCTTGGAAACTCTTGAATTTTGCAATGATATTTCTTGGTGTTTTCCTTTCTTGATCGAATGTAGTGGGTGTTCTATGAATCCTTTTAATGTCTATGTTGCCCTCTTGTAGGACTTCAGGGCAATTTTGCTGAATTATTTCTGTTAGTATGGAGTCCAGGTTTCTATTAATTTCTGGTTTTTCTGGAAGACCGATTATTCTCAAATTGTCTCTTCTAGACTGGTTTTCTTGGTCTGTCACTCTCTCATTGAGATATTTCATGTTTCCTTCTATTTTTTCAGTCTTTTGGCTTTGTTTTATTTGTTCTTGTTGTCTTGAGAGATCATTAGTTTCTACTTGCTCAATTCTAGCCTTTAGGGATTGATTTTCGGCTATAATCTTTCGGTTTTCGGCCATAATCTTCTGGTTTTCGGCCATAATCTTCTGGTATTCTTTTTCAATCTGGTCATTTCTGGAGTTCAATTTGCTTATCAGTTCATTTGGTTTCTGAGCCTCACTTTCCAATTGCATGATTCTACCTTTTAAACAGTTATTTTCTTGCCAGATCTCTTCCATTTTCCTCAAAATCTCAGTTTTGAACTCTTCCATAGCTTGTGAGGAGTTTTCCTTATTTGAGGAGGGTCCGGATGCTTGTTTGTTCTCCTCCTCTGTTTGCTCGGTTGTCTAGATTTTCTCTGTGTAAAAGCTGTCGAGTGTTAAAGACTTCTTTTTTTTGTTGTTATTCTTTCTCTTCTGAACTTCCTGAGGCTGAGTAGCCATCATTACCCCAGCAGTTTCTCAGATTTATCCTTGCGCTCAGTGTCTGTCCGCGATCTATTGGCTCCTGAGGGCCGAGTTCTGGTTTTTTCCATTGTCAAGCCCCCTGGTGGGCCCCCTTGCTTGATCCTCTGCCGGAGGTTTCTTTACAAGTCTCAGGGCGCTGCTTCCACAGTTGTATACCCGTCCACACTGGTTCCCCACTTAGGCTTTAGTTCCTGGCTGTGTCTGCCTCCACCCACGCCTCCGCAGTGCCTGCGTTCTGCTCAGCCTGCGTTGTGCACCCTGCGTCCTGCTCCGCGCTCAGATTTTGCCTGCGTTTTTTGGCTTATTGGGGTCCTAAATCTTGCTGCATTGGCCCCGGAGCTGCCAATGACTCGATGGATGCCCCAAACTTGCTCTATTTCTTTTTAGCTGGCTTCGGAGCTACAGGTGTTGTGTGTGGAGAGGGTGGGGGTGGGGTGGTTACTCAGCCCGCATTTCCTGAGGGCTGTTTCACCCTTTTATAGCCTGGAAATGCCTCGATTCCACGTACCTTCCACGCTGTGCCCTGTTGTGGGGTTCCTCCGTTCGTCTGGACTTGTTTTTATGTCCCCTTGAGGAGTTTTGTGTGTTTTGGTTAGGAGAGGTTAAGAGCTGCTTCTTATTCTGCTGCCATCTTAACCCAGAACTCCCTCAGAGTTGTTTTAATTTGCATTTCTCTAATCAGCAGGGATTTAGAACACTTTTTCATGTTCTTATTGATAGTTTTGATTTCATCCTGTAAAAACTGCCTATTCATTTCCCTTTACCATTTGTTGCTTGGGGAATGGCTTGATTTTTTGTAAATTTGACTTACTCCCTCATATATTTTGGAAATTAAACCTTTGTCAGAGTTTTGTTATAAAAATGTTCTCCTAGATTGTTGCTTTCCTTCTAATTTTGGCTGCATTTGTTTTGTTTGTGCAAAACCTTTTTAATTTGATATAGTCAAAATCATTCATTTTACATTTTGCATATTCTCTATCTCTTGGTTGGTCTTAAATTCCTTTCTTTCTCACAGATTTGATAGGTACACTATTCTTTGTTCACTTAATTTATGATTTCACTCTTTATATTTAAGTCATTTACCCATTTTCAATTTATCTTGGTATAGGGTATAAGATGTTGATCTAAACCTAATTTTTCCCATACTGTTTTCCAATTTTCCCAGCAGTCTTTGTCAAATAGTGAGTTCTTGTCCCAAAAAGCCTCTGAGGTCTTTAGGTTTATTGAACACTAGCTTGCTAAGGTCACTTTTATCCATAGTGTATTCCAGTGGTTCCCAAACTTTTTTAGCCTACTGCTCCCTTTCCAGAAAAAATGTTACTTAGAGCCCTGGGAAATTAATTTTTTTTAAATTTTAATAGCAATTAATAGGAAAGATAAATGCACCTGTGGCCATCATCGCCACCCTGGATTGATGCAGCACCCACCAGGGGGCGATGGCATCCACTTTTGGAATCACTGGTCTATTCTATTGATCCACCCTTCTGTCTTTGAGCTGGTGCTATAAATTCTACTTATAGCATCAGAAAATTAAAGGAAAAGTATAAGGTTGTGTGTATGTGTGTGTGTGTGTGTGTGTGTGTGTGTGTGTGTGTGTGTCTTGTCCTTCTAGATTATGTTGGCATATTTGAGTCTGTCTAGATGTGTTTTATAGGGAGGTAGGAACAAATGCAAATGTCTCCAAAGTCAGAAAAAGCATATGATAATATCCTAGTTAATACTGTGAAAGAATCATCTCTCCCATTGTTAACAAGATATCTGCCCAACCAAGAGAGTTTCAGATATCAACAAAAGGGAAATACCTTGAAGCCTTTAGGGAAGCAAGCTAGGGATGGGGACATGATCAAGGTGCTGTTGTTCTACAGATGACTTCTTTCAAGGATATTTCTTTCTTTTCAGGGACATGAAGATTATCTGGAATCCTGAGTCTTCTTTCTCAAAGGTGGAAACCAGAAGAACCAAGGTTTCTCTTCTCTTGCAATTATCCCCTTCATTTAGGCATGGATCAATGAATGACTAATCTCTACCAATAAAGTGAATCTTACACAAAAGGACTTTGGGCCACAAGTTACATTCACACAGGAAAAGGGAAAACAAAATTGTTGTCTTCCTGCCAATGATATGATGTTCTACATAGTGAATGGACAAAGTGAGAGATGTTTATGTTTGTCACTGGTACTTGGTCCAATAATTGAAGTTCTAAGAAAACAAATCAATGTAAAGGAAATTTACCTTACTTGAGCCTTATTTCTGCTTAATTGTTATTTTAAAATCATTTATTAAAGAATATACTTGCCAGATTTAATATCATTTTTCATAAAAACTTGTACCTGAATATGTCTTTTCATTGTTAGATATCCTTTTGTTTGTACCATAAGAATACAACAGAAGCCATATGAGAAAGAGCTTTCCTAGTACAGGGTAAGGAGTTCAACCACATATTATTAGAGAATTCTACTGTCTAAGGGCATAAGCATAACTTATTCTATAGCTGCTCTTCTGATTACTAGAAATTACTCTGAATTTGATCCATGTTTCACAAATCAGCCTTTTACATGCAAGCCAACATTACATTTGATAATTTGAAAAATAAAATAATAGTTTTTTGGTTTATTTTTAAGAAATGCTGAATACTATATATTTGGGAAAACAATGGAAGACTTATGACTTGATGCCAAGTTCAACAAAAACCAGGAAAACAATTTACGCTAGCACCAATGTGAAGGAAAACAACTGAAATATTTCAGAATACTAATACAAGCAATAACCAATTCTAATTTTACAAGGCTGATGATGAAACATATTTTCTACCCCTTGGCAGAGAGGCAATAGAATAAGCATGTGGAATGACATCTGTATTCTTATACATGTTGGTAAAAGTTGCTTCATTTTTTAATGTATATATATATATATATATCTGTTACATATACAAATATACAATTAAACATACAAAATATACATAAAATATGTATGCATATAAAATGAATGTCTATGTATACATATATTTAGGTATAATATGTTTATATATTAATGATATGTAATGTGTTATGCTATATAAATATGTAGACATTTATATATATATTATATAAATGATATATTTGTGTACTATATATTTATTAAAATTAAAAAATATATAAACATTTTAAAAGTACACAGAAAAAAGCAAAACAGAGTAAGAAGAATCCAAAATTAGAACAATTAAATTCCATCAAATTATACAAATTTTATTTTTAAAACTTAAAAAATTTTAAATTATATAGCTAAATCATATATACATATATGCATTTAAAAATAATGGGCATGACATAAGTTAATTTTTATATAATCCTTTTTTTGTTCTTTGCATATTAAACTGTGGGCAACTAGGTGGGAAAGAGGATAAAATGCCAGATTTGGCATCAGTAAGACTCATCTTTCTGAGTTCAAATCTGACTTCAGCTACTTACTAGCCAAGTGACCTTGGACAAGTCACTTAATCCTGTTTGTTTTAATTTCCTCATCTGTAAAATGAGCTGAAAAAGGAAAAGGCAAATCTCTCTAATATCTTTACCAAGAAAACCC
The DNA here is from genome assembly GCF_016433145.1 of Gracilinanus agilis. Lineage (NCBI taxonomy): Eukaryota > Metazoa > Chordata > Mammalia > Didelphimorphia > Didelphidae > Gracilinanus > Gracilinanus agilis. The sequence continues at coordinate 353,644,547 of NC_058130.1, read as the reverse complement.
CAAATCAGGTTACAAGGTGTCAGAACTGATTGAAAACTACTGAGCAACCATCAAATACCAAAATGTGTATTTATTAATCATTCTTATCTTTTCAGTAGAAAGAAATAAAATATTTTGTGAGAGCACTATAGTTTCAGAGATAAGAGTTGGCCCTCCTGTAACTCCCTATATGGATGCCCTTTTCTTATTGATTACTACATTCTAGGATTATGGAAAAATGTTTTAATAGACTTCTTAATAATGACAAAAATATTAAATTATTTTTATGATATATCAAATGGCATAGGTTATTAGATAAATATATTTGTTGATTTTTACTGACTTGCTTTATTTCTTTAAAAAGAACATTTTGTAACTGCATATATCTTTTATATACTTGAATAATTGGTAGATTGGTTCTTAGATATGCTATGAATTATATATTTATTTTGAATAGAATTACATTTCCTATTATTTCCCCTTGCATTTATTTACTGCTATATGAATTTTTTTATTTGTAAAAACACTTATCTTCCATCTTAGAATCAATACTGTGTATTGGTTCCAAGACAAAAGAGAAATAAGTGCTGGTCAGTGGGGGTTAAGTGACTTGCCAAGGATCACACAGCTTTGAAATGTCTGAGGCGAGATTTGAACCCAGGACCTCCCATCTCTAGGCCTGGCTCTCAATCTGCTGAACCACCTAGTTGACCCCAATGTTAATAATTTCATTGTTAAAAACAAATAAATAAATAAATAAATGAACATAAATAACAAATTATTATATTTCTTGCTACTTTTTTCAAACTATTAACTACTTTAATAATTTATTTGCTCATTCTTTTTCTTTAATTAACCATTCTTTCATCAATAAGTAGAGATAATTTTTTCTTACCTAGGTAAATACTATATTAGGCTATTACTAATAATTTTAGAGCTATGTCAAGCAACAGTGGAGGAAGGGAGCTTCCTCCTTTATTCTTGTATTCATTAAGAAAGCTTCTAGTGTTTCTTATTGCAAAAAATTTAATCTTTTGTTTTAGATATTTTTAAATTGTCATACTAAAATGTGCTTAAACTTTTAAAAAAGTATAAATTGGTATTTTACTTTGAAAGATTTTTCTCTATCCACTAATATAATCACATAGAATATTTTTCTTTTTAATGTGATTATATTGTTTTCATTCATCATGAACAATCTATGACATGTCTAACTTGATCACAGTGCTTATTTTTTAATATATTGCTTGTAAACATTTTTACTAGGATTTAATTCATTTTGTATCAAAAGTTATTAGTGATATTGTTTTATAAGTTACTTTGCTTTATTTTTCTCTGGTTTTGCATTAGGAACATTTTTATTTCATGAAAGAAATTTGACAATGTGCTCTCTTGAATATTTGAGAATAATCTGTGCAGCACAGATATTAATCACTCTTAAGCATGTGATAGAACCATCTGTAATCCATCTGGAGCAGAGGTTTCTTTTTTTCCCTTTAGTAATTCTTTATGGCTTATTCAATTTCACTTATTAAGGTTAGATCACTTTTGCTTTCTATTTCATATTCTGTTAATTTAGGTATTTTATATCTTTGTAGGTTCCATTAATATAATTATTTTCTAGCATATGATTTTTCATAGTAGGTTTTGATAATTCTTTTTTATTTCTACTCCATTATGATTTTGACTTCTAATTTTTACTTGTGTAATTTGATCTCAATGTCTTTTTAAAAATACACTTAGCTAAAATTTTATAGGCAATGAAAACCTATTTATACTTTTTCCTTGATGATAAATAAACTCCTATCTGGTTGCACCTTCCCCATTCCTGTCATTCTGAACTTCTGACTGTCATAACTGAAAATTCATTCTTTGTTTCCCCTACCCAAAGACTTATTTCCATTCCCCTCAAACAAAAGCCCTTACTCCCTGTGTCCTATTCTAAAATTATATCCTCTTTTTTTATTCTTCTCTCTTGAATGTCTGCTCTACAGTTAATAATATTTTCATCTTTATTTCATCTACTTTTTCATCTATATTTTCCTTTCCTATTTCTTCCATATAACTGAGATTTCTCACTTTCCTAATAATATAACTTTCTTGTTTCTCTTTCCAGAATTATCTACAACGATACATATTCCTCTGATTCATAACTCACTGATCAGGATAGAATTTTGGAATACTCCTTGCCATCCACTGACATTTTCAGGTTTTACTTTTATCACTATCATTCATTTATCTCTCCTTTGAAGTTCAATCAATCTACCCAGATTCTGGAAGCTGGTGCCAAAATTCTGCTAACTGTTGTCTTCTAACCTCCAGGATGGTCCCCTTCTTTTCTTAATTAATTCAGCACCTAGCTCAATGTTTTTCCTTCTCAAATATTTTCCTGCTACTAGAGGATTCAGCATACATATAGGTACAGTCTCAAACACTCCAACTTACAATTGCTCAGCTTACTCATTCCTCAATACCTACTCTTCCAACCAACCTCAGTCATACATAAAAATGATCATACTCTTGATTATGTCACCACACAAATGCACTACTTCTATATTCATGAACCATGAAATTCCCCCAGAATATGTCATCATTTCATCACTCCCTCTGCCTTGAAAAACTTAATTGTTTTTTTCATCTTCACCATAACTTCTATTGCCACAACCATTTAGTTCTTTCTTAGGCCATTATTCCTACACTAACTATTTTCTCTTGCTTTTCCAAATTGATTGCTTTGTGAATGAGTTCTATTCTCTGTTATTTTCTTCTCTCAAATTCATTGTCCTGTTATCATATTATTAATCTTTTTCTTCTAAGGATCTTTCTTGAATCTTTCCCATCATCCACTTCACTCCTATACACATCCTGCTGAATGAAGCTGGAGAAAATTATGAAACTGTGCTAAGTCTACTACAAATTACTACTAATGATCTCAACTAAGCTCTCATTATGGTAAGGCAATACTTTTATATCATTCTAATCAATGCACTCACCCACTTACTACTGCAGTTATTCCAAACCTTTTCATCTCTGCTTAATCCTTCTTTGACTCTCCTTTCTCTCACCCTTTCAGCTGAGAACCTTGTCTTATATTTTAATGACAAAACTGAAATCATTCAATAAGACATTCCTCTTCTTTCCTTAGTGAACCAATATTCTCTATATATACAAGTGATTGCATTCTATCCTATCTTCTCCAGAAGATTGCCCCTTCATCATTTATAATTATCTTCAATCTCTATATGCCAGCTGGATGCTTCCCTACTGTAATAAGGAATAAAGTAAGTTAGATAAGTGTAAAATTTAGAAAAGTATATTGGAAAATGCAAGCTTGAGTTGAACATTCTAAGGGCTTTTGGAATGTAGCAGAAAGGGCACAAGAGCTTTGAACTCTGGGACAGTTGGGAGGTTTGCCACTGGTGGAGGAGCGTGTGTCCTGATCTCACTGAAGAAACCCCATTTGAGGAACTACAAAATAGATCTGGATCAGCAGCTTTGGAGGGAGGACCTCCAGGTCTGTGACAGCCTATTGGAGTGACCCAGTGGAGGTAGTGGACTGTACCAACATCCTGGACCCTGGGACAGTAGAGAACATCATTGGAACAAGCAGCGAGATGCCCAAACCCTGTCAAGCTTGTATTTAGTCCAGTATGTGTAGTGTAAGTTTTATCTCCCCTGCCCTGATTTCCTGGACCACCTAAACCCCTGTATCTTCCCTCCTATAGTGGTTAAGAGTAGCTTGCCCCATTTCCCACTTGCCCCACCTTATTTTATTATTAAAATCCTTTTATGTTGGTTCCTATTGTCTCATTATAACCCCAAAGGACTCACAAATATTTAATTGGTTTCCCTAGTTAAGTTATGTGTGTAACTGTCATACCAAGTATTCCTGTTGTCCCTCATTTCCCTATTTCACTACAAATCTTCACACGTCCCCATATTTTTCCAATTCTCAAAAATTTTCCCTTGTTCTATCCATTCCCATTCATTCATAGGAGAACCCTTTTGCAGCTAAATTCCTTGAGTAAGTTGTCACTTCCTTTCCATTCATTCTTTTTAAAGTTTTCTATAATCTGCCTTCCAACTTCATCATTCAACCAAAATTTCTTTCTATAAAATTACTAATAATTACTTAATTACCAAAATTAATGTTTATTTTTCCAATCATCGTCTTGCTTAGCCTCTCTGAAATCTTTGAAACTTTTAAAATGCTGAAATTCTTAATTTCTATGTTGGGATTCTTACTAAGTATTGGTTCTAAGGCAGAAGAATAGTAAAAGCTAGGCAAGGATTAGGTAATTTAGTGACTTGCCTAGGATCACATAGCTTGGAAGGATTTTAGGTCAGATTTGAACCCAGATCCTTTTTATTTCAGTCTCTATCTTTTATCCCTGTCTATTACTGAGCTACATCGCTGCCCCAAAGCCTTTGAAACTTTTAATCTTCTTTTCTTCCTTAATATACTCTTCTCTCTAGATTTCTATAACACTGCTTTTTTCTGGTTCTCCTATCTGTCCAGCCACTACTTCCAGTTCTCCTAGATTTCTATAACACTACTTTTTTCTGGTTCTCCTATCTGTCCAACCACTACTTCCAGTTCTCCTTTCTGTTCTGTTCAGAGAGTTCTGTTCAGACTTTCTTCATTTCTCCCTCAATTTTCAATTAGTGATCTCATAAGTTTCCACAGTTTCAATTATTATCTCTATGCTGATGATAAGAGTCTTAATCTTGACCTGTCATCCTAGTCTAATTAGATTAGACCTAGTCTTACTCTTGACTATAATCATACCTCTCTATCTACTTCTTAAAAATCTCAAATTTGATATCCCATGTTGCATGTACCCAAAGTTCAACATGTCTAGAACATAACTTCCATCCCCAAACCTTTTCTCCTTCCAAACTTCTTCATAATTTTTAAAAGCACCATCATCCTCTTGGTCATTCAGGCTTAAATATCTAGTGTCATACTGGTTTCCTCTATCTCAATCACCTTACTATCCAATGTACTGAAAAATAGTGTTTTTATGTGCTTTATGTTTTATTTCTCTTCATACATTCATAACTCTAGCTTAAGCCCACATCACTGTTCACTTGGACTACTGAAATAAGCTTCTAATTTCTCTCCCTACTTCAGGTTGTTTTCTACTCAATTGCTATAAGGTTCAATGAATGCACAAGTCTAATATACCTTTATTCAAGAAAACCTGTACAACAGAAATTCTAATTACATTTATACTTTTCATTTAAGCTACCTTAATCAAGAGAATGCAAGCATTAAATCATATTCCTCACTATATTTACATATATATCCATATATGCAAATATGTGTGTAGACACATGTATTTACACATCAGTAACATGTATCATCTCTTTCTACACATATGTATACACAAGTGTGTGCATCACACTAATCCAAATAGGAACAAACCATTGACTGATTTCCTAGGTCTTCCCAGTAAGCATGTCTCACTCTGGTACTCAGTGAGAAAGTTCCCTCTCTGTCTACTTTGAATCTATATTTCTCTTCTCAAAGTTGTTGTCTGGCAAGTTAGAACATTTCTATTAGTCAATCATCATTGCTTTCAATGAAATATGTGAAATACTGGAGTCTCAAGTGCTAGGAACAAGAAATGGATTGGAGAATACAGACATTACTATTCATCTCCATCCAAAAGGTGCCTGAAAGCTATAGCATCAGTTGAATTACTTAGAGTTATAGCTATAGTTGTTTGTTACAAGTATCCAGAAAAGAAGAATTGGAAGGATAATTTCTATCTAGGCTAATCCCGAACAACTTACTCTCAAAATTCTGATCACTATCAGAATGAGTGCTGCTATTATGTAGAGAAGCTGTAAACAGAGAAATTATTTATTTCTTACCTTGGTTATCTTAGAAGCCCTGCGGTTCCAGTTTGGGCATTCCTGTGATTACCAAAGGAAATGATCCCAACTTTTAGGTTAAAGAAGTCAATATTTAATAGTTACAAAGGCTTACTGATGCTTGTCTTCTGCAGGTAAGTAGTATTCCTTTGAATACAACAACCCTAGGTGTCACACTTGATAATAAATCTTTTCTGTTCCATACTAAATCCTTGGTTGTCTCAAATATTATCTCATTTGATCCTCACTACAATCCTGTGAGGGAGACACTAATATTACCCCACTTTTATAGATAGGGAAACTGAGGCTAATAGAGCTTAAGTTCCAGGGCCACACAGCTAATATGTGTATAAATATGTATTTGAACTTAGGTCTTTCTAACTTCAGGCTTCTCTATTTTAACAAATCTTAGAAAGATATTCTACTGTACCTAATTCTTACTGCTTCTTGAAATTCTCTAGCAGTATTCTAAATAGGTTGGAGTTAATAGCATTATAATTCTAGAGCTAGAATGAATCAGATCATCTATCCAACCAATTCATTTTCTGGAAGGGAAAACTGAGGCCCAAATAGGAGAAGTGATTTGTACAAAGTCACAAAGCTAGCAAGTATCAGAGTCAGGATTCCAATTTAGGCTCTTTGATTTCAAATTGTTTTGATTTCATCTTCATTAGTGGTAAATTCACCATTTTAATTTTTGAAACTAATTATTTGGTTTTCTTCTTTTCGTAAATCATATTAACCATTTGACTTATCTGTTTCATTGTTTTTATAACACCAATTCAGTTTTATTTATTAGTTAGAAGGTTTTCTTTTATTTAATTTTATTAATCTCAACTTTAATTTTTAGTATTTCTAATTCACATTTAATTGGGGATTTTTTTATTTTTCTAATTTTTTAATTGAATACCCAATTCATTGATCTCTTCTTCTCTATTTTATTGATGTAAGCATTTATAGATTTACATTTTCCTCTGATTAGTTCTTTTAATATATCTCATAAGTTTTGAGATGTGGTCTCATCACTTTCATTAATAACAATTATATTTTTTCTATGACTATCTAGTATCCAATTAACTTTTATTCTGGGTTTCTATGGTCTTTTAGTAAATATAATTTCATTGCATTATGATCTAAAAAGGATAATGTTTCTACTTTTCTGCATTTAACTATAAAATTTTTGTATCTTCATATATAGTCAATTTTTGTAAAAGTGCCATGTGCTGCCAAGAAAAAAAGTTCATTCTTATTCCTGTACAATTCTCTCCAGATATTTATCTAATCTATCTAGCTTATCTAAGATTTTTATCTCCTTTTCTTTTTTATTTTTTGGTTAGATTTATCCAGTTCTGAGTGGGGAAGATATAAATCTTTCACTATTATAGTTTTGTTATTTACTTTGTAACTCCTTTAGTTTTTTCTTTAAAAATGTTGATGTAATATTTGATGCATATATGTTCCATATTGATAATGCTTCGTTATGTAGGTTATGTTTAATGAAATATAGTATCCCTGTTTATCTCATTTAATTCAATCTAACTTGGTTTGAGATCATTATTTGTTACCTCTGCTTTTCTTTCTTTCTTTTTCTTTCTTTCTTTCTTTCTTTCTTTCTTTCTTTCTTTCTTTCTTTCTTTCTTTCTTTCTTTCTTTCTTTCTTTCTTTCTTTCTTTTTTGTTGGCTGAAGCATAATATATTCTACTCCTTCACTTTATATAATTTTACTCTATATATGTCATTTTAAAATATGTTTCTTGTAAGCAACATATTATTGGGTTTGGGCTTTTGATCCATTCTGTCATCCATTTCCATTTTGTGGGGAATTCATCATATTTACATTCAAAATTATAATCAATTTTGTAATTTTCCTAAAAGTCCAAAGTCTTAGATCTTTTAAACTAATTTTAGGAAAAGATAATCACCAACACCTGGGAACAGGAAAGCAGATCTTCTGGACAAGATGCTATAAGAATCCTTGCAGAAATCAAACACATCAGGTGATTCAAAGTGAACTTTTGGATAAAATGAACTGAACTGAAGAGGGCTCAGCCCTCCATTTATTCTCATTGTAAACACTCATGCCAAAGGGGAATGCCCTCTAAGTGGATTTTTGTCAATGCACCTAACAATAATTTCTCTTTCTCTCCACTTTTATTCTCAAAATTGTTGTAATACTCTTCATGAAATGTTCGTTATCTTTTTTATTTTTATATCCCCTACTGTGAAAATCCTAACTGTATAGACTTCATACGAAGAATGATTTAATGGGGAGACTGACATGTTAATCTCCTGGAGAACCAAGAGTGTGGAGACTTAACATGCTTGCCTCCCAAAGAATCAGAGATGAGGACTGTGTGAAGTAAATTATTTAGGGGATTCTGATCCTGAATACAGAATCTAACCCTGACACTATATGTCAGTACAGCCAACCTCAGTGTGGACATCCTTAGCAACAATATCACCATGGAGGAAGGAGCTAAGAAGAAAGAGAGGGCCTTTTGACTTCCTCTTTTGATTTTGATCTCCATATCTAAATGGAGAATCAAATGTAAAAAGGTTAAATCTTTCTCTCTTTCTTTCTCTCTTTCTCCCATATTAAATGCTTATGAATGGGATAATAGTCTCCTGATCAATTTTTATTTATAGCATTAGTTGTCTATTTCCATCCATTGTATTTTTATTTACTGTTTTCTTCTTTGTTTCTCCTTTTTTATCTTATTCCTCCTCAGAAATCTAATTTTCTTTTAACCACTACTTCCCTTCATCAGCTCCTCATTTATTTGCCTCCTCATCTTTCTAAGATTCCCTCTCTTTTCTCTTCCCTTTACTCTCCTCCTTTTTAATCTTTTTTCCTCTCATCTTCTTATTCGTTAATGTAAATGACCTCTATTATTCCATCCTTCTTCTTATTCTCTTGCCATTTTCCTTAATCCATATGACCTTCTAAAATTCTGTTTTGATCTTTATTCCTAAGCCTCTTGTCTCCTTATAAATTAAGAAAAAATTTGCCATTCTATATGGATGTATTATTCTCCTTTACCCAGATCTGATGAGAATAAAGTACTAGCATCATTATCCATCTATCCCCCTTCCTTCCCTTCATTGTAGCATTTCTTTTATTTATACCTCTTTTATGAAATGATTACTTTTTATTCATTATATTGCATTCAATTCTACCTCAAACCTTCTATCTATAAACGCTCCTACAAACTACCCAAAGTTAATGACATCATTTGTATGGTTTAAACATACCATTTTCCTATATGAGAAGTAAACAATTTGATCCTATTAAATCCTTTATAATTGGTATAGTGTCATCTTCTTATGTTTCTTCTCATTCTTATATATCAAATTTTACATTCAGTCCTGATTTTTTCTTCAAGAATATTTGAAAGTATTTTATTTCTTTAAATTACATTTCTTTTCTTGTATGATGATATTCAGCTTTGGTGAGTAGGTTATTTTTTATTGTAAACTCAGCTCCTTTGCTCTTCAAAATGTTGTATTCAATGCTCTTTTTTGTGTTGATGTAGAAACTGCTAAATGTTGTGTAATATTTATTGTTATCTGCCCAGTATTTAAATTGTTCCTTTTTAATTGCTTGTATTTTCTCCTAAACCTGGAACTTACAAAACTTAGCTATAATTGCACTGTGAGTTTTCCTGCTGGGATAACTTAGAGGTGATAAATGATGAATTCTTTCAAATTCTACTTTATCTTCTAGTTCCAGAACTTCAGGCCAATCTTCTTTAGTAATTTATTTAAAGACAAGGTTCAAAATATTTTTTATTATAAGTTTCAGGTAGTCCAAGAATTCTTATACTATTTCTTATCAATCTGTTTTCCAGGTCAGTTACTTTTGTAATAAGGTATGTCTCCTTTTTTACTTTTTATTTAGTTTTATTTCTTTTTTGTCTTAAGAAGTTACCAGCCCCTTCTTGCCCAATTCGAATTTTTTTCTGTCAGTTAGATTTTAGTTTCTTTTCTAATAGTTGATCTTTTTTCAAAATTGTCTATATTTTATTTCATTGTTTTTTTCTAGTTTTTCCTCGGTCTTTCTTTTTCTTTATTTTTTCAAGTCTTTTTTAAGCTCTTCTAAGAACTCTTTTTGAGGTTTCATCAATATAGTACTTTTCTATAATTTTAGAAGTGTATGATTCATATTCATTGTCTTCTGAACTTGAACTCTGATGTTTTATTGATATAATTTTAACCATCATTTTCAGATATTTTCAGATCCATGTCTCTTCTTTCCTTACATATTTCACCCTCCTTTAGATGGATGGCAGGTAATATGATATAGGCTGTACATGGGCTATTACATATACTTCTATTTTTGTTATGTTTTGCAAGATGTACATTGCTTACACTAGAGAAAAATTTGTTGGGGAAATAAAGTGAAGAATGGAAAGCTTCAATATGCATTCATATTTCAGAAATTCCTTCTATAGATCATCTTTTTCATCATGAGTACCTTGGAGTTATCCTGGATCCTTGCATGCCTTATAGTTAATTCATTCAGAGTTAATCATCATACATTATTGCTGTTACTATGTACAATATTCTCTTGTTTCTGGTTATTTCACTTTATATCACTCATATAATTCTTTCCACTTTTTTGTGAATAAAATTTTCTTCATTTGTTATGGCACAATAATACTATAGCATTTTTAAAGGAACAAAGCTATTGATAATTCAGATAAATTCCAGGCCTTACTCTAAGGAAAGAGGAAACTTGCTTAATAGATAACTATTTTCTCATTTCTCAGAGACCTAGTAAATGTCTATTCTGTAAACATTGTGTTGTCTATTCTGATTTCTTTCACCAGATTAATTTAATCTCCAACTGAATCCAGTTCAGAAAAACAAATAAATGGAAGGTTGATAGATAGAATTGGATTTCTCCCAGAGTGGTTCAGCATATGAAAATGTTGTTCAGTGTATATCATTAATTCTTGGGGCAGAAAGACAGTGGCTGATGGAATCATTCTCAACTGAAAGAAAGTAGGGAGATGCTCTAAAGTAGTGGTTCCCAAACTTTTTTGGCCTACCACCCCCTTTCCAGAAAAATATTACTTAGTGCCCCCTGGAAATTGTAAAACTATTTATTGAAACCAGAATAGAATGTAATACAAAAAAAAGTGTGGCCATCACCGCTCCACTGGATCGCTGCAGCACCTACCAGGGGCAGTAGCACCCACTTTGGGAATCACTGATCTAAAGGAAGAATGTGAGTTTACTTTGATAAAGATGACAATAAAAGTTATTGTGATATGCAGAAATGGGCAGCCATTTTCTGTAGGTACAAAATAGCAGTTTGCCACTTTGGAACACAGAACCTGGCAAAGCACCCCAGGACATGTGCCAAGGTGACATTTAAGGACAGGGTATAAATTGGGGTCCATGAACCCCTGAGACTTCACTTCTTTCTCTCATCTCCTTGGGTAAGGGAGAAAGTGGTGGCAAACTGGGCCCCCGGAGGTTTGGGAGATTGGTTTAGGCAGGCAGGTAGAGATAACCTTCATTGCTAGCCAAATCAATACCTTATTGGCATAGCCAACAGCCTTTAAATCAAGCAAGAGTGAACAGCTAACTTCAAGAAACAACAGCATCTGACCCAGGGGCCTGATGGCCTCTGGGCTCAGTAACAAACAGCAACAGAGTTGGGGACAGACCCCCAAGGTCTTCCCATACCCTGCACCTTAGGGAACAACTTGTGTTTCGATATATATTTTAGTCTTAATAATTAGGTAAGATCATTTAGGGTATCTTCACGCATTTTCCTTCTCTCTCTTACCTACCCTCAGTTTGATATCAATAAACCCAGTTGGATCCTAAAGCCTAAATAATCTTTGAAGCCAACTTCTTACCTTAGTAACTGTAACTAGTTTCAAGCAGTCAGATCCAGGTAACATCTCAAACTGGCTATAGTCATTTCAAGCCAGTGGTAATCCTCCATTTCAACCTAAGGTTTCAGGAACCTACATTCTACTTCCTGGATACTTCTATTAACTACCTGGCTGGATTGGTTTCTAAGGCTTTTGGTTTAACAAAGAATCTTCAGTTTTAAAGGAGGCTTGGCCCAGCTGGTGTGGGGAATAAATCTTATATTCATATCAAGCAACGGTCAGAGTCTCTCTCTCTCCCTGTTGAGCAACCATCACTAGCATCCTGAGCCCCCTACTTCTCATAATATTATGTAGATTAAGCCTATATAATGAGAGGTGCAAAAATATCTAACATATTGTGTTCTCTCTTGATGAAAAATAAGCTTTGTCTAGATAAAGGAAGTATCTAATTCTTAGTCAGTGACTATGTATTACTGTGCATCTTAGTAAAAAATATTGGAAAAGGTATTAGTAAGGTTTGTAAATCATTCCAGACATCATTCAAAGTTCCAACATATTACAAAAAGGATTTTTTTCAAATGCAAGTCATTATTATAGTATCTATGTAACTATTCACTTTTATAATATTACATTAGAAAGCATTCAAAGGCTCGATTTCATCATCCTATGTGTAGATATGCAATGTTGACATTATGAAGGATAACAACAGCATTCATTGCAGATTTTTCCAGATGCTCTGTTTGACGGGGCAGCAATATTTATATTAGACTGAGTGGAGTGATATGGGGCTCATCAACTCCTAGGGCCTCTGAAAACAGAAGCAGACTTCTTAAAACACAATAGTCCTTTCAATAGGTGAAGACAAGGATCAGGTGGGAAAGAAGATTCAGTTACTCTTTAATTTGTTAAATCACCTAGGCTTTCCCTATTAATTTCCACTTTTTGGAAACTTACCAAAAAAATAGAACAGATTAAATTTCAGAGAAGAAGAAAATTAAAACCATTCTAAGCCTTAGAATTTAATTCACAAACTGATTTTATTCCCCTACAAAATGGTTGAGAGATTTATGAAGTTTGGTCATATTAGTTATTTTAAATTGTCTCCAATTACATCCTTAGTCATATACCTGGCCAGCAGGAAATTATCTTTAGTGGGACAGAAATTAGCTTGGGACATCCCAGTGGGTTAGTCCTAGGACAAGGAAAGCAAAAGAATCATTACCAAGATAATGATCTGTAAAAAAAAAAAAATCTCCCATCACAATGGACCATAAAGCTGCCATAAACGTCCTCTAAGACTTCAGCATTGTCTATAGCACAAATAGTAAGAAATATCTCTCTTAGTCACTAGACTGTACTATAAGGATTTCTCAGTAGAGACTGTCTTATGTACCCAGAAAATCAGAGCTCCAAAAAGGGACCATGGTATTCCAAGGTATGCCAATATGATAACCTTGCCTAGAAGCCTGTAGTTAACCTTGATATTAGACAAAATATAGTAATTCTCAAAAGGGCAAAGAGGGACTGGGCACTACCATCTGGTGAGAGGAAATCAGTCATTGGAAATATACCAGAGTCTAAGGATATTGCCAATGCCATCTATATTGAGCCCAATCTGGTAGTTGTTCATTCTGACTCTTTATGACCCCATTTGGGGTTTTCTTGGCAAAGATACTGGTGTGGGTTACTATTTCCTTCACTAATTCATTTTTACAGATGATCAACTTAAGGCAAACAGGGGTAAAATGACTTGCCCAGAGTTACTCAGCCAGTGTCTGAGGCCAGATTTGAACTCAAGAAGAGCAATCTTCCTGACTCTAAGCCAGGCACTCTACCCACTGTGCCACCTACCTGTCTGCTAGAGTGACTTACTGCTCAATAGGAAGTTGAGGAACCAGTAATATTGACACAAATATTGAAGAAACTTCACATTGATCCCTGTTAGAGGCCTGCTTTATGGGAGTGATGACCTCTGGTTTGATCCCCCAGCTGATCATTATTCCACAATGGATCCTCTCAAATGTTTGCCAGCTACTGCCATGTAAGCCCTAGTGATGTAGCAATATTGTAATGTAAGGACTATTACAAATGGGTAATGTAGAAATTTCCACTAATTTTTCTTTTTCTTTCAGTATTTTATCTAATTTTGAACAGTATTTATTAACAATATTTCTCTTATTTGTATTTTTGATACCATCTGTGGTTTCAGGCAGCATGGATTCAAATTCATAGAAAAGATGCCCCTTGGTATCTTCTTCCTTCTTTTCCTCCCTGCCTACCTCCTTTTGTGAATTATTTTTCCCTTTATATTGTAAGATCATTGAGGACAAAGACTATTTTTGTTTGTATTAATTGTATTCCTAGTACTTAGAATAGTGTCTGGCACATAGTAGATGCTAAAAAAATGTTTATTGGTTGGTTTCTTTGGTGAAGAGATCTTCCAATTAGTGGACTAGTTATTAATGAAAATCCAGAGCTTAGTCCCTATACCAGGCTACCTCTCCATAACTTTTTTTAAATACCTGAACCAAATTTTGAGTATTATCCAAAATTTGAATATTTATTATGTAAAAAATCAATCCTCTGAATTACATATAAATAATAATATGGTATTATCTATTTTGTTTCTTCTTTTTCCCCAGAAAGTTCTGTACTATCACTGTCTTCTGATTACTTCACTATGACCTATAAGTAAACTCTGCTATCATACCATCCCATGACATACTCAATTTTAAATTTTTTAGTTCATTGAGTTTGCAACCTTTTTCAAGACCTCAGGGTACCCTTACTGAATGACACTGGGGGGAATTAGTTTCTCAAAATCCCTCCTACCTAATGCAGTAGAGCATGGCTAATTTCTGAGTAGCTCATTGGAATTAGCCCTTTAGCCACTTACTGGAAGTTCAGAAAATAGTATGAGAGCAATCTTTTTTCCCCCTCTTTCAGCAAATTGGTGAATAGACTCTGAAGCTCAAGAGGTTTATCACATAGACTCAGTAACTGGATACAGAATTTAAATTTCTTTCATATTTACTTGGAGAGGCCCTTTCAGTAGAAGACAAGAAAACAGGGTGCAGCAGAGACATTTTAAGAAGTATTACAACAACCTGAAGGAGATTCTTCTTGGGATGTTGGAATATAAATCTGAGACAATTGCTGTTACTGACAAAAGGTAACTTTACTAGCTAGAGACTGTGAATTGTTGTCAGACTTTTTGATGAGGATCAAAAGGAAAACGAAAGACACATTCACTTCTTAGTACCAGGATTTAAATTCTTTATCCATAAAATTAATTTGACAATATCATTCATCCTTGTAGTAATTTCTTCAGATAACTAATAAATGTTATGCCATAGAAATTTTGCATGTATAGCAACCAATCACAGGTCCACTCTCAATACTGATGAATGTAGAATTTTTAACCCACTGTTTTTGTGAACTGGGTCAATTCACCCTTTCATAGGCAACCGGAAATCTCTCCACTTTCAGGAGTTTACCATTTTGGTACCAGACAATGAAGGCACCTAGTAGATTTAGCCCTATTACAGCTCAGAACTCCCTAACTTAGGCAATCTAGGAGCTTCAGTCTCCCCAGAAACAGGAATTATACGTATGTGCAGCCACTCTCAACCATAGGAGTTCTTTGAACTAAATACTTAGGAATGTGAAATATATTTTCTGCTATGTTTGACCATTAATAAGTTTTGTTCAAGTTCAGCAGTGAGCACAATATATCTATATTTATTGATTCAAGTTCCAGAGTGACAAATGAAGTGTGCATATAATTATAACAGAAATTAGTTCCTCATGAAATTAAGATCCTTTACTTTTTCAACCAGTGTTATCATCTCAAAGCAAATTCATTTGTAAACTTATCCCTAGCTTCTTGCTTCTGGAGCAGCAATACATCAAAAGAAGTAATGGTTCATTAATGTTTCATTTTAGACCTTTCCAATCCTCCTCCAGTTAGCCAGCTTTGTGTTATTTGCCCTGACTAGTGTCTAGCACCCTATCCAGCATTAGTTTTCTAACAAATGAGATAATACCTTTTAAAACTCTTACCTTCTATGTTACAACTGATATCAGTTCTAAGGCAGAAGAATGGTAAGGACTAAGCAAAAGGACTTAAGTGACTTGCCTAACATCATACCACTAGGAAATATCTGAGGTTAGATTTGAACTCCCAACTACAGACCTGGCTCCCTGTCCTCTGAGCCAAGCTACTCCAAGGTCATTTTTTTTAAAAGCACTTAGCATGGTGTCTGGCACATTATTGATACTTGAATACTAATTCCTTTCCCTTATAGGTTTCTGCAGTCATTCTTGAGATTCCTTTAAGTGTCTGGGGAGTCAGAGAAGGGTAGAGGGCAGCATGTGTAGTGTTTTCCTGCCGAATCAGAAGATTTCTTGTTAGAAGATATGCAATGTATGAGAATAAATTGAATCTTTACTTCCTTAGAGAAATTGCAGCTGGCAATTTCAATAAGAGGCAAAGAAAAGATATGGTGGGTATCCAAGGCAGCAAGACTGCTGCCTAGACTTATGGCTCTAACCTGGCCAAATAAGGTTTTATTGGACAGACATTTCAAAGTCTGGGGCCTTTACATTTAATGTCTATAAGGGGGTGGTAAAAATTGATGGTTACTATGTCTGAAATCAAGAAGACTTGGGTTCAATTTCTCTGACCCTTAACATATCTGCAACAAAGAGAAAGTCTTTACATGCTTTGGCCAACTTCCTATGACTTATCTACTGATGACCAATCAATAAATATTTGTTTAAAATGTAATGTACTGTATACCATATAAGAAATAATATAACATAATAAGAGAGTCTTAGTGTCAAGAAGATGTGGGTCCAAGTCTCTTCTCTGGCACATGGTCATTGTGTGATCCTGAGCAAATCTTGGTGACCCAGGTAGCTCTCTTAAGTATAACTTGCAGAGCAAATAATAGTCTGCTACGAGATCGAGATTGTTTTCACTGGAAGTTCCCTATACCAATGAAATAACAGGTATTATTAAAATGTTTTGATACTGTGCTAGGTAAAAGAGAAATAGAGAAAATTAAAAATTATGCACTAATTGAGTTATTCATCAATGGAAGGAACTCTCACACCTAGAGCTGCCTATGCTGACAAAAGCCTTTGTGCATTCCTATGTATTGACTATTCCCAAGGTCTACTATAATTTTAAGCTATGAATACTAATTAACTATATAAACATATAAATATGCATATATTATATATTGAAAATAAGTAATATATATTAATACACATATACACATTCATGTAAATCTAAAACAATTTGTGCTGCTTTACAAATCAGAACCAATGCTGCACAAGTAAAAAAAAAAGAGAGAGAGATATAATTACCAGTCCTATCTATGACATTTACTTGATCAGTGACCACAAGGAAGTCACTTAAACTTTCAGTGTTCCAGACAAGTCTCTAATGCTCTAAATTGAAAAGCAGATGCTAACCTTCAGTGGTAGGGTCAGTGGTCTAAATATGCACAGATAATTGATTCAAGAATGATTTTTTATCAGTAGTAATTTATTTCCCAAATGTTAAATATAATCAATTTCCATTTTTGTTGGAATTCACTCAGAGAAATGGGGTCTTTAATAGGTACTTTTATCTGGACCCCATCAAAGTTAATGTATCTGGCAAGGCCCTATATTGACTCATTTGACCTGAAAAGTTCGGACCATATGGTGGATGGCATATCTCAGATAAAAATCTGGACCCCTCTGGGTGGCTCCTTTTATTATTGAAAACATATCAATTTAATCTTTTAGGTTAGTCTTAAGTTTTTTAGAAAGCCTCTAAGTACCGTATAGTAAACCAGCAATTAATGAGTTAACAATTTTTCCCCAAGCCAAAAAAAGCAGAAATCAGCAGAAGCTGCTCTGTATCTTTTTCCCTGCTTTCAAACATTCCAAGGACATATACTGTACGTAGGCCCAGATGAATTCCATTCTCATTTAGGTACTTTCCAGTGAAAAAATATATCATAATCTTAAAGGCTTATTCTTCAACATATCATTCAAAGTATGGAAGCTTTCTATTAAAATAACTCTTAGATAAAGTGAGACTCATTTTTAACCTTAGACCTTGTCTCATCCAGGTGTAATCTTTGTGAGAGAAATTTTGGTAAGCCATATACTAATCATGATGTAATTCTGTAACCTTGGTGTGTCTGCGCAGCTGTATACTCAATTATGCTTTGGGAGAAACTATTCTTTGAAATGGTATAAAATAAAGGATGCTCAGAGACTTTTTTTGGAGCAGTTTTGCGCTAATCATTAGCCTGTTAGTTCTCAATTTTCTATTTCATCCTTATTCGTCTGATGCCAACCAAACACCATTCAAATCCCTGTTAATATAGAGCTGGATCTCTATACATTTTGTAATGTTATTTTGTGCCATCATATGCAATGCCTCCTGACTCTTGTATTTTGAACAAAATATTCCTGATGTATCAAAACAAGGATTATGTAGAGATCATAAACTTTTGGCATCTTTCATTTGACATTCCTAAAACATTTCTTTTTCAAATTTTAATAATTTGTATGTTTCCAATTACATTTAAAAACAAATTCTAACCTTTGTTTTTCACAATTTTGAATTTAAAATTCTCTCCCACACTCCCTGCCATCACCTCTCATTGAGAGGCAAGCAATTTGATAAAGGTAATACATAGGCTGTTATGTAAAACATATTTCCATATTAGTCATGCTGTGAAAGAAAACAGGCAGAAAAAGTATTGAAAGACTATGCTTTCATCTGCATTCATATTCTATCAATTCTTTCTTTGAAAGGGGATGGCATTTTTTCTCACAAGACCTTCAGAATTCTCTTGAATCTTTGCATTACTGAGAGTAGCTAAGTCATTCACAATTGATCATTGCACAATATTACTGGGAATGTGTACAATGTTTTCCTAAATTGGCTCATTTCACTTTGTATCATTTCATACATCTTCCCAGGCTTTTCTGAAAGCATCCTTCTCAACATAAAGCACCACAGTATTGCATTACAATCAAGTACCAGCCTTTCTCCAATTAATGGACATTGCCACCACCAAAAGAACCACTATAAATATTTTTTTCTATGAGTAGACCAATTTCATTCTTTAAAAAAATCTCCTTGGGATACAAACCTAGTAGTGATATTGCTGAATCAAAAGGTATATACAGTTTTATAAACCTTTGGGCATAGTTCAAATTGCTCTACAGAAATGGTTAATAAGTTTATATCTCCACTTACATTACATTATTATCCCAATTTTCTTATGCTCCTTCAAAAATTTAGCACTTTTCTTTTCTGTCATATTACTTAATCTGATAGGTGTGAAGTGGTACCTCAGGACTATTTTAATTTTTGTTTCTGTGATTCATAATGATTTAGAACATTTTTTCATATAATTATAAATAGCTTAGAATTCTTCAGAAAACTGCTTATTCATATACTTTGATTATTAATAAATAAATAAGTAAATTAATTTAGGTCAATTATCATTTTTATTATATTGGATCAACCTACACATGAGGAATTAATATTTTTCCATTTATTAAGATCTGACCTTATTTGAGTAAGAAGTTTTTTTATAACTGTATTCATCTAGTTCCTGGGTTGTCTTGGTAGGTAGACTTCCAAGATTTTCTATCCTCTGTGGTTATTTTAAATGGAATTTCTCTTTCTATCCCTTGCTGTTAGACCTAAAATACATTTCTAGTATATTTTTCATTATACTCCCATCTGCCTACCTTTGCATGAAAATAATGGAGTATCAAAGATTCAAGTTGTTTTAATTTTAAAGTGTTGTCATTTCTTCATCAAATTTCTTTATCTTTTCATCATGTGAATACCTACGAAACAACTACCTTCATGCTTATCTTTTTGCAATCATTTGTCATAGATCATAAGATAATCATGCACCCCAAGAAATGATTTTAGAAGTACAATAAAAATCAATTTTACTAAATTCTTCATTTGCCTCTTTGAGGAGAATATTTTGAACTATTCTTCCATTTCCTTTCAACTTTCCTCTGCCTTCTAGTATTTTTGAGTGAGAAGACTAAGATTAATGCAGTTCAGTTCCTTGAGTGGTATGTATGCACATTCACCTATTACTGGACAAGAATCTCCACTGAAAGTACCAATAGCTAATAAAATGTTTATAGGTGATCTAAAAATTGTGAATTTGTTTCCCCTAGAGGAAAAAACACAGAAGGGGTTTCATAAGCTTGATCCCACTTCATGTTTTGCTTTTCTTTGTGTTCTTTGAGTTTCATGGGCAAAGAATTCATCATCGAGTAGCTAGTCTTGTGAGACCTGAGCCTCTGTGTACATAGCCAATTTGGTCTTAAAAGCAGACACTGAATGTTTTTAGGACCTTACTTGGAGATTTTCCAACTTTCAGAATGGAGACTAATGAGACAAGATAGTCAAGGCTTTATTCGAGGAAAGGAGAGGGCAGAGGAGAATGGGAGACCAATGGCAGTGGAGTGAAGGGAGGGGAGGAAGGGAGAGCAAGGGATGAGCCGACAGTCTATGTTGGAAACCACTGAGAGAAACAGGGTCCTTTAATAGAGCCTTTTTATCTGGACCCATCAAAAGATCAACACAGACAGGGAAGGCCATGCTTTGATTTTTCTGCCCTACAAGTCAGGCACAGAAAAGATGGTTTTATCTAAGATAAAAAACCTGGACTCCTCTCTGTGACGCCTTTTATGATCAACACCTTTTTTTATTGGAAAGCATTTTAATCCAATTTTCTAGGATAGCTTTACATTTTTAGTAAACCAGAAGTTAAGGAGTTATCAATTTTTCCCAAGCCAAGAAAAAAGCAGAAATTAGCAGCTATATCGCTTCTCCCTTCTTCCAGACATTTCAAGGACACTACAGGCAGACAACTCTCCCTTAGGTACTTTTCAATGACTTAAACACTCCCCACACCCCCACACAATGTTAAAGGCTTATTCTTTAATGTATCTTTTGAAGTATGGGAACTTTTATTAAAATAGAATGTTAGATAAAATAAGTCTCAAATTTTAACCTTGGACCCTTGTCTCATCCTGGCATAATCTATATGTGAAAAAACTTGCATGTAAGGTAATTCTGTAACCTTGATTGTTTGCACAACTGCAAATTCCTTTGTGCCTTGTGTGAAATGGCTTTTGAATACTGTGTAAAATAAACCCCAAGCTACGTGTCTGATGGAGCAGCTTTGGGCGAACCATTAGTCTGGCTGTTCTCAATTTTCTGCTTCATCCTTATTGTCCAATGCCACTAAATGCCATTCAAAATCCTTGTTGATATAGAGCTGGACCTCTATAAGTCTGTGGAAAGCTAGGGGGCTCTCCTGGGGTGGAGAAGGGGCTGGGTCTTGGGCTGGAGAGACTATTGGGGAAGGGAGAAAAGGGATTTTGGTCCCAGGATATTTCACCAACATGTTAGAACCTGTGAGAATTCTTGATTCACTGTTCTGTTCTAACCTTAAATAGTAGGGTCACTTCCCGGCCATGATACATGATAATGTTATCAGACTAGGATTTTGTGCAGAATTTACATTTAGGATGAAAAATCATTAAATCTAGAAGCCTGTCAAGGTAGACTATGTTTGCTGATTTATTTTTCTTGCCAATGTTTAATTAATTTTTAACTTCATCAGGATGAGATTTATCATGATAACTAATATTTCATTTAAACATATCAGAATATTAATATAACAACTCTAGAGAACATTTAGGTCGAATCCCAAGAAAAGAATAATTTTCTTTGCACTACTAGGAGTTTCCGTTTATACCTCCACTTGCAAGTTAGTTTAGGAAACTAATTTGTAGCTCAAATGTCCATCTGAGGCTCTCTAGTCCAAATCTCTCCTTTTACAAATGGGAAAAATGAGGTCTAGGGAAGAGGAAGAATTAGTTGAGTGTTTCAGTGTTCACAAGTGGTATAAAACTGAGATTTGAAAAATATCTTCAGATGCCTAATCCAGTTTCTAATTTATCACAAAGCCCTTATGAGACCTTTGATTTTTTAACTGGAATTTTTTGTTGATATCTTGAATTGCCAAACTTATTTCTTCATTATGCATGCTTAATTTTAGAATGGGTTCCTATTGGGAAACCTACACTCTCATATACACATTTGCTTTCTAATGTTCATGAATAACATATTTTGATTTTCCCAATTTTTCATGTCTGAAATGATAATTTCTCCCTGTCATGAAACAAATAATAGCATTCTAGTCTCTCATTGGTAATAATTCACTGTATTCAGCCTAGACCTAATTCTACCATACTACCCCCTTCCCAGCTTCATGTTATAACCTCCCTGTATCTTCTCTCCCTTTCAAATGGATACTACCAAAACTCTCCTCCTTGGCCATTATTTCCCTATATGGATTGTCTTCTTCTAATAAAACAGAACCCTTTGAAGGCAGGGGATTCTTGAATGTATTTACACACTTAGAAGACAGCACAATTCCTGACATTGTAAATATTTGATAAATGCTTTTCTATTTCATTCCTTATTGTAATTCATTCTGGTCTTTTCACTCCCATAAGAAGGGCAATCAGAGGACGAATTAGACTTAATATATATAAAAACTTTCTAATAATTACTATTATTCCCAAGTGGAATGGGCTACTTACACAAGTCATGGGTTCACCTCCCTGAAGGTCTACAAGTAGAGGTTATAACACCTATCAGAGTCAGGTAAGAATTGAACTAAACAATTTTTGAAGTATTTCATCAGGATTCAGTTTTTCTTTTTTGAAACTCTTGTCTCTTCTTTCATTTAATTTTTTTCCTTCTATGGAGAATGTCCTCCCTTACCAATCATATCTAACCTGTTCTTAATAACCTGCAGGAAGTTTCTATAAAGTCTTCTCTATCTGCTCAAATTTCTTTTCTGAAAAACATGTGAAACTTATAGCCTCTAGCTCAAGGTTTTTTTTGTTTGTTTGCTTGTTTTTAATTTTGGGGCATATATATCAATAATGCTTTTGTTATTCTGATAAAACCTTTCACAGAATAATGCTTTTAAATGCATAATATAAAATACATATGCTTACAGAACAACCAATTAGTTTTCTTTTGCTTTTTTTAAAAATTCAGGTTCATAGACTTTGGGTTAAAAACTTCTGCTGGAATCTGGTTATGGTAATGCATACCTATGTACCAAGGCATCTGAGTTTAGCAGATCTTTTGAGCTCTGGAGTTCTGAGTGGCAGTAGGCTAATTTGACCCACTGTCTGCACTATTTAAAATGAATACAATTAGCCCCAATAGTGGCAGTTGGAGAAAAGGAAGAGAAACCATGTTATTTAAGGAGGGGAGAACTGGTACAGATTATAGAGGGAACAAATTAAAGCTTATGATCAGAGGGTCAGATGATCAGATTAGGGGAGAATGGACCATTCCTAAACACTCTCTAGTAACCTCTACTGAAGGTCATCATTTTATTAATTTTTTATTGTGCATGTACATACATAGGCATGCATTCTATCAGGGACAATCAAAATCAGTTCTAAGCCCCCCCCTTCAAATTCACTAACTAACAAGCTATATTGCATTTGTAAATACCAGTAGTGCACAATGACATGTAATGTATCAAAAACAATCAAAAATAGCTCCAACTAATTGTCTTTCAATTCACTAAAAAAAAACAAATTGACTTACTTTGCTTGCTTTTGTATACACAAAGCAACAAACAGATATATATGTAGGTCCATGGGGATAGATTACTATTCATGTGTCTATATACATATGTGTGTATAATTCATATGACTTCATTCCATTGTGGCACATGACAGAACAACTTGCTCTGAGTTAAAATAGGTAAAACTATTTCTAGGCTTAAGAGAATTGGGAGTATTAAAATCTTGTATCAATAATCTTTTTGGTTCAAATGCACAAAATAAGAAAAATCTTACTTAGTCTCGTTGGGATTCTCACTAAGGAGGGCATTCAGGATCTAGAAAAAATCAATGGATTATGGTCATGCTGGAGTACACTAAGAAACTATCATGGAACCAACAGCAATAATATTCTTTGTATAGTTTCTATGGAAGGGAATCAGTATGGTATCTTATACAGCTAAAAACATCAGAATGTTGGATATCCACAACAGTCAGGCTCCACTTAGCCCTAAGATATCTCCACAGATCCAATTCTAGAGTGCCTTCAAATATTCAGGACAATGGATCAGAAGTGGAATGGATTCCTAGTGACTTCTTCAGGATCACAGAGCTAGTAAATGAACTTGAACTCAGGGCTTCCTCATTCCAAATCCAGCATTCTATTCACTGTATCGTTTAGCTAGTGCTATAGCTTCTGCCTTTCCCTTGTAGAAAGCTTCACATAACACTGAATCAATTTTGTTAACTTTTCTCATTAGTTCCTTTTGCTAATGGATAATGCAGAATACTCTTTAGAACATATTCAGCATAGAGTACCGATTAGCAGATGGAAACTGCTCTTTCCTCTATGTACTATCAATGAGCCCAAATGCTTTGAAGTTGGAGAAGTCATTTTCTTTCTTCAAAGTCAGGCCCAAAGGCAGGAGAGTGGCATAGACAAGAAATGGGTCATGCATCACTGAACGACACAGTAAATTTTCAGAGGTAGAAGTTGGCAGAGGGATTGCATTTATTAGTGCAAAGTATATGTATAAATTTATGTGTGAATAGGCTTGTGCATATGTTCATATAAATATATGTATGTATAATAAATATAATTTGAATCCACTATGGTATTTGCAAAACAATTCGATATGAAATAAACTAGGCACAAATTCTGTGTGTTGAGGATTCAGAGACAAGAAACAATATATATTTTAACCTAATGGAAACCAGGAGCCATGGAAGGTTTTTGAGAAGGGAAATGACATAGTCACATCTATGTTTTAGGAATAAAGATTTGGCAGCTACATGGAAGATAGACTGGAAAAGGAGGAGACGGGAAAGTTGGTTTAAGATGATATTACAATTATCTGTAAGTAATAAGTTCCTGAAGGGGACAGTGTGAGGGAATAGAAAGGTATCAATTCTGGAGACATTGACAAGATTGACAAAATATAGGAGGAGAAGAAAGAGAGAAAAGGAAGAGTTAAGAATAATTTCAAAGTTATAAACCTTTATGAATGGAAGGATGGTTGTTCTAATAGAAATCAAGGAATTTGGAGAAGAGATGGGCAAGATGTCACGTCCTACTACTGTAACTCAAATGCATTATCTAAAGTATTAAGTCAGGTTATCTGATGTATATCCAATTCAATTAGGTTTGGGAGGATTGTGTGTGTGTGTGTGTGTGTGTGTGTGTGTGTGTGTGTGTGTGTCTAGTATGAAGGAATATGGGATTTTTTGTTGTTTTTGTTATTGGAGATGATATATATCAGACTAAGGACCAAGGAGGAAACATGGTTAACTAGATTAGAGGCATGTTATAATAGAAAGAGTTCAGGCCAAGAAGTCAGAAGATCAGAATTCCAGACCTAACTCCATTTTACCCACTTGAGAAACTGACTTCATTTCTCTGGGTTCAGTTTCCTTATCTTTATCTTTATGATTAATATATTGATTTCTAAAGTTTCTTCCATTTTAAAATGATATGATAAATTCCAGTGATTAAAAAGAAAAGTTTATGAAGTATACTTTCTGTCAAACTTAGAGACTTTTTCTTCTAAGGATTTTCTTAGACTTTTCTTGGAAACAAAGGGCAAATCTATCTGCCATCTCTATCTCTATCATACTCCCACATTTACAGAAACATGGAGCCTCTGATCTGGTGATCTCATCAAACAATGGCCATAAATTCCAGAGCTTATGATGAAAAATACACCAAAAAAGAATTGATAGAGTCTGAATGCAAATCAAAGCATTTTTTAAACTTTATTTTTTTGCTTGTTTTTGTTTTTTAGCCTGTGTTTTTCTTTTGTAGCATGGCTAATGTGGTAATATGTTTCCATGACTGCATATGTATCATCTGTATAAAACTGTTCCCCTTATCATGAAAGCAGGAGAGAAGAGATGAAGGGAGAGAATTTGGAACTCAGAATTTTTAAAAAATGAATTTTAAAAATTGTTTTCACATATTCTTGAGGAAAAATTAAATTGAAAGAAGTTTTCCTACACTGAATGCTAATCCAAAACCATTCTTGATTAAGTCAGGCTTGGGAAAAACTGCTGGCTCCAGGATACATTAACTTATTTTATGTATCTGGGGCTTTAGCTACAAGATACCTTAGTTATGTGCCCAGTTGGAGTTTGAGTGACTGGGACCAGGAGTGAGCAGAGTGATATAGTTAGAATTATTCTGTCCTAGCCTAGA
This sequence comes from Gracilinanus agilis, assembly GCF_016433145.1. Classification (NCBI taxonomy): domain Eukaryota; kingdom Metazoa; phylum Chordata; class Mammalia; order Didelphimorphia; family Didelphidae; genus Gracilinanus; species Gracilinanus agilis. Next base: position 353,618,498 of record NC_058130.1, on the reverse strand, counting down.
GGCTTAGAATTAAGGATTGAAGATTGATTTTGTTTTTCTACCCTGGGGAAGGGAAGGATTGGTCTCAGAAAGTAAATAATTAGGATGAGTTGGATAGAGAGATTTCATTTTTCCCCACAAAGGTTTTATTGCAGCTCAAACAAATGTCCAGCATTAGCTGAAAGATTAATTCTTATCCTCAAATTAGAGCTTAGTATAATGCTATACTGACTCCTACAAAAGCCTTACTCATAGCAAGAAGTAACTTTGGATGTTTCAGAGAAAAAACATATGCGCCAATTAGCACATAAATATCCAATGCTCTGAAGGTAGAATGGTATCCTCATATTCTTTCCCACCACCCATCAGCACTTGGGAAAGACTTTCCCTAAAGGAATGGAGGTAGGCCTGGAGTATGTCAATCATCAGGGGTTCAGTATTTGCTGAAGAACCCTGATAATCCTTATACTAGTTTCTTCTCCTAAGTAGGCAAAAACTTCCTTCTGTTAGATCAAAGGACGGACCAGACTAGTTTTTTAGAGTATGGAGCTTCTACACTGGTCAGGAAAGAATTGTAATGGAAGGAAGGGGGTAAAAAAAAAGGCTAGGGGATGTTCCACTAATGAATTAAAAATGGAAGCCCCTTACTCTTAGACTTCCTTGTATTTCTAAAGTAACAATTCAATATGACTCATTATCATGTTTCCCCTAGTTACTGGCCTGGCTCTTGGGACAAGACTCCACACAAAAATGATGATGTGATAATCAGTCTAGTGCCTCGAATGCAGGAAGTCTTTAATTAAGTGTTTGTCAGACTGAATGCTTAAATGTTGGTTCAGCCTTCACAACATATACCAACAGCCCAAAGCTGAAGTGTGTTATATCCTAAACACTGTTACTTCCAAGGAGGAAAAGATTCATTCTTCATATTCTTTCTCCCAGACTCATATTGGAGTAGGGTGGGGCCCTGCTGAGATATATAAAGTAAGGACTGTAAAACCATAGGATGATACTTCTGTGTAAAATCCAATTCTCTTCTCTGGCAGATGGAAGCAGCTGGGACTTAATTAGCCCATATTCTGTCCTGAGGCATCCCTCATTTGGCCCCCAGCAAATGAGATAAACAAGCATGTTGGGGAAATCTATGTAGAGAGGGGAAGGTCATTTCAAGGAAGCTTTCTGCTAATTCCCTACTTCAATATGATCTTTTAGTTTGAGAATAACCTACATAGTAGTGTCCTGGATAGATCCATCCCCTCCCAGTACAACAGAAGCATAAGACTGAGAGCCAGAAATGCCCATTGGAAAAATATAGTCAAACATCCCTCAGTCTTTTTTTTAATATTAGAAAATATTTTTTCAAATGTTTATTAATATATTTTTAAATTTTACTATAACTTTACAATGATTCTTCCCCCAAGTAGAACCATACAAAGTCCTTACCTTCTCTCTTAGTATCAATTCTAAGACAGAAGAGTGGCGAGGGCTAGGAAAATTGGGTTAAGTGACTTGCCCAAGATCTCACAGCTATGTTGTGGATCTCACAGTTCATATACTGTTATAAAAATAAGTATAGACAAGAAAAAAACCAATCAACTTATTGAATGCATCTTAAAATGTGTGCCTAATTTAAAAGTTATCCTGTTACAGAGAAAAGAGTACTGAATTTTGTATTGTAGGACAGGGTTCAAATCTTGACTTGACTGCTTACTACTTGTGACTTTGGATGTCACTTTATGTCATTAGACCTTTATCTGTTCATTTTTAAAATGATGATGTCATCACTAGTAAGTTCCAAGATTTCTTTTCAACTCTAAATCAATGATCCTATGATTCTTCACTAGTAGTCTTCCGCCACTGGTGGGAGCTATATGTTTAACTGTCAATTCTCTGAAATCACATTTCGACACTGTATAAGAGTTTTGAAATCTTTTAGTAGCCAAGTGGCACAGTGGCTGGAGCATTGGACTTTAAATCCACTGAACTGAGTTCAAATCTGGCCTTATATGTTTAATATCTGTATATTTCTAGATAATTAATTTAACCTCTATGTGTCTCATTTTCCTTATCTGTAAAATAAGGGAGGGGTTAGGAATAGCACCTCCCTCCCAGAGTTGCTGTAAGGATAAAATGAGATAATATTTTCAAAATGCTCTTCAAAACTTAAATGCTGTGTAAATGCCAACTATTCTATTATTATTACTAATGCTATTCAATATTTTTAAAATATTGAGATCATCATATAAACAGTTCTGATACTGCTTACTTGCTGGAAGACAGCCAGCAGCCTCCAGTTATCTTGAGAGGCATGATGGCTTAGCTGAGAAGGAAGAAGAGTTGGAGACAATATTGATTTTCAGACAATAGGGATCAATGTAAGGCTTTGCAGTTTACATTGACTCGATGGACCCTGATGAAGACCCTTATTTCTTTGAGGGGCTCCCAGTACTTACTTCCCTCTGTGTATACAAGTCTTGATACATTTTTCTGAATTATTCATATTTGTTATTTGTTACAATACTTTAATGCAAAGTGTTTCTCCCTAAAAAAATTTTAGTGCAATTATAAACTATTAAAATTACACTAAGATTATTAGTGAGACTATATCATAGATCATATTCATATTCCAAAATTTGTTGAACCATTTCCCAATTGATGGGATACCTACTTCACTTTCTTTCAGTTCTTTGTTACTGCAGATTGTGTGTGTGTGTGTGTGTGTGTGTGTGTGTGTGTGGGTGAGTATGGGTGTGTGTGTGTACAGGTGTGAGTGTGTGTGTATACATACATATTGTATTTGAGGACCTTTGATTCTATATTTCATTTTCTTGGGGGCATATGCCCAATATTGTCATAGCTGGGACAAAAGGTATGTAAAGCTTAGTGTCTTTTTAGGAAAAAAAATAAGTTCCAAATTGTTTTCCATAAGACTTAGACCAATTTATAATTCCACAGAATATACATTAGTGAGGCCTATCTTCTTACAATCTTTCCAATACTGACTATTTTATATCTTTTGTGTTATTTGCTAATTTGACTCCATATTCCTCAGATAAACTTTTGCATTCAGGGAAGCTAGCAGAATGTCATCCACAAAATGCACCAGCTTGCTCTCCCTGAATATGATTGTTTTAAGGTCTTTATTTAGGATTTGGGAGAAGAGGACAGGGCTCTCAGAATACCCTTGAGGCATACCACATCACATCTGTGGGGTCCCTTGCCAGGTGAAAGCAAAAATCTTTTGTGACTCTTCATGAATTAGAATTGAAAAAAAAGCTGAACATAAATCCATTATATTGAAATATCTAGCATGACTTGGTATTGAGGAGATAATGGTTGCTGGACTTGGCACTACTAAGTAACTTTTCTAACATGGTCATTTACTGCTCTTAAATCTTGGATGAATTGGCAGACTGGTCTGCCATTTTGATCTAATTTTGGCTTTTTTGTTGGAAGGATTGGAATATTATATTCTGAGCAGCAAGGAATTATTATTCCTCATTGTATTAGGGATTCAATGATCAGTCTGATTCCCTCCACAGCCTCTTTGCTAAGTTTGTATTGTGGTATGCAAGGAGGAGGTCCACCTTTGGTCTTCACCTTGACTGGTGTTGCTGACTTTAATAAACCCACATCTATAGAAGACACAGCCCAAAGATTTTTAGGGATATTTTCAGGTATTAGGTACACTGAACTTGTGTCTCCCTCTGCCTCTACAGAATCTAAGAAAAGCATTGGAAAGGCTTTCAAAGATTCCTGGAAGATGTAGCGCTATATCTCCAGAAGGTGGGCATTGAATTGTTGCTCTCAGTTTGCACAACAAATCTCTACCCATTAGGTTCATTGAGCATGAAGGCACAAGAAGAAATGCTTGGTCTACAGACAAAGGTCCCAAAGATACCATTTTAGGGTATAATTTTGCTACTCTTTGAAGTCTACTAGTAGCTTCAAGCACTTCCATTGACCCTATCACCCTGTAGTCTTCAGGAGGTGTTTGTAATACTGATTTGCTCACTCCAGTGTCAACTAGAAAATCAAAAATCTGTTCCCCCACTTTCAGTGAAATGTGCTATTTCAAGGGATAAATGTTTCTATCACAGGTGCCAACACACTTGGGTCTGGGAACTTCATCTCTACCCCCTGGTCTTCCAAGTCTACCTCCTCATTTGCTTGCACTTCCTTGCCTTGCCAGGGTTTTCTACTTCCTATGCTTTCACAGGACTTAGTACTTTTCCCACAGTTTCCTTCAGCTGTTTCAGATTTGTTGCTCATACTTGTTACTATTGCTTTAGATAGTTTGCTTTCTTCCTCATTGTTTACTATTAGTTCTTTGCTCACACTAGCTACTGTTATTTTTGTTATTATTGGTTTTTCTCTGTCTGTACCCTCAGTACTATTTGCAATGTTGTCATCTTGTATTTCATGTTCCTATCACATTTCTCCTTTGCCAGTTCCTGTTGTCTTAGTATTTTATTTTCTGTGCATTAGGTAAACCTTCATAAAGAACTTGCACCATTTTGCTTTTGCTCTGGTTTTTTGAAACCTGTCACTGCTACTTGAGAAAATGTATGTCTTCACCATACCCAATGTAATCCTGCATTGTTTAAAGATCAGGGGCTTGCTCTGATGCTCCACAGCAATTGTGAGAGCAACAATTTGATTGTTCCTGCCTCTGGTATGGTGGATATCTGGCATTTGTGTTATTGTAGTCATATGAGTTCTGCCTCCACCCATTTCCATTATTGTAATAACCTCTATTTCCTCTATTTGCCTGGTTGGAAAATAGCCACTTGAAATGACAATGACTCATGAAGTGCCCAACTCTGTTGCAAAGGTAACAGAGGGATGGGTTGGATGTCTGTTGCCTGGGTGGGTATTCATTCCTAGGTTTGTAAGGCTTAAGTACTGCCTTACAAACCTAGGAATGCCACAGCCTTGACTTCCTTAATCTCATTTCCCTTAGCTTTTCATTGGCTTCTTGTAATTGCTTTCTTAGGTCCTCAACTAAATCATTTCTTTCTTTGACATTTTTTTTTCTATCTGCATGATAGATGTAACATGCATTCCTCTTTAACTCTTCAAACCTCATACTTTCCCAGATAGGTCCTAAAGTAGTTCCTCACAGCAATACAACTATTTTTAACAAACTGCCTCCTAATGTGTGCAATGTTGTCCTCAGTCAAATTTTCCATACAGAGAAGGTGTTCCCTAGCCTTTATTAACTTGTCTAAGAAAGTTGCAGGTTTCTCCTCAATTTCCTGTCTGTCTTTCAAACTTAGACCAGGTGTCCAGTCTCTTAGAATTGGCCTTCATTGCCTCTATAATGGATTCTCTAACCTGGTTTAGAAATCTATACACTTCTACAGAATTCAATTCAGATTCCTCTGTTTGTGTCAACCATGATATTAAATTTGAGTTCCTGATAGTCTCTTCTATAAATTGTTGTCTCCCTCATTTTGTCAACAATTCTTGCATTAATAATTCAAAGAATTCAGAAATAATTCAGGGAAGTCTGGATCAAAGGGTTTGATGGCCTGTTTGAATTCTTTTATCACTCTGTGGTACTCATTGTTGAATTTTGGAGTTCTTCATTTTGTATAGTTGAGATCTCCAGATGTGAAGTGCTTATGGGATTTTACATGCACAATCCCAACATCTGGTTGTAATATGCAACATCCCTCAGAGGAAACAATGTAGTGTTTGCATTATCTAGAGTTTTATCCTCTAACTCAAGCTTGGTCAGTGTTTGGGATGTGTTGTCTCACTGCTTGGTTAATTGCTTATGGCCTAGTTAATTTCCCTTTCTGGTTTCCTTATAGTAATCCTCCATTTGATTCAACTGCACTTGCATTGCCCTGACCAGTTGCCTTAATTCATTATCAGCGAAGCTTAAGCATCCACTATTCTTTATTTTGTAGTAGAATGCAATGACTAATAGGTACCATTGATAAGTGAGGCCTATGAGGAATAACAGTATAGGAATATACAATATTATCTTCCTTAGTGAGAGGTCTATGACAGGACTTATAGCCTGGTACCCTAGAATGGCATAACACTGGTCTGGTTTTCAACCAGTAAAAAGTAGGGCAACATTATAATGTAATAATATATGATCTCTATCGTTGCCGTCATTCTTATTAAGAAGCTCTCCTCAATGATAACAAGGAAAAAGACTTGTACAAAAATATTTATAGCCATTCTTTTTGTGGTGGCAAAAAATTGGAAAATGAAAGGATGTCCTTCGATTGGGGAATGGCTAAACAAATTGTGGTATCTATTGGTGATGGAATACTATTGTGTTCAAAGGAATAAAGAACTGGAGGAATTCCATGTGAACTATAATGACCTTCAGGAATTGATGAAGAGTGAAAGGAGCAGATCCAGGAGAACATTGTACACAGAGACTGATACACTGTGGTACAATTGAACATAACGTACTTCTCTACTAGCAGCAATGCAAGGATCCAGAGCAAGGCTAAGGGACTTATGAGAAAGAAAACTAGCCACAGTCAGAGGAAAAACTGTGGAAGGAGAAACACAGAAGAAAAACAACTGATTGAACACATGGGCTGATGGGGATAATATTGGGGATATAGACACTAAACGATAACTCTAGTCCAAATATCAATAATATGGAATTAGGTCTTAATCAATGATACATGTAAAATCCAATGGAATTGTGTGTCAGCTAAGGGGGGTTAAGGGAGTTTGAGGGAGAGGGAAAGAAGATGAAAGATGTAACTATGGGAAAATGTTCAAAATAAAAATTTTAAAAATTTTAAAAAATTTTTAAAAATTAAAAAAAGCAATTGGGAAAGTGCTAATTGCTCAATGGTAGCCTGAGCTACTATAATAAAAATGATAATTCTATCTTTAAAAAAAAGAAGCTCTCAATATCTTTTGTTAATATCAGCAAAGTTTGTTTAGGCAAAATTGGTGTACTGCCCTTTTAAATTCTCAAAGTGCACTTCACAGGAAAAAAGCCTCTGCCAGGCTGCTGGCTAGGTGATTGACAGGCTGACTACTACCAAGTATCACTTTCTGAACATTCTATAACTTTTCACTGAATAGTCTAAAAATGGCCGCCCAACTGCCTTCTCAGAGACTACTATTACACAGGCTTCTGAGTGTCCAGGTAGGCCGAAATATCAAGGAGGCCTCAAAACTATTAGTAGGCCCAAAATGGTTGTTTAGCCCCAAAACGTCTCAGATCTCTTTGCTTCTTTCCTTTTTTCTGGCTCTGTCAACTGAAATAGATGGATAGTTTTTATGGTTGTTTCTGTAGAGGTGAGATAATTTTTTATTGGTTTATTTTAATGGTTTATTTTAAACTAAGGTAAGCTGGATGGGAGGATAAGGGAATAGGATACCCTGATCTAAGGGGTTCTAACTAAACTACCCTCATTTCTAAGACCGTTGCAAAGGGGTGCCTTCAGGTCTTCCATTTGCCTACTTCCCTACTCTGGCTGTCTAAGAAATTCTTGGCTAACTACCTGATGCTAATAATCCTCCCAGAAAATGTTTGGTTAGATTTTATAGTCTTTTTGAGTAGTTAGGCTGACCCTTTATTTCAGGGATCAACCTTCTTCAGGTTAAGCCCAAGATGGCTTCAGGCCTTCCCCACAGACATTTTACTGGCTTGCCAGCAGAGATCTTCACAGTAGCAGGGAATACTCTCTCAGGATACTGGAACACACATAAATCACACAGTAGACAGGATTTATCAAACTGGACAACAGGATATATAGCTTTAGCTTCAAAGGAATACAAAACAAAGCCCAACTAGAGGTTTGTAGAGATCCCAAGCAGGAGGAAGTTGTCAGCTTCAGGCTATTCTCCTAACAGGAAGTCCAAAAGTCCCTTGCTAGCTCTCTCTGTCCTATTTTATATATTCCCTAGATTCTAGAACAAGCTCTGTAGTTCTCTGGGCATGTGGCAAGTTCCAGCACCCTGATCTCTGTGCAAAATCTCTCTCTTATCTATTTCACCCATTCTTTCCTTTCCTTATAATACTGTTTTATATCTTTTGTATTATTTGCTAATTTGACTCCTATCATTTTAAAGATGAGGAAAATGAAGCTCAAAGATGTGAAATGATTTGCCAAGGTCATATAGGTTACAGAGCTAAGATTCACATTTAGATCTTATGATATCAGATCCAGCAAGGCATGATGTAACCAGATGATCAGCATTTCCTTCCTCTTCTTTCTCTGTCTCTGTCACTATTTCTTTCTCCCTGTCTAACTTTCTTTCTGTTTCTCTCTTCTGTCCTTGTCTTTTTCTGTCTTTGTCTATCTATTTCTCAGTGTCTTTCTCTGTGATTATCTCTCTATCTGCTTCTCTCTGTCTGTCTGTCTGTCTCTGTCACACACACACACACACACACACACTCACAAACACACTCACACACACACACACACTCACACACACAAGAACACTCATTTCTTCAAATGCTAAGCATCCATAGGGGGGGAAAATCATCCACAATTTCACTAGTCAATATTTCTAGTTATTCAACATTATGGATACAGAAGATAAGAATTCCCTAGAGCAGTGTTTTTCTAGATTGTTCTAATATATGTCTATTAAATTATAACACAACTGTAAGTTTCAGTTCCAGTAAATTACCAGAAAACTTAGCCCAGGAGCTATGCATTTCTATGACTATAACAAAGGTGTAAAATTTTGTTTGTGGAGCCTCATGCAAAGAAAGGGAAAATGATGAGATATTATGGCTTGGAATTCAGCTAAGGTAGGAAAAAGTGGTCAGAAAGAAGGAGAGTGCTGAAGCCAGTTTGAATACACTCATTAGATCCAGTTGTTAAAATTTCAGTGTGAGAATTTTATACCTTGATCAAAGTATAAATTATAGCAAATGCTACACATCACAGTTGGTTTTATTGTTTCATAGATTGTATAGACTTAAGAAAAATATGGTGAAAATGTTAAATATGTGAATTAAAATCATATGTATATTATGCAAATATTTCCTTCCACTACCCTCCCATCTCCTGAGTCAAAGAGCAGGTAAATATTAAACACTTACTAGTGTACCACTGGAAGAGAAGAACCTTAGGTCTAGGTCCAGGCAGGGTCTAGAAACTGGGAAGTCAGAGTATAGGGCAAAAACAGGGCTAAAAAGCTAGGTTGAGGAACTCTGACTCTAGACCAGTGGTTCCCAAACTTCTTTGGCCTACTGCTCCCTTTCCAGAAAAAATATTTCTTAGTGCCCCCTGGAAATTAACTTTTTTAAATTTTAATAGCAATTAATAGGAAAGATAAATATACTTGTGGCCATCACTGCTCCCCTGGATCGCTGTAGCACCCACCAGGGGGCAGTAGCACCCACTTTGGGAATCACTGCCTTAGGGCAAAGATTATCTGCCCTGTATCCTATTTTAGATCATCTACTTGGAAGGAGTAGTCCTTGGCCCACACTTATACATTTTTATGGAAGGTTTCCTGGAGGATGAGGGACCAGAGCTGAGCTTGAAAGAAAGTTATGGATTTTTCTAATCAGAGATATGGAAGTGGCATATTCCAACCACATGAAAAGACCTTCACGAATATCCAGAGGTTAGAGAAGGAAGATTAAATTAGAGTATGATTTGTCAAAATTATAGTGTAGGAGGGAGAGTTTAATAGAGAGGCTGGAATGCAATCATCGAAGGCCTTAACTGCCCAACTAAAAAGTTTATCCTTAGACAACAGGTAGTCACTGAAGGCTATTAAAACAAGAAATTGACAGATCTATGCATCAGGGAAATTAGTTTGATTACTATGTGGAAGTTGAAGAAATTCTAGTTTCATTGATTCAGATTTGGAAATTTGTTTTTCATATGCTGTATTATTTTTATATGTAGTTACTAAAGTAGAAAGATCCTAAATCAATTTCTGTGTATTAGGGAGAATTACTGTGTATTTCTATGTCTGGGGTCTGGGGTCTGGGTCAGAGATTTCATCCAGCTTACTACTTTTTGTAGTTTCTTTGCCCTTAGGCTTCCCAAAGAATGTCTTCCTTTTTAACAGAATTTGGTTAATAAATGAAGGGTGAAAGGCTTCTTTTCCTGCCTATGTGACAAAACTCTCATATTTCCACCTGTTGGAATGGGAAGGAGATGATTGAGAGACACCTTCTTAATTAATTTTCCATGAATTAGAAATATTTTAGAATGTACAGGGGCTGAATAATGAGGTCCTAAAACTCTAAACTTGCCTGAAATAGCTTCCTGGTAGATGGTCATTTGAGATGGCTTGAGACCTACCTAAATATCACCTTATTGGTTAGGGTGTTGACCTAACCACTAAATGGACATATAATCAATAAACTTATATTCTTACCCCAAATCAATCATTCAAGATAATATTAATCATAACATCTAGGTTATCTATTTAAATATTCTCATTTTATTTATAAAGGAAACTAAGAGATCAGAAAAATTATGTGAGGTACCACAAATCACTCAGGTAGGTAGAAAGTGGCAGACTTAGATTTGAACCCATGTCCTTGGCTCCTACTTTGGCATTGGACCGTATTATTGATGAGCAAGTAGAGGCAAATAACTTCAGTTAACTCAGTGTAAGGCTTTCCTTGAGTCTGTGAAGGATCTGAAAATAGAACTGCATTGCATGTCTCCCAGACAGCTCTTCAAGTGAAGAGAATGGAAAATAAGCAAGGGCAGCAATAGTCTCCATTAAGAACAAAAACAGCCTTTTTTCAAGTGATGAGAACAGATTCAGAAATAAAGTTGGAAGCCAAAAATTGCTGAATGGCATATATTTTGCCCAAAAGTAGTCATTTCATGCACTTAATATTCTTCATAAATTTTAATATCTTTTGGCCCAGATGTTCAAGCCTCACAAACACTGATTGGCTCTGTATTCAGCAGTAGATCTTACTGCTACCCCAATTAGGCCACTTGTAGCTTCAGAACAGGTAAGTGGCTAATTACACTTGTAAGCAGCTTACTGAGAACACTGTTCAAGAGAGTAAATGCAGTGTGGAAGATACTTCAAAAATGAGCATTCTGCCTTCTCACCCTTTCTTTCCCTGTCAAACTCCTGGAAAAAGTTGTCTACCTTTCATTGCTTCCTCATGTTCACATCTCACTGCTGCTCATCATCCTGCAATGTGGCATCCACCTTCATTAATGAACTCAAATTGTTCTCTCCAAAGTTGCAATAATATCTTTTAAAAAAATAGGTTGCTATCATTTTTTCACATCACCTACATTCCACTCTTTATCCTTCCTCTTTTTCCCTCCCAGAAATCTGAAGTTTATAGTAAAGAACAAAAAGGAGGAAAAAAATTAGCAAAACAAATCAACACTGATAAAATCTTATATATCATGCAAACTTTAGCACTGCTAGACTCCCACCTGTACAAAGTAGTGGGAGTGTGTGAGGCAACAGAGGATGAGGTTAGAGGTGGAAATCAGTTATCTTTTCATATGACTTCATTAGGGCTAATCCTGATCATTGTCATTTCATATCTAATTTTGTGGCTGTTGTTTTTTCCAGAAATATTGTTGTAGTGATTGGGTATATTGTTTTTCTTTGATCTGCTTCCTTCACTTTACATCAGTTCATAATGACTTTCCATGCTTTTCTTAATGATTATCATTATGTTTGTTGTTTCTTAGAATATGAATTTTTCATTACATTGATGTACCATAGTGTGTGTAACCATTTCCCATTTGATGGACATGTGCTTTGCTTCCAGTTCTTCATTAATACAGATATTTTTGTGTTTGTAGGTCCTTTATTTTTATCAATAAGTTTCTGATAGAAATCTGCTTGTCAATGGAATCCCTAAAAGTATGGACATTTTTGTCATTTGATTTGCATAATTCCAACTTGCTTTCCAGTTTATAGATCCACTAATAACAATGAATTAACATACTAGTCTTTCTGCAACCCCTCCAATATTGACTATTGCTATGTTTTTTCATCTTTGTCGTTTTTCTGGATGGAATGGGAAATGTCAAGCCTATTTTGACTTGCATTTCTCTTGTCATTGATTTGGAACAATCTTTACTTGGTTATTGTTTGTAATTCATCTTTTTAGAAGTCTGTCCATTGTTGCTGCCACTTTACCTGATTAATGGGACTCTCTATCCTAGTCTCTACTCTCTCTTTCTAGTCTTTTTTTATATCTTTCTTCTTCTCTTGGTGATCTCCTGGTGCCAAATGTTATCTCCATGGAGATGACTCCTCAATCAGTATAGATGGCTTTCATCTCTCCCCTGAGTACTAATTTCACAATACTTAACAGATGTCTCCATATCTATGTCCTTTTTATAGCCTGTTTATACTGAATGTGCTTAAATAGAATTAATCATCTTTACCCTGAAGCTCACCTATCTCCATAATTTCCTTATTTCTATGGTGGCAATCACCATCTCTTCAGCTACCTAGGTTCACAGCACTGGATTTATCCTTACCTCATCACATTCACTCACTACTACACTCCCTCCCCTCCTGCCATTACCCTCATATCTAAACAGTTGCCATATTTTGTTTTTTTCTATCTCTATATATTTGCATCTGACTCTTCTCTACTCACAAAGTCATCATCTCAGATTAGACCTCATCACTTCTCTCCAGAAATTTTGCCTTTTGCCTTCTAATTGGTCTGTCATTTTGTTTTCTTCTCTCCAATTCACAGGTGACAAGTTACTATTCTTTTTTTTAAACCTTTACTTTATATCTTAGAATTGATTTTAAGTATCAGTTCCACAGCAGAAGAATGGTAAGGGCTAGATAATTGGGGTTGAGTGACTTGTCCAGGGTCACAGAGCGAGGAAGTATCTGAGACCAGACTTGAAGCCAGAATCTCCCATCTCCAGCCCTAGATCTCTATCTACTGAGTAATCTAGTTGCCCCCAAGTTGCTATTCTTAAAACTTATATTGGATCATCACACTTCTACTCAAAAAACTTCAGTGGCAAAAATGAAACTACTTTCTTTTAGATGGTATGTGGAGTATAGGGAGAAGGTGAGATACCTGGAAATACATTTTATTAATAAAAATAAGAAATATCCTGGACTCCTCTTTACCTCTCACCCTAATGTCCATAACTAAGCTATTGCCAAGGATTATCTTTTACCTCGACTTCTCTACAATATCTCCCTCCTATCCTCTGACACTGCCATCACTCTAGGGCAGATCCTCATCACTCCAGACTTGGATTACTGTAAATAGTCTGCTAGTGGGCCTACCTGCTTCAAGTCTCTCTATACTCCATTAAATCTTCATCCATTCAGCCACCAAAGTGGTCTTCCTGAAGCACAGGTTTGGCTATTTCACCCTCTCTACTCTTACTGAGTTTACTACTCCAGTGCCTGTCTATCTCCGCCAAGATTAAAAACAGAATGTTCTATTTAACATTCAAAGCCCTCTGTTAACCTAGTTCCCTACTTACTTTCTAGTTTTCTTATACTTTACTTTCTCCTACATAAACTTTGATAAAGAGACACTGGACTCTTTGCTGTTTCACTAAACCAAACACTCCATCTTCCTTAGCTTGTGGCTTCTTCTCTTGCTTCCTTCCTCCTCAACTCCACAAACAGATTCCTCCAGCTTCCTGTAAGTCCAAATTTAAATCTCATCTTTTATATTAAGCGTTTCCCAACTCTCCTTAACTCTATTAATTATTTCCTATTTATCTTATATGTAGCTTGCTTTCTATATATTTGTTTGCACATTGTCACCTCCAATAGACTAGAGGTCAGGGACTATCTTTTTTTGCCTTTTGTGTTAATTAAATGGCTGATTAACTGCTCCTTCTTAGTCTGTTTTGCTGTCCCTTTCTCTAAACTGATGCTCACTAATTGATATCCTCTCACTTTTCTTTTTGGGCCTTTTCTTTCACTCCATTGTCTCATTTGGAGATCACATCAGCTCTTATGTATTCAATTATTCTGTTATAAAAATGATTCTAAGATCTATTTATCTTTAACTTCTCTCTTGACTTATAATCTTGATCATAAACTACCAATGGTACTTCCTAAACTAGATGCTTGATAGACTTCTCAAACACAACATGCCTAAAACTCATCTTCCCCCTCAAATTCTTCCTTCTTTCCAAATTGCCTATTACTATCAAGGGTATCATCTTTTCACTCACTTTACTGTCATCTTTGAGTACTCACTTGAATTCACTGCATACATTTGATCTGTTACCAAGCCTTGTCATTTCTACTTTCACAATTTCTCTCATCTATGTCCCCTTCTTTTCATTCATTATTACTACCCCTATAAAAGCCTATCCTGGACTATTGGAGGAGCCAGCTACTTGGTCCTACCTCTGCAGTCTTTCTACCACTAAGCTACCAAAATAATCTTCTAAAACAAAGGTCTCATTTTATAATATCTATCCCCCAAACCCAACCAATAACTTACATTAAAACTACCTACATTAAAACTAAAATTACCTCCAGGGTTCAAATATAAGACTTTTAGGCTTCAAAACCTCCTTTGTACTTAAGTCTTCCTACCTTTCTCATCTACCCTCTCCTTTATCTATGATTTAACAATGCTGACATTCTTGCTATTCATGAAAACAACATTCCACATCTATACTCAATTGTATTTTTACTGTCCATTGCCCATAACTGTAATGTTTTTCTTCCTTACCTTTACCTCCTGGCTTCCCTAGTATCCCTCAAGACTGAGCTAAAATTTCTCTATCTGAAGAAGGCCTTTCTTGATTTGGCTTAATATTAATGTCTTACCTTTTATTTTTTTTAAATAATTTTTATTTTTTTTTAGAAAAGATATCATGGTTACATGATTCATGTTCTTACTTTCCCCTTCACCCCCCAGGACCTCCTCCCCCTCCCCCATAGCCAATGCACATTTGTCCTGGTATTAACGTGTGTCATCGATCAAGGCTTATTTCCAAATAGTTGCATTGGTGTGGAAGTTTCAGGTCTACATCCCCAATCATGTCCACCTCAACCCATGTGTTCAAGCAGTTGCTTTTCTTCTGTGTTTCCACACCTGCAGTTCTTCCTCTAAATGTGGGTAGGGTTCTTTTCCATAAGTCCCTCAGAATGGTCCTGGGTCAGTGCATTGCTGCTAGAACAGAAGTCCATTACATTATATTTTAATACAGTGTATTGTTCTCTGTGTACAATGTTCTTCTGGTTCTGCTCCTTTTGCTCTGCATCAATTCCTGGAGGTCTTTCCAGTTCACATGGAATTCTTCCAGTTTATTATTCCTTTTAGCACAATAATATTCCATCACCAGCATATACCACAATTTGTTCAGCCATTCCCAATAGAAAGGCATACCCTTGTTTTCCAGTTTTTTACCACCACAAAAATCGCGGCTATAAAATTTCTCATACAAGTCTGCTTATCTATGATCTCTTTGGGGTACAGACCCAACAATGGTATGGCTGGATCAAAGGGCAGGCTATCTTTTATAGCCCTTTGAGCGTAGTTCCAAATTGCCATCCAGAATGGTTGGATCAGTTCACAACTCCACCAGCAATGCATTAATGTCCCAATTTGGCCACATCCCCTGCTCTCCCCTACTATCATTTTAACCAATCTGCTAGGTGTGGGGTGATACCTCAGCATTGTACATTTCTCTAATTATTAGAGATTTAGAGCACTTTCTCATGTGCTTATTGATAGTTTTGATTTCTTTATCTGAAAATTGCCTATTCATGTCCCTTGCCCATTTATCGATTGGGGAATGGCTTGATTTTTTATACAATTGATTTATCTCCTTGTATATTTGAGTAATTAGACCCCTGTCAGAGCTTTTTGTTATAAAGATTTTTTTCCCAATTTGTTGTTTCCCTTCTGATTCTGATTGCATTGTTTTTGTTTGTACAAAAGTATTTTAATTTAGTATAATCAATCATCTCATTCACATTCAGAGTTAAAATTATCAGTTGTATATTCCCCAACATTTTTGTATCTTCTCTTAGTTCTACTTCTTCTTCTTAGGCTATTTCCTTTTAAACCAGTAAACCTTGCCCCCTCCCTTGATTTACTACCCTTTCTACCCGCTCCCTTGTTATTCTCCTATTTTTAATTTTAAAGCCTAATGAATTCCCTCTCCCTTCTCCTCCCCTCCCTTTTTTGGCCTCCCCACTCCTCTGCTCCCCTTGGTTTATCCCTTCTGACTTTCTCAGTAGGGTTAGAGTTCTATATCTCAGTGGATATAGCTACTCTTCCCTCTCAGGGTTAATTCCACTGAGAGGAAGGTTTAAATATTACCTCTTAATGTTCTCTTCCTCTGCTTCTTATAATAGTATTCATCCCCTCCTTTCCCATGCCCTTTTTGTGTGTAAGAGAATATCCTATTTTTCTTATTCATTCAAGTTTCTCTTGGTGTCCTCTACTATTCACCCCTCTCTTTCACACCCACCCCCTTATCATCTTAGACCATTTAGTACTCCAACCTCTCCCTGTGAATAATTCTTGTAATTACTATAATAGTGGATACTATAATAGTGAATAGAGTTCACTTCAGAGAATTACACATAACATTTCTCCATATAGGAATACAAATAATTAGATCTTGTTGAAGTACTTAAAGAGGCGAATTTAAAAATAAGAGTTTTCTTTCTTTCCCCTCTGTTTCTTATTTACCTTTTCATGTTTCTCTTGGTTTTTGTGGTTACATATTGAACTTTCCATTTAGTCCTGGTCTTTTCTGTGCAAATACTTGGAAATCTTCTATCTTTTTGAATGCCCATACTTTCCCCTGGAAGTATATAGTCAATTTTGATGGGTAAGTGATCCTTGGTTGTAGACCCAGTTCTCTTGCCTTTCTGAATATCAAATTCAAGCCTTTTGGTCTTTTAGAGTGGAGGCTGCCAGATCCTGTGTAATCCTGATTGGTGCTCCTTGATATCTGAATTGTCCCTTTCTGGCTTCTTGTAAAAATTTTTCTTTTACTTGGAAACTCTTGAATTTGGCTATTATATTCCTGGGGGGTTGTCTTTTCAGGGTTTAGTGTAGAGGGCTATCTATGGATCCTTTCAATGTCTATATTACCCTCTTTTTATACAGCTTCAGGGCAATTTTGCTGAAAAATTTCCTTTAGTATGGAGTCTCTAATTTTGGTCTCCAATTTGCTCATTAATTCTTTTGATTTGGGAGCATCTTTTTCTAATTGCCCAATTCTAGCCTTTAGAGACTGGTTTTTGGCTATAATCTTTTGGTTTTCCTTTTGAATCTGATCTGTTTGGTTCTTCAAGGCTTCCAGCTGGTCATTTCTGGTCTTCAGTTTGCTTATCAATTCATTTAATTTCTGAGTCTCACTTTCTAATTGTGAAATT
Organism: Gracilinanus agilis; assembly: GCF_016433145.1. Taxonomy (NCBI): domain Eukaryota; kingdom Metazoa; phylum Chordata; class Mammalia; order Didelphimorphia; family Didelphidae; genus Gracilinanus; species Gracilinanus agilis. The sequence goes on along the minus strand of NC_058130.1, from coordinate 353,601,215 downwards.
CTGCCTTTTAAAATGTTATTTTCTTGCCAGTTCTCTACCATCTTTCTCATCATCTCAGATTTGAACTCTTCAATACCTTGTGACTAATTTTCATTTTTTTGTGAAGGTTTGGATATGATCACTTGTTTGTTCTCCTCTGCTGTTTGCTCTGTTTGGATTTTTTCTGTGTAAAAGTTGCGAAGTGTTAAAGATTTCTTCTTGATCTTTCTCTTCTGGGGTTCTTGTCTCTGGCTTGCCATTGTTAGCCCAGTGCCCTCTCAGCTTTATCCTCACACCCAGGGTCTGCCTTGTGCTCTTTGGGCACCTGATGTCTCAGGTCTAGTTGTTCTCAGGGTCAAGCCTCCTGGTGGTCCTCTTGTTTGTTGCTCTGCCTGAAGCTCCTTTAACAGTCTCAGGGTGCTGCTTCCACAGTCATGCACCCCTCTGCACTGGGTCCCCACTCAAGGTCAGCACCTGTGCTCAGGATCCGCATCTTCAACTGCAACTGAGCATGAGGTCAGGGTCTGTGTTCAAAGTCCATGTGTTCTTTAGCCTCTTGGGGTCTTAAGTCTTGCTGCTCTCAGGAGCAGACCCTGGTGATCCCAGGTAGCTGTCAAGGACTTAATGGATGCCCCAAACTTGCTCTAATTCTTGTGTGCTGGCTTTGGCCCTGTAGGTTGGGGGTAGAGGGGAGGGAGGGGTTGCTCAGCTTGCATTTTAGTGAGAGCTGTTTCACCCCCTTATAACCTGGAAATACCCCTATCCCATGTACCTTCAATGCTGTGCCCTGTTGTGGGGTCCCTTCGTTCCTCTGGATTTGTTTTTATGTCTTCTTGAGGAGTCCTTTATGTTTCAGTTAGGAGAGGTTAAGCAGCTGCTTTTTACTCTGCTGCCATCTTAACCCAGAATTTCCAATGTCTTACCTTTTGAATAAACTTTGGAATATGTACAAAGTTATTTGCATGTTGTCTCCTCCATTAGTCTATGAACTTAGTAATTTTTACTTTTTAAAAATATGTCGTACTTAGCATAGTGACCTGCATATAGTAAGAATTTGATAAATACTTATCGATGGAGATAATAATTATGTGAATGGTGTTAATTTATGAAGATTTTATCTTATTGATGATCTGCTTTCTTTGTCCTGTGAATTGAACTGTAATTACTAGAGTTTGGGGGTGTTGTGTTTTTTTGTTGTTGTTGTTTTTGCTAAATTGAGCTATTAAAGGGTTCTGGAGAACATGACTAATTTCTTATCTTTTCAAATGCTTTTTATAGTCTGAAAAACAAAAGCACAATGGAACCTTGAGTGCTCTCCATCTTTTAGTTAATTATGTGATGAAAAATATATGGTCCCCTATGGAATAACACCTGTGAATACCTTATTGTCTTCTAATATGCTCATCAAAGACACCCTCAATATATTTTAGTGCAAATGCATAAAATTGAAAAGAAAGACTATATGTTACTAGTTATTATCATTCTCCCAGGTACCATTTTTATGGAAAATAGGAGTAGTAATACTAAGGCTTGAGTTATTCTTCCCTTCCTCCTCTCCCATTTTTGGTATAAAAAATCCTAAATTATGTACATTGCAATTCCATCCTTCATATCCTCAGAATTGTGTAACTTCCAGCATGAACCTACACTATGCTTATTTGGTCTAATACAGTTTCTTTTCCCATCTCTATTTTCTTACACAGCATTTCTTCTCTCTCAGGAGAATCAATGATGAAGGATGTTATCCACCTCCTGAGAGAGAGATGATGGTTTCAAAGTACAGAATAAGACTTTGTTTTTAACATTACCAATGAGAGAAATTATTATGTTTGACTATAAATATTTGTTATAAGGAACTAATTTTTCTCTTTTTAAAAACTTTCCATTGTTGTGTGTGTAGAAAGAAGAGGGTTAGAGGGGAAAAAGATACATTTTTATTTATTAAAAATAAAATTTAATAATATGAACTAGAAAGAAAAGGTATAAAGGACTACGATATTAGAGGGCAAATGTTTTAGTACATTGTCAATGATATAAAAGAGCTTATAAGAATCTTTATAGATCTCTATTTTCATCTATTTGTGGTACTCTTGCCAGTTTTATCTTTAAATGTCATCAAGATGACTTAACTTAGTTGAAACTTGTTAAACTTTCTCTAAACTGTTTTCATTTTTACTATATCACCATGTTGTTATGGTTTGCTACTACTGATTAATTACTTATTACCTGTAATTAATATTTAATTAATGAAAATTAAAATTTATTATCTTGTTCTACCATTCTTTTTCATAAGCTTTTCCAAATGAGTTTATATTCTGAACTCATATTGCCCTTGACTTACAATTCTGCTTAGGAAGTAGATTCAATAGTTTCAATGAAAACAGTTTATGAAGATGGCTTATATGAAAAGTCTGTTTCCATACATATGTACATGTATAAATGTACATACATGGATGTATATATGTACCTAAGATGGTAAACATAAGAAAATGGGAAATCATATAAGCAAATTGGAAATATGGCTATGATTTTACAAATGCTCATTATATAGGGGAAATTACATGAAGTGTGACTTTTTAAGGAGAGCTACTGGAAGTTAAGTAAGCCTCATTTAGGTCATTAAACATGTATCACAGCAACAGATATTTTTAGGGAAGGAAGAACCGCTTAAGATGGAAAGATACATCTAAAGGACTAAAAAACTGCTTCTTTGGGGCTGTGGCAGTTGGAATCGAAGAAAAACCTTCAACTGAGTGGTTCCTGTTTGGGTAGAAGAGAATTTATTTCATGGGCTAAAAAGTTCCAGTGACAACTATTGCTCTTCTTCACTGTCTAGAGTTCATCATGTAGAAAGGTGGAGCTTTTCTGAAGGGTTTGTTGCTCTCTGCTTCCACCTCTAAGTTAAAAACAAAACAAAACAAAACAACAACAAATAACTCTGGAAGCTCAATTATGCTTCTTTCTTTGCCAGAAATGTCCTCAGGTTATAGGAAGGGGCTTATGGTCAAAGGTGCTACACTGTAACTGTCAGATACCTTCCCTATGGAAGGATGAGATTTGTCAGACTGACTCCCCTGGAAAAAAGGAAGATTTGTTCCATTTATATTTGCTGCTGAGCACTCCTATTGACCTTGAGCCCACAGATGTCTTATGAGCAGTTAATTGTTTTAAAAGTTCATCAATAACATAAAGCCTAAGGCACTTTACATTTCAATGAAATTGACCAAATTGCTGACCAGCAATCTCTGGGTCTTATGGTAATCTTACATTCCTAGGTCTCTATCTCTCTGTCTCTCTGTCTTTCTGTCTCTCTCTGTCTTTCCCCACCCCAGCCCCCCACCTCTCTCTCTCTGTCCATCTCTGTCTCTGTCTCTGCCTTCTTCCTTCTATTCCTCCCTCATTTCCTCCCTCCCTCCCCCGCCTCTCTTTTTCTTATTTACAGTCTTTAACATCCTTCAGGTTCAGTTCAGGTGCCACAATCTTCAGACTCAGGTCCTTCTTTTTAAAAACCTCTTATCTTCTGTCTTAGAATCCATTTGAAGACAGAAGAATGGGGAGGACTAGTCAATTGAGGTTAAGTGATTTTCCCAGGGTCACAGATAAAAAAGTGTCTGTGGTCAGATTTGAACCTAGGTCCTCTCAACTCTTGGCCTGGCTCTCTATCCACTGTGCTACTTACACACTGTTGTTTTCCCCATAAGAATACCCACCCCTTATTCCCTTTTTAATAAGGGCTTCTTTCCTTCTCAAATTATCTTTTATTCACTTATCTTTGCAGTAACTCTATTCCTCTCAAGAATACATAAGTTCCTTTAGGAAAAGTAGTATTTTTTTAGTTTGTTTTTGTCTTTAGATCTCTTATACCTAATGTATAATAAGCATTTTATAAATACTTTTGTGAATTGAATTGAAAGTAATCTCAACTCTGTTCCCTCTCTCCCAGCCATTCAATGACTGTGTATGAACTCATCTTTAATTTAGAAATTTTAAATTTTTATTTTAAATTTAAATGATGGAGGAAAAAGAAAACCTTTCCCTGAATAACTTGAACTCTTGAAATGGGTTTTAAGGGGCAGAAATAGAATTTCTTTCACAGGGGACATTTAGGAACAGTTCTGGTCCTGATCTTCCTGGAAAGATCCCAGTATAATCCTGAATCTTCCATCAGCATCTTTCACCCTTGTCTCTCCTGCCTACTGCATTATCATTTAACTTTTGAGTGCTTCCTGGTTATAAGCAGCTGTGCTGTCATAAATATTCAAAATTCCCTTCTGTCCAATTTGAAAAATACTTTTCACTGCATGACTCAATAGTATGATGCTACCATTCAATAAGGTCCAATCTATAGTTTCTCTTTTTAATGCTTCCTAATCATCTTTCATTAATTACAAGTGGCCCAGGACCCTTCACTTTGTAAGTAATATATTTTTACTCTTTCTTTAAGCTAAAATGATTCCTGAGAAAGGTTATTTTATAATTTTCAAGAAAGCCTAATTGGCTCAGTCATTTTTTTTAGGCTGCTTACATCTTGTCAAATGAGTTGCTTCTCATTCTGCTTCTATGTTGTACCCACTTTCCCCCATACACAGTAAATTGGAAGTAATCTGGAAGCATTAAGGAGGAACTAGAAAAGTGTCTTAAAACAAGAGTACAATAATTTTGGTTGCTGAGGGAACTTAGGGCAAAGGCTGCCAACTTCAATAGTTCTACTCATCTTTTTCAGTCTTACTTTTTTTCCCTTTTGGGATCATCTATTTTTTATTAATAGAATTTTTCCACAAGTGTCCCAGACCTTCCTCACACTCCCTGCACATCACATAAGGTATAGTTGGAGAGACAGACATGTTCATACAAATGAAGTCTTTAATGTTTCCACCTTTCAGTTCTCTCTCTGGAGGCAACATTCAAATTTTATTTTTCCAGTATTAATTCTGTGTCTGCACATGATATTCCCTTGGTTATATTCATTTCACTGTTTATTATTCTATGTAGCTCTTTCCAAATTTGTTTGTTTGTTTGTTTAAGTAGCCTACTCATTGTTTCTTATGGTGCAGTAGTATTCTATCACAATCATATACCAAAATTTTTCATCTATTCCCCAAATAATGGGCATCCCCTCAATTTCCAGTTCTTTGCCGTCACAAAGAGAGATACTATAAATATTTTGGATCATATCTGTTCTTTTCTCTGATCTTGAGAAACAGAATCAGCAATGACATTGGAAGTCTTAGTATACACAGTTTTATAACACTTTGGGCATAATTCCAGACTGCTCTACAAATTATTGGATGAGTTCACAGATCTGCCAACACTATTAGTATCCCCTTTTTTCCACATCCCCTCCAAAGTTTGTCAATTTGCTCATTTGTCCCTTTAGTCAATCAGATGGGTGTGAAATGATATCTCAGAATTGTTTTGGTTTGTATTTTCCTAACCAGTCGTGTCAGTTTTATTTCTGAGTTGATTTACATGACAACCAAGGGTATTCAGTTGGTTGACATAGGAGAGTCTTGATCCATTTCTTCCTGGTACCTTTGCTCAGTGCAGTTCCTGGTATAATTTGAAAGGGGTCTAAGAATTAAAATAAATTTCAGATGACATCTAAGATAAGAATTTAGGCTAAGAATCCTGAGTAGCAGCTATAGAAAAAGAAGGTTAAAAACAAATTAAATGCTCAAGGGCTTTTCTAGCAAGTAGCTTAGTTAATTTGGGGTGAGAAAATTCTTTTTTCAACACTTATAATGACCCTGTTTGATATGAAAATGGAATTGGGAACAATATTGAAAAAGGTTGAGTGGAACTGGCAAAGCTAGTGATCTTTGCCCTATTTATTCCTAGCAACTAAAATTGCTACACTGCCTGTCCCTACAATATCAAATGCAGCACAGTACATAGTGCTGCTCCAAAGTGTTAATTAGTTCCATGAAAATATGATCTTAGGAAAAACATTGTTACAGAATAGAATTAGGGAAAATTTATAAATATGAACATAATTAGGCTGGTGTTGGAGAAGATTAATGTTACTAAGGTTCAAACATCTAATATTACATCCATTCAATTTGTGTAAGGCGACATTCTTATTGCTGTTTCCTGTAAAAATGATTTCCCTAATATCACATTTTTGTGGAATTAATTAATATTTAGGTGTGGTAAGAACAAATAATTAACTCAAAACATCTTCTACTATGCCAAATAATAAAAATAATGGTTAATATTTATATAGCACTTACTATGTGTGAAATGGTATGCTAAGCTCATAACAATTATTATCTAATTTAATCATCCTAACAACCCTGTGAGGTAATGCTATAATTATTCCCATTTTACAGATGAGGACACTAAGGCAAACAGAAGTGAAGTGACTTACCCAAGGTCACATAGCTAGTAAGTTTCTGAGGCTGGATTTAAACTCCTGACCCTAGGCCTAGCAATCTATTCACTGTATCATTTATCTGACCACTTCTTAAAATGTGTACAATACTTTTTTTTCCTATGTGATAATTAGATTAAGTCTACACTACCCATCTTTTGATTTAAGTAAATTTTGATTTGAGATTATTCTTAATTGAAGATTGATAATAGTTCAATCCTCTGGCAACCATCTTTAATATAGTGAACTCATAAAACCTCTTTTTCACCCTTACACCTAATAATAGCATCTTCCAAAATTGTGTCTGAAAGTTACTAGTAGAGTTCATACTTAAACTCCTCTGAGAAGATGAAATCATCTAGAGAGATTATAGCAAAACAAAACAAACAAAAACAGAGGGCCCAGTAGGGGTACACTTCATTTAAGGGTATGTGATATAGATGATGACCCAGATAAAGAGAATAAGAATGAGCAATCAGACCATTAGAAAAAAAGGAAGAGAAAGCAGTGTCATGAAATCCTAGAGAAAAGAGAATATCCACAAATAAAAGGGGATCAAAGTTGTCAAATATGTTTCAGAGAGGTCAAGAACAATGAGTAAAACTGTGGAAAAGGCATTAGATTGTCAAGTAAGAGATCATTAGCAACTCTGTAAAGAGCACCTTAGATTCAATGGTAAGGTTAAAAGTCTAGTAGCAAAGAGCTGAGGAGTGAGAGGAGAAAAAAAGAGAGCCCTTAAGTATAGTCATTTGTTTTTTGTTGAAATTTGGATGAGAAAAGGAGAGATTGATGATAGCTCCAGGATAGTGTCTACTAAGAATATTTTTAAGGAGAGGGTAGATTTGTATGTTAGTTTGTAGAATGTAGAAAACCAGTAAATAAAGACACTATTTTCCTTACCATCTCATTTCATTAAGATGTGTGTGTAGGATAAGCATTTCTATTTTGTCTATTATGTATGAAGCACTTTGCTAAACACTTTACCAATATCTCATTTGATCCTCACCACAAACCTGTCAGGTGGGTGCTATTCCATTATTATCCTCATATTTAATATGGTGATAAGCCAGAGAATGTTCAAAGGAAGGTGACCAGATTGGTGAATGATCTTGAGTTTTTGCCACATGACTGCATGAAGAAATTTTATATGTTAAAGCTAAGGAAAAGAAGATTAAGGGGTGAATCATTGTAATTTTCTTCAAGTATTTAAAATATTATTATCAGATAGAGGATTAAGTTTCTTCAACAACCTCAGAGAGCAGAATTAGGAATGATAGGTAGAAGTGGAAAAAAAAGAATATTTAGTTTTAAATTAAGAATGTTTCCTCAAAATTAGTACCATACAAAAGTGGAATTCTTTGCTAAAGTGGGTAGAGTAGGTAGTGGGTTGGTTCTCTGATATCCCTACAACTGAGTGGTTCAAATCCAGTTCCATAATTCCATATCTACTGATTCTTATGTACAAAATCTGAGATGGGGGTGAAATGAAGAGATGAATACTCTGAGCCAGAGACAAAAAAAAAATAGAGACAGAGAAATGGACTAAGGAACAGAGAGAGAGAGAGAGAGAGAGAGAGAGAGAGAGAAAAGGTCAATTTCAATTTATGAGGTTGTGTAAAAATTAAAATATATAATAATAACTTTAAATATGCTTTTGTGAGATTTATTAGTAGTCACTAGGAGTAAAGGAATAAAAAGGTAACAAAATAAAACAACATGCCCATGGCTAATCTACCTGTTTAAACAGCCCGCATTCCCGGCTGCAAGCCCCCATAGGGAGGAAAGAGAGCTAGCCCAGAAGAACACCCAATTTATCCCCTGTCTATGTCAGCACGTGATGACAGGAAGTCAGTGGGCTCCAGGGAAATGTAGTTCAAAGGCACAAGATTTAAATCAATTAGACAGCTGAAAATAGGATGAACAGAAGTGAGATGATGATTAGGAATTAGTTTTGCATATGAATGTGGTGTTTTCCCCTGCATATGTAATGCCCTGTCTACCAGATGATCCCAGACAGCCAGCATCCAAAACACTATTCTTATTTACTGCCATCTATTTATGAAGTAGTGAAAGTGACTATATACAAGGTTGATTTTTTTATTGAGGGTTTTAGTGATTTTTTTGGAGGTTTAATCAAAAACATAATATAGCTAAAGCTTGAATGATTTATTGATGTTACTAAAACCCAATCAAAGTATATACATCTGCCTAGAAATAAACTTAGCAATAGAATTCTGTATTGATGACTGAAAATATGCCTTGGAAAAAGTTCTTTGCTTAAAATTTGTAGCATAAAACACTATAGTTTTGTAAATTTGCCTGCACAGGAAGGAAACTTACCATTTCTTTCAACCATTTTCTCTCTTTAGATTTGTGCTGTATTTCAACTGAAGGTGTTAAGTGCTGATAAAGTAGAGTTTAAGAGAACCTTATAATCTTGGAGCTTAAAAAATAATTCTTTAATCGTCTTTTCTTAGCAGTTTTAGAGCAAAGAGGCAAAATAGAAGCTTTGAAGAAAAGAAAAATCCTCCATTGTTTATTTGTTCTGCTTTGTTTTACATTTCTCTTAGCTTTTTGTTTTACATTATTTTAGAAGCATCACTTGCAGTTTCAAACTGTTGACTCTGATGATTCTTTGTTGGTTCATTTCTTTACTTTTTAGGAATTGTAAAGATCACATTTTCCTAACTGACATCATTCAATTTTCAACATGAAATATTACAGATTTCACAGAAATTACATTTATTCGTTACAGAACGGATTTTGTCCAAATCAGCCCTTAGGTCATGTCAACCTCGAAAAACACAGAACCACTAAAGAAAGAACAAGTCTTTAATCAGGATAAGAGAGACAATGTTCAAGATTTGGCTGCCACACAGAGTCATGCACTAAATACTACCACTAAAGAGCCAAAGCTCTGGGACTCTGGCAACCCTGTCCCTGGGAAAAGACATGGCCAAAGGAGATTTTCCAAAAAGTAATAGAACTTGAGGGTCTTTTATACCTTTTGGTGAATGAAGGACAGGAAAGTATGATTGATTAGATTTACAATAGACACAAGGGAATGAGGAGTCCAGGGCTAGATTAGGGGAAAGGCTGTTGCTTTACAATTAATACAAAAGGATGATTTCAGCCAAGGGCTGGACTATCCAGGAGAGGTCTCTGATATAATGGGAGAAACTTCTAAGACAAAAAAGGTGATTGAGATTTGAGTATTTCTCCCACTCCTATTCAGGATTACTTAATGGATGCTTGGTGGTCCATTCTTCAGTCTAAGACAGGCAAGTCTGGAACTTCCTTTAAGGCAAGTTCCCAAGGGATGGGGTCAAACTTGGGTATTCCATAACCACAGTTGATAGTTACATGTTGTGAAAATGTTCCATAGTAAAAGCAGCCTGGTTGAGTAGCAAGCCAAGATTCTGAAATATCTTGTTCCAGGCCATTTTCTGCAAGATGACAGATATCTTTAGACATATTACCCTCTGCTAAATGGCTTTAAATTAAGGATTCTTTTGCATCTTAAAAATATGAGAATTGATACCTTTTTATATCTATGCTGCATCAAAAGATAATTTTTGCTCATTAGTTATAACTTTTAAAATTTTAACCATTGTATATTTTAATATTAAACCACAGATGAAGAAGTCTTTAAAATAAATCTTCATACATCATGGTTCACCATCTTAGTTGATTTTCAGGAAATTTCCCAATTTGACCTACTTCCATCTTCTATAGAATATTAAAAATATTATTGTTTTGTTGATTGCATTGTCAGGAGGAGATGTAAATAATGAAAAATAAAAAAAAACTCACTCAATGAACATATATTTTCCAGGCAAGAAAAATTAGTCAAAATCCAACCCTCTAATCTCAAAAAATGGAAAGAAACAAAACATTGTTGAAGAGTCACAGAAATGACAATGAATCAAGTTGAAACTTCAAGAGAGTAACAAGTTTTACATATATACTCATATATGTATATTTAGATCTATTATCACATACATGTGACTATATGTAAATATATGCCTCTCAAATTTATGTGTATATGTATGTGTATATTTATGTAATCTCGCTTTCTCTCTCTCTCTCTCTCTTTTCTCTCTCTCTTTCACTCTCTCTCTCTTTCTCTCTTTTCCTTCCTTCCTCCCTCCCTCTCATGGTGACTAAGTTGGTCCCTATAGTCTGAAGGTCAGGTAGTTTACATTTCACCCATCTCTCAAGGTTCTTTGTTATACAGATCCTGCCTAGTATCCTGGCTCTGGAGACACCATGACTTGAACTCCCAAACTCAATGGAAATTCCACCACTTGTGTCTAGAATTAAACTACAGATGAAACAGAGCAAACCAAAATAAAACTCAATGTAAAACCTGTTTCTTGAAGCTCTAGGACTGAGGGGAGGGGAGTAATGATGGAGAATGGTAGAGGAAGGGAAGGTTGTCAGTCCCCTTACTAGCTCATTTCATGGCACCATTGTGGTGGTTAAACATGACTCTCACTCTTCCTGTCTGACACAGGAAAAGAGAGAGTATCTCAGTTTGTTTTGGTCCATTTTTTTCCATGATAAGATTGAAAGACATTGATTACTATTGTTAAATGTTACATCCAAGATGCTAAGTATTGAGTTGTAGCTTTGTTCAACTTAGGACAGAGAAGAAGATTGAGCAGGTGAATCTAGGCAGTCTTAAGGTCTAGGGCATTGGGTTACAAGGACAAGGGGAATGACTCAAGTTACATACCACAAACTACTCCTGTTAATGCCTGAAGAACCAATTTTTTCCTGCACCTTAAGGTTATTTCCTTTCCTGGGAACATTGTGGTATATTAATTAGACTGGGAGAACTGAGGAATATTGTAGGCATCATACACTTAGATGTCAATAAGTCTTCACACAAAAGTGGATGGGTTAGCTCCAGAGACAGTAAGCTAGAGGTCTTGAAACAAGGACTGTATAGGCATGTGTTGACAATGTTATAAAAAGACTATGTGGTCATATATGGTTCTCAGTAGATGCTATTTCTGAGACCTTCTAACTCTGTGATTCTCTGATTTTAAAAAATGTATTAAAATACAGTCAAATTAGAAGGTAAAATATATTTATTTGTAGGTGTAATTATTTTATATCTTAAAACTACTCAGTCACTTAACAAAAAGTTAATTGGATAAACATGTTGTTATTAAGACAATGGGCATGAACTTACCCAACTCTCTTTTTAAAAAGCCCAACAATAACATTCCTTTCTATCAACAATAGAAAAATTTTAAATATAACAAAAACATCATCTGTAATAATGAATAAATAGAATAAATAGGCATTAACCTAGTGAAGTAAACAAGTGGTCTATATATCAGCAATTTTAAAATGATTGATAGAAATTGAAGAAGAAATGAAAACATGAAAGGATGTTACTTGAGCATGTCTAGGTTAAACAAATATAATAAAAATATTGATATGCCAAATTTTAATTTATATATTTAACACAATAATTATCAAAGTAGCAATAGTCTATTTTAAATAATTACAGAAAGCCATCACAAAATTAATAGAGAAAATTATATGGACAAGAGTATTAAAAGAATCTATGAAAAAGATCTGTTAGGGGAATTTATGCTTCCAGATTTCAAATGTTCCATGAAATAGTTGTTATGAAAAATGATATCATTAAATAAAAAAATAAAAAGTTAATTAATGAAACAGAATAGAAAACCTTGAAATAGAAAATCTAATGCAATTAGATTAGAGTTTTATGAACTCAAGACAAATAAAATAAAGAAAGAACATTGGAGAATGAAATCAAGAACTATGAGGGGAAATGGATAGCTGTATGACAAAATAATGCGTTTGAAGCCATAACTCCTACTATGCATTATAATAAACTATAATTGGATCAATGATATAAATAAATTATTCTGAAACCAGTGTCTAGAGGCCCCATAGAGATCTGATATCCAATCCTCTTGTTACAACCGAGAAGATCCTGTCCTACCACAACCCAAGGGAAATAATTTTCCCAGGATGACATAGATTCTAAGTAACCAAGTTATTTTCTGATTTCAAGTCCTTGGACTCTAAATCTAGTGCTCTTCCAAACCTTAATCTCATGTAGGCTTCTTGGAAGAATTAATATTAAATCTCCCATTTATCTGAAGCCAGAGAGTTTGGGTTGAGGTAAGGGGAACCTGTATACAAGCAATCCCATGTTGGGGGCTGTCCACAGTAATCCTAAAGACAGGAACTTTTATTCAAAAAAGTCAGATTATTTTTAGGGTTCATTGCAGAATTCTTGGTTGATCTTTTCTGAAATTCTTCATGACAAAGAGAGAAGCAATCAATACCAAAGATTGAGAGTCTGGAGGTCATCTCTTCAAACCACCTTATCTTACAAAGCAAACTAGGACATAAAAGGATGAAATTATTTGCATAGTTAGTGATTGTGGCATGACTGGGCAGATCATGGATAATCTCACATATACCACAAGTACTCTGTCAGTTTAGTTGTATGCCATTTGCCTCACCCCGAGCACCCCCAGTTAAATATAGAAAGAGACAGAGTTCTGGACCAAAAGTTAGACAGACTCATTTTCCTGAGTTCACAGACTTAATAGCTGTGTCACCCTGGACAAATCACTTGATCCTGTTTGCCTCAATTCCTCATATGTAAAATGAACTGGAGAAGGAAGTGACAAACCACTCCAGTATTTTTATCAAGAATACTTCAAATGGGATCACAAAGAATTGGACATGATTGAAATGACAACAACATCCAACCCATGTAATCACAGAGGGACCTTGGAAATACTGTAGGGAACCAAAAATAGACAATCAGGGATTGGTCAGAGTAAAGGGCAGGAGATAAGATTAAGATAGTACTTATAGTCATTTTGGTACTTTATAGCCATTTTTTGCACTCCTTGTCTAAGCTGGGCAGCACTGATAAGTCATCTCTAAAGCTCATGGCTATAGAAGAATGGCTTTAGGGTGTTATAGGTGCTTCCTGCCTTTTAGCTGAAGAGCATCTGAACCCAGTCTTACCCTAGCTACTTGACAGCTAAACAGAGAATAAGTTTGAGTATTTTAGGTGGTTTCAGCTCAGCATTCTTAGCCTAAGGTAAGCTCAGTCACACACCACCACTGCTGCATGATGCCTCTATTTATGACCCTTTGTCTTTCTTTTTTTTCTTCATCTATACTTTGCCTTCCTCATCTCCTAATTTCCTTTTCATTTCTTTTGTTTTTCTCTCTATTCTTTTTCCTCTTCTCATGACGTAGTATTGCTAAATTGAACCCAAAGTTGTTTGTACTGAATCTCTTAGTGGCACTAAGGGTAATGTGGGCTGCTAATATCTTCTCTTGATATATCTCCCAAATTATATATCATTTTTATACATAGTCTTCTATCAATTGCAAGAGGAGTTTCAGTGAATTCATTATATATATGTATATATATATATACATTTACATATATATAGGAATTATAGAAATGGATACAAAATATCTGTTTTAAATAAAGCAATTAGTTCATGTCATCCAAAACTATATCAAACATTATATATATGTACGAATATACATATATATATATATACATGTATATATATATATAATTCTGTGTGCAGGGAAACTGGAACAAAAAAGCTTTATGAAATCTAAGACATGGTTAACTATAGATTATTCACACTACTAGAGAATTATGCTAGAGCCATAGTTCATAATTCATTCTCAGGGCCCTACCCCCACTCCTGCTGTTTTTATTTGTTTCTGAATTATCATTGAACAAACAATGAGGCTGCTGGAATGGTAAGCATATTCTTCTTGATAGAGAGACCCTAAAAGAAAGAGAATAAACACATTTCAAAATGATAGCTCCATGGGGACAGATATACAATACTTGAACTCATAGACTAATACAATTGAACTGGAAACATTAACTCCTTCTCCCATTCCTCTTTCCCATCTAAGGATGATCCTTGATTCTGACAATCCAGATACACAAAAGAGTCAATTGAATCTTATTTCCAGAGCACCATTGAATTATCTTCCTTTATTTGTTTATTTATTTCCTATAATTGTTTCTAAAATTGCCTAATTCTAAGACTAAAAGGCTAAAAAGTTAGGATTTTACACTCCAGATCAAAGTAAACCACAGCCAGTGCTATTATGATAGAAAGGTTCTGAGTATGAGTCCAGCGATGGACTCAACAATGCATATAGCATCTGAGGATCATGTAGGAACATCATCAGAAGGTTAACATGAGGTGAAAGCTGGGTGGCTCAGTTGTTTGAGAGTCAGATCCAGAGAGAGGAGGTCCTAGGTTCACACCCGGCCTTAAGACACTTCCTAGCTTTGTGACCCTGGGCAAGTCACTTAGCCTGCTCTTACTACTCATCTGCCCTGGAACCAATACACCCTACTGATTCCAAGATGGAAGGTGAGAATTTTTTAAAACATTTATTAATATTCATTTTTAACATGGTTACATGATTCATGCTCCTACTTCCCCTTCACCCCCTGCATTCCCCCCACCCATGGTCGATGCACATTTCCACTGGTTTTATCATGTGTCATTGATCAAGACCTATTTCCAAATTGTTGATAGCTGCATTGGTGTGGTAGTTTCGAGTCTACATCCCCAATCATGTCCGCCTCAACCCATGCATTCAAGCATTTGTTTTTCTTATATCTTTCCTCTCCTGCAGTTCTTCCTCTGAATGTGGGTAGCGTTCTTCACCATAAATTCCTCAGAGCTGTCCTATGTCATTGCATTGCTGCTGGTACAGAAGTCCATTGCATTCGATTTTACCATAGTATATCAGTCTCTGTGTACAATGTTCTTCTGGCTCTGCTCCTTTCACTCTGCATCAGTTCCTGGAGGTCTTTCCAGTTCACCTGGAACTCCTCCAGTTTATTATTCCTTTTAGCACAATAGTGTTCCATCACCCGCATATACCACAGTTTGTTCAGCCATTCCCCAACTGAAGGGCATACCCTCCTTTTCCAGTTCTTTGCCACCATGAAAGGCACAGCTACAAATACTTTTGTACAAATCTGTTTATTTATTATCTCTTTGGGGTACAAACACCACAATGGTATGGCTGGATCAAAGGGCAGGCATTCTTTTATAGCCCTTTGAGCATGATTCCAAATTGCCAGCCAGAATGGTTGGATCAGTTCACAACTCCACCAGCAATGCATTAATGTCCCAATTTTGCCACATCCCCTTCAGCATTCATTATTCTCCCCTTCTTTCATTTTAGCCAATCTGCTAGGTGTGAGGTGATACCTCAGAGTTGTTTTGATTTGCATTTCTCTAATTATTAGAGATTTGGAACACTTTCTCATGTGCTTATTGATACTTTTGATTTCTTTACCTGAAAATTGCCTATTCGTGTCCCTTGCCCATTTATCAATTGGGGAATGGCTTGATTTTTTATACAATAGCTTTAACTCCTTGTATATTTGAGTAATTAGACCCTTGTCAGAGTTTTTCGTTATAAAGATTTTTTCCCAATTTGTTGTTTCCCTTCTGATTTTGACTACATTGTTTTTGTTTGTACAAAAGATTTTAGTTTAATATAATCAAAACCATTTAATTTACATTTTGTAATTTTCTCTAACTCTTGCTTGATTTTAAAATCTTTCCTTTCCCAGAGATCTGACAAGTATACTATTCTGTGTTCACTTAACTTATTTATAGCTTCCCTCTTTATATTCAAGTCATTCACCCATTCTGAATTTATCTTGGTGTAGGGTGTGAGATGTTGATCTAAACCTAATCTCTCCCATATTGTCTTCCAAATTTCCCAGCAGTTTTTGTCAAATAGTGGATTCATGTCCCAAAAGTTGGGCTCTTTGGGTTTATCATACACTGTCTTGCTGATGTCACTTACCCGAAATCTATTCCACTGATCCTCCCTTCTGTCTCTTAGCCAGTACCATATTGTTTTGATGACTGCTGCTTTATTGTATAGTTTAATATCTGATACTGCTAGGCCCCCTTCCTTCACATTTTTTTCATTATTTCCCTTGATATTCTTGATCTTTTATTATTCCAAATGAAATTTGTTATAGTTTTTCCTAATTCAGTAAAGACGTTTTTTGGTAATTTGATAGGTATGGCTCTAAATAGGTAAATTAATTTGGGAAGAATGGTCATTTTTATTATGTTAGCTCATCCTACCCATGAGCAATCAATGGCTTTCCAATTGTTGAGATTCAGTTTTATTTGTTTGGAAAGTGTTTTGTAGTTGTTTTCATATAATTGCTGTGTTTGTTTTGGTAGATAGATTCCTAAGTATTTTATATTATCTGGGTGATTTTACATGGTGTTTCTCTTTCTACCTTTTGCTGCTGTGATGTATATATAGAATATATATATATATATATGTACATATATAAATAGAAATATATAGAAATGCTGATGATTTGTGTGCATTTATTTTGTATCCTGCAAATTTGCTAAACTTCTTGATTATTTCTACAAGCTTCTTAGTTGGTTCTCTAGGATTTTTTAAGTAGACCATCATATCATCTACAAAGAGTGATAGCTTAGTCTCCTCCTTGCCTATTTTGATACCTTCAATTTCTTTTTCTTCTCTAATTGCTACTGCTAGTGTTTCTAATACTATGTTGAATAATAGAGGAGATAATGGGCATCCTTGTTTCACTCCTGATCTTATTGGGAAGGCTTCTAATTTATCCACATTGCATATGATGCTTATTGATGGTTTTAGGTATATACTGTTTATTATTTTTAGGAAAGGTCCTTCTATTCCTATACTTTTCAGTGTTTTCAATGGGAATGGATGCTGTATTTTGTCAAAGGCTTTTTCAGCATCTATTGAGATAATCATGTGATTTTTGTTTGTTAGACTGTTAATATGGTCAATTATGTGGATGGTTTTCCTAATGTTGAACCATCCTTGCATTCCTGGTATAAATCCTACCTGATCATGGTGGATGATCTTCTTGATTACTTGCTGGAGTCTCTTTGTTAGTATTCTATTTAAGATTTTTGCATCTATGTTCATTAGGGAGATTGGTCTGTAGTTTTCTTTCTCTGTTTTTGGTCTCCCTGGCTTTGGAATCAGTATCATATTTGTGTCATAAAAGTAATTGGGTAGGACTCCTTCTTTGCTTATTATATCAAATAAATTGTATAGTATTGGGATTAGTTGTTCTTTGAATGTCTGATAGAATTCACTTGTGAATCCATCACGCCCTGGTGATTTTTTCTTGGGGATTTCTTTGACGGCTTGTTCAATTTCTTTTTCTGATATGGGATTATTTAGGTATTCTATTTCTTCTGCTGTTAATCTAGGCAGTTTATATTTTTGTAAATATTCATCCATATCTCCTAAATTGTTATATTTATTGTCATATAATTGGGCAAAATAGTTTTTAATGATTGCCTTAATTTCCCCTTCATTAGAGGTGAGGTCTCCCTTTTCGTCTTTGATACTGTCAATTTGGTTTTCCTCTTTCCTTTTTTTATTAGATTGACCAGTACTTTGTCTATTTTATCTGTTTTTTCAAAATACCAGCTTCTAGTCTTATTTATTAATTCAATAGTTCTTTTACTTTCGATTTTATTAATTTCTCCCTTAATTTTTAGTATTTCTAATTTAGTTGTCATCTGGGGATTTTTAATTTGCTCACTTTCTAATTTTTTGAGTTGCATGCCCAATTCATTAATCTCTGCCCTCCCTAATTTGTTAATATATGCACTCATGGATATGAATTTCCCCCTGAGTACTGCCTTGGCTGCATCCCACAGTTTGGTAGGCTGTCTCATCATTGTCATTCTCTTCAATGAAATTGTTGATTGTTTCTATGATTTCTTCTTTGACTAGCTGGTTTTGGAGAATCATATTATTGAATTTCTAATTAGTTTTTGATGTTCCTGTCCAGGTGCCCTTACTAATTATTATTTTTATTGCATTATGATCTGAGAAGGTTACATTTATTATTTCTGCTCTTTTGCATTTGTTTGCAATGTTTCTTTGCCCTATAACATGGTCAATCTTTGTGAATTTACCCTGTGCAGCTGAAAAGAAGATGTATTCCTTTTTGTCCCTATTTATTTTTCTCCACATATCAATTAAATCTAATTTTTCTAAAACTTCATTCACCTCTCTTACCTCTTTTATTGATTTTTCGGTTTGATTTATCTAGATCTGAAAGAGGAATATTTACATCTCCCACTAGTATGGTTTTACTATCTATTTCCTTCTTGAGCTCTGCCAGTTTCTCCTTTATGAATTTGGGTGCTATGCCACTTGGTGCATACATATTGAGCAGTGTTATTTCCTCATTGTTTATACT
>NC_058130.1:353516382-353579647 GCF_016433145.1 Gracilinanus agilis | reverse complement strand
TGAAAGAGGAATATTTACATCTCCCACTAGTATGGTTTTACTATCTATTTCCTTCTTGAGCTCTGCCAGTTTCTCCTTTATGAATATGGATGCTATGCCACTTGGTGCATATATATTGAGCAGTGTTATTTCCTCATTGTTTATACTGCCTTTAATCAGGATGTAATGACCTTCCCTGTCTTTTTTAATCATATCTACTTTTACTTTGGCTTTGTCAGAGATCATAATAGCCACTCCTGCCTTCTTTTTCTCATTTGATGCCCAAAAGATTTTGTTCAAGCCCTGAACCTTAAACTTGTGTATGTCTAACCGCCTCATATGTGTTTCTTGTAGACAACATATGGTAGGATTTTGGTTTCTAATCCACTCTGGTCAGGAAGGGCTCTGTTTAATATTCCCCTGAGGGGGCTGGGAACTGCTACCTGCCTTTCCCTTTCTCTACCTTCCCCTCTCCTTTCTCCCATCCTTTTTTCTACCTTCCTATTTACCCTCCTCCATTTATCCCCTCAGAGTTACTTTTACCTTGTTGTCTTTTGACTACAAGTTTCTTCCAACCTAGAAAGAAATGTAAAATTTTTATTAGTGTCTGGGGAAAGACATTCACAAATTTCTGTGATCTGCCTCCTTTTATCAATCAATCAAAAACATTTTCAAGGCACCAACTCTGTGGCAGGCACTATGTAGCCCCAGGGACACAAATACAAAAAGTATACACAGTTTGTATCCTCAGAGAACTTATGTTTTAATGGGGATACAACAAAAAACTTAAATAGGTGAATTCAAAAATACATACAGAGTAGATGGAAGGTAATCTCAGAGAGGAAGACATCTGGGAGAGCCTTGTGTAGAAGATAGTATTTGAACTGAGTCTCAAAGAAAGCCAGCAATTCATTGGTGGGGGCGAGGGGAGAGGAAGAGAAGAGGGAAAGCACCTATTAGAATTGGTAAAAAGGGTTTTTTTTTACTGCATTGCTTGTAATCTGTTCCATATATTGTATTTCCTGATTTCTTTAAGGTTTCAAATTTTTTAAGTTTACCTGTATTAATCTAAGTGTTATCTGTACCATTTATGAACTTCTTAAACATTTTTTAAGTTGTAAAAAAAGCCTTTAAGCCTTATGTGTGCTGGATTTTTCATTTCAACTATAGGATCACATGCCCTAAGTTTTTATTAGATCTTGATAATTGTATACAACCTTGAAGACTGTGATGCCTTGAGAATTTAGATTATAATTTTTAAAGGCTCTTTAGAATTGACTTTAGATGCCTAGTACCCTTCTGTATAAATGATAAGGTTTTATATATTTATCATAAAGAATGTTGTCTTAAAGGGGTAGAGGAAACAAATACAGGTTTCCTGACCAAGCTTTTGTATATTATTCCAGAAGCTAGGAGAAGTCCTGTATCCGTGATATTTTGTCTCTTTGTTTTGACTTGCTTTCCCATCAGAAGGATCTAGAATTCCTGAGGATAACTTAGACCCAGAAAGTTTTTTTAATCAGCATTTTTTAGGCTCTGCCCCACAATTGCCATGAAGGCAGTAATAGAGTTTGCTAAGAAAATATCTCAGCTAAGGCTGAATGATTTACTATACCTGTTGAATTTGTGACAAGTATACAATTTTTTAAACATCATAGCATGTGGTTATAATAATGGGTTTGTTTTCTATTGTCTTTAAATATGTTATTGGAAATTATGGTACTGTATTTGAATGTGCATTATGAATCTGCTATTTTGTAAAAATCATTTATACTCACAGTTCATGCAAAAGCTTAACAGGAAATGAATCTCATTTTTGGGTGGAAAACCTTTCACTAATTCTAAGCTATACATATATATTTTGATTTTTAAAACATTCTTTTATTATTTTTTCCCTTCTATGTGCCACAGTGTATGTGGTTTTTCTCTCTCATTTTATACTTGACATTGTATTTCTTCCTGAATTTTTACATTTTCTTATTGCTTTTACTTTTAATTTTTTTAATAGAATAATTGACTCTTTTCCTTTTTTCTCATTTTTTACTGAAAGTACATGTAATTAATGTTAATCCTTTTTTGATTTTACAATAATATGTTTAATATAAATATGTATTTGCTATAATATTAATGCATACCTGAAAAGCCTTAGACTATGGTAACCTGCTAATTATTGGTAAATGTTATGGGACTGCTATTAATGTCTCTCTGTCTGATTCCAGGAGAAGGGAACAAAACAGCCACAGGGTCATGGAGACCGACTGAGAATCCGCAAAGTGCCAAGGAGCAAAAGGTCATGCAGACCATGGATTGAGGAAGTTCTATGTCAATACTGAATGGCTAGAAACTAGTGTTTGAGGTTCAGGGTTGCAGCTTTTTGACACATGTTAGCTGCCAGACTTCCCCTGAGCTTCATTTTCTAGTAAGCACCTAAGATTGGCTTTCATTATGTCTCATCCCTGAGAAAGTGCAGGCAAATAAGACCAGGGAAAGACTTCTCTTGCACACATATTTGGTCCTGTTATTTCTTTCATATATAGAATGGCAACTTTCTATAGTCCTGGCTCCTGAATGGGTAATTGCAAACTGCTTAAATCACTTTAATTGGGCCTTGATTCAAGGACTTGTTATAAGCTGATTTTTCCTTACATTTTTTTGCACATAAGACTTTGATATTTTACATTTCATTCACAAGTTAATTTTTTTCTCATTTATTTGGATTTTATTTTTATTTTATTTTATTTCTTTTGCCAATTGATTTCATGCAACCCCATAACTCAGCCATGTATCCTTAGCTGACTTGGGGTACACTCTTCAGTGAAGAATGTATTATTGATTCTCCTCAGAGGGGTGTGTAAGTTTTATAATCATAATGCCTGTATTATAATCTATATTGCAAAATTTTAACTCTTTTGAGAATAATTTCAGGGGAAAATGTATAATTCTGGTCAGAAGAGAATGTGTGTTTTATAATCTATAAGGTAAAGTTTAAATTCTTTGAGAGTAATTTTAGGGTAAGAAATTTGCCATGTCCCCAGAATCCAGACAATGAACCTGTTTGGAGAAGGTACCATGAAGATGCCCGAAGAACCTTCACTGGATGAACTTTGGGGTACAGTTGTTTGAACTATGGGGATTTGAATGCATTTGTTTTGAATGTACACTCTTATGCCAATAGGGGACTGCCCCAACTGGCTTTTTGTCAATACAGCTAGCAATCATTGGTTCATTGTTTTTGTCTTCTTTTCTTTTATCCCCAAATTTCTGTAATTTAAAAGTTATGTTTGTAAGAGAGTTCAAGGAGACCAGTCTCTTTCTGTTCTCAGGGGGGAATGTGATACTGGAAATTTGGGGAACCTCTAATCATTGAGTCTTAATATTCAGGTCCATGATATAAACTTCCTGTGGATGTCTAGAGGACTTGAAAACTATATTTCCCATGATTCCTTTTATATAATACAGGTGGGCAGGAAGTGTGATTACGTAGACAGAGGTATAAGACTCAGGACATGATTCCTGCAGAACAAGCCAGGTGGGCAGAGGTAATGGCGAGCTAATTCCATTTACACATAATAGGGCAGAGCCTTGGGAGACAACCAGTTATTAGAGAAAGTGATCTCATGGGTTGAGATGCAGAAAAGGAGATTGAGAAGGGATATGCTTTGGGTTTCATTAGAATATTATTACAAAAGAACTTCTATCTCAGTGATTAGACATCTCTTCAGTGGACATGGCCACTACATGGCTACATAGCCCTGGAATTCAATATATTACTACTAATAATCTTACATTAATGGACTCCTTCAATGATCTATTGTGATCATAGAAGTAAATCTGATTTCTTAAAGGTTTATAGCAGCAAAGTATAAACTCTGGTAACTTCGATCAAGGAGGAACAGTTAAGTGATAGACTGAATATCTAGGTTTGGAGGGACAATTTAATTATGTTCAGAAGCATGAATCTCTAGAAAGTTGGCCACTCAGTTGGAAAGTTTCTAGACATAGTAGTTCCTGACATCTGTTTGTTGAAGCATAATTAAATAACTGCCAACATTAATGGAGGTCATATATAGATATAAAACTAAGAATGTTCAAGAGTATTGTTTTATTATTATAATTATCATTGTAGTGCCTAGAATTTTAACCAATTTATATGTTGGTTATGGAATACTAACTGGAGGAATTCCATGTGAACTGGAACAACCTCCAGGAATTGATACAGAGTGAAAGGAGCAGAACCAGGAGAACATTGTACACAGAAACTGATACACTGTGGCATAATCAAATGTAATCGACTTCTCTTCTAGCAGCAATGCAATGACCCAGGATAATTCTGAGGGACTTATGAGAAAGAACACTATCCACATCCAGAGAAAGAACTGTGGGAGTAGAAAAACAGAAGAAAAACAACTGCTTGATCACATGGTTCAATGGGGATATGATTGGGGATGTAGACTCTAAACAATCACCCTAGTGCAAATATCAATAATATGGAAATAGGTCTTGACACATGTAAAACCCAATGGAATTGTGCATTGGTTACAGGAGGGGGGTGGGAGGAGGGGAGGGAAATAACATGAATCATGTAACCATGGAAAAATATTCTAAATTAATTAGTTAAATAAACTTAATTTTAAAAAACAATTTTCATTGATTAATTAATAAGACACGGCTCTTACTCTGAGTATAACACTACTATTTTTTAATAGGGTCACATGATCTATTATTAAAGGAAGAGTCAGTCATACACAGCTCTGCATGGAAAAGATATTCTCTTTGGCCTAATGTTCTCTTTTATATGGGAAGTGTGTCTTTCTGATTGGTCTCACAGGGCAGCATTTAGAATTACCCTGGCAATACAGTTTGGTGGATATTTTAAGAGAGAAGATAGACTTAGAGATCTCACCTCCTTCTCAATTCCTTCATCACCCGGTAGGACTATTCCTTGGGTAGGCAGATCCCTATAGCAGGGGTTGGCAACGTATGGCTCTCCAGCCATATCTGGCTCCACCTCCCTACTGGCCAGTCTTGGCAGAGCCCCAGGATGTGCCCCAGGGGGCCCTTCAGCCCCTGCCCCATATTCCAGTGCCTTCCGCCTCCATCCTCCTCCTTCCACAGGTTTTTATGGCTCTCACAGCCAAAAAGGTTGCTGACAGTTGCCTAAAGCTTCACTAAGCTAGAGAAACATGGCAAACCTTTCCTTTTCTGGTACTTTAAGGAATTTATAAGCTAATTTGTGAACCAAGCTTCTTCTAAGCAATCTTTAGTTAGAAAAATGAGTTGTCTTAATCATTTTTCTTGGTTAAAACCCTCAACTTCTGACTTAGAATCAATACCATGTATTAGTTCTAAGGCAGAAGAGTGGTAAGGGCGAGGCGATGGGGATTAAGTGGCTTGCCCAGGGTCACATAGCTAGGAAGTTTCTGAGGCCAGATTTGAACCCAGTATTTCCCATCTCTGGTTTTCAATCCACTGAGTCACCCAGCTGTCCCCTTAATCATATTTTTAGTGGCTCTTTTCCCTATTGTAGACTTGGTCATTCTATATCTAGCTGATATGTTTAGCAAGGCAAAGAGGGTATATGCTTTCAAATGTCTCAGACAGGGTGGATTCTTGTTTTTAGATAAAGAATTGGAAGTGTCCACCCTGTCTTTAAAAAAAGACCAATATCTAGACCCAATATTTAACTGTCTAAATTCTTGAAACCTTCTTAGCCAACTGCTAGGGCAGATTCACTGCTTATTATAGCAAGCCAAATTAAATTAAAGCATACTACCAAAACACTGAACAATTCACTGCACCAAACTTGAGCAAACTCTTCATGGTTCAAGCTCTCCAAAAATATAACTACTAGAAAGACAAAACCCATGACATCTTGTGTGATAAGTTTTTTTTTCCAGATAAGATGCTGGTATGTACTATGAGATCACCTGAGAGCAGCTTTTTCAAGAAATAAAATTTTCTTACTGAAAATGACAGTGCTCATTTGATATTATTGGCTCTTGTGGCCTGGAAGTAAATTACCTTAACTTGACAACTGAACTGCCTGACCTTCAGAGGTTGGGGTTAGAGAAAATAAATGGATTCATACAGAAATATTGCTAATAAATAATATAATTAATAATTATTAATATGTTAATAATAGCTAAGTATAGTAATAATTATATAAAGAAATTGTAATCATCATTGTGATAGCATGGGCTTTTTCTCCTTCATTCCTTTTTTCCTTCATTCTTGCTTCCTTCCTCCCTTTCTTCTTCCTCCCCTCCCTTAACATGGCTTTTCTTTTTTATTACAAATAAGGAACTGAGATTCTGAGAAACTGTGATGCTTCCCTCAAAGTTATACACTCTATTGGTAGAGGTACAACTGGAACCTAGATCTCCTGATCCCCAGTTATATGTTCTTTACATGTTACTTCATTACCACATTTAGATTTGAGGATATATTTTTTCATATATTTATGAATTTGATATATTTATACAAAAAAGTTAATTCTGTAAACAATTTAGAAATCTAAGAATTTATTAAATAGTTTCATGGTATCACACTAGATTTGGGAAATACAAAGAATGAAAAATAATAGTCATTTCCAGTAGAGCCAGGTGATACTAATGTCTGAGTGCTGTTTGTTAAATTTTCGGCATAAGCAATAATATCTCAGAAATGGACATACGTTACCATCAAAGGTTCACTTATTGTTTTGCTGATTATTTAGACTTACTGAAGTGATGGAGAAAATGTTAATGATGCAGATTAAACTTAAAAGAGTGTCCTTTGGGTTCCTGGTTAAGATGGCGGCAGAGTAAAAAGCAGCTCTTAACCTCTTCTGACCAAAACACACAAAACTCCTCAAGGGGACATAAAAACAAGTCCAGATGAACGGAGGAACCCCACAGCAGGGCACAGCGTGGAAGGTACATGGAATCAAGGCATTTCCATGCTATAAAGGGGTGAAACAGCTCTCACTAAATCCCGGGCTGAGCAACACCCCACCCCCACCCCCTCCACACACAACACCTATAGCTCCGAAGCCAGCTAAAAAGAAATAGAGCAAGTTTGGGGCACCCATAGAGTCATTGGCAGCTCCGGGGCCTGTTCCTGAGAGCAGCAAGATTTAGGACCCCAAAAAGCTAAAGAACATACACGAACTCTGAATGCGGGAGCAGGGCGCAGAGAGCTGACTCAGGGCTCAGAGAGCAGACGAAGGGCGCAGAACTCAGGCGCGAGTGGAGGCTTGGGTGGAGGCAGACACAACCATGAGCTAAAGCTCTGAAACCCTGAGTGGGGAACCAGCATAGAAGGGTATACGACTGTGGAAGCAGCGCCCTGAGACTTGTAAAGAAACCTCTGGCAGAGGATCAAGCAAGGGGGTCCACCAGGGGGCTTGACCTTGGAAAAAACCAGAACTCAGACCTCAGGAGCCAAAAGACCACGGACAGACCCTGAACGCAAGGATAAACCTGAGAAGCTGCTGGCCTAACAATGGCTACCCAGTCTCAGGAAGTTCAGAAGAGAAAGATTAACAATAAGAAAAAGAAGTCTTTAACACTGGACAACTTTTACACAGAGAAAATCCAGACAACCAAGCAAACAGAGGAGGAGAATAAACAAGCATCCGGACCCTCCTCAAATAAGGAAAACTCCTCACAAGCTATGGAAGAGTTCAAAACTGAGATTTTGAGGAAAATGGAACAGATCTGGCAAGAAAATAACAGTTTAAAAGGTAGAATCTTGCAATTAGAAAGTGAGGCTCAGAAACCAAATAAACTGATAAGAAAATTGAACACCAGAAATGACCAGATTAAAAAGGAATACCAGAAGATTATAGCCGAAAACCAGAAGATTATAGCCGAAAAACAAAAGATCATAGCCGAAAACCAAAAGATTATAGCAGAAAACCAATCCCTAAAGCTAGAATTGAGCAATTAGAAGCTAATGATCTCTCAAGACAACAAGAACAAATAAACAAAGTCAAAAGACTGAAAAATTAGAAGGAAACATGAAATATCTCAATGAGAGACTGACAGACCAAGAAAACTGGTCTAGAAGAGACAATTTGAGAATAATTGGTCTTCCAGAAAAACCAGAAATTAATAGAAACCTGGACTCCATACTAACAGAAATTATTCAGCAAAATTGCCCTGAAGTCCTACAACAAGAGGGCAATATAGACATTGAAAGGATCCATAGAACACCCTTGATATTCGATCCAGATAAGAAATTGCCCAGAAATATAATTGCCAAATTAAAAAGTTTCCAAGCAAAAGAAAAAAATCTTACAAGAAGCCAGAAAGAGACAATTCAAATATCAAGGAGCACCAATAAGGATCACACAGGATCTGGCAGCCTCCACGCTAAAAGATCGCAAGGCTTGGAATACGATATTCAGGAAGGTAAGAGAGCTGGGCCTGCAATCACCGATCAACTACCTATCAAAATTGACTATATATTTCCAGGGGAAAGTATGGGCATTCAACAAAATTGAAGAATTCTAGGTATTTGCACAGAAAAGACCAGGGCTAAATGGAAAGTTTAATATCCATCCACAAAAATCGAGAGAAACATGAAAAGGTAAATAAGATACAGAGGGGAAAGAAAGAAAACTTATAATTTTTAAATTTGCCTTTTTAAGGGCCTCAGTGAGATCTAATTATCTGTATTCCTATGTAGAGAAATGTTATGTATAATTCTCTGTAGTGAACTCTATTCACTATTATAGTATTCACTATTATAGTAATCAGAAGAATAACTCACAGGGTGAGGGTGGAACACTAAATAATCTAAGATGACATGGGGGATGGGAAAGAGGGGGTGAATAGCAGGGGACACCAAGAGAAACTTGAGTGAATAAGAAAGATAGAATGTTCTATTACACACAGGGAGGGCATGGGAAGGAGAGGGTTCAAATACTATTATAAGAAGGAGAGGAAGAGAGCATTAAGATCTGATAATCAAACCTTACTCTCAGTGTAATCAACCTGGAGAGGGAAGAGTAGCTATACTATCCATTGGGACATAAAACTCTTATTTAACCCTTCTGAGAAAGTCAGAAGGGATAAACCAAGAGGAGCAGGGGAGTGGGAAGGTCAAAAAAAAGAAGGGAGAAGAAGGGGGAGGGAATTCATAGGGCCTTTAAAAACAAAAAGAGGGGGAAAAATAAGGGAGGGGTAGAAAGGGAAGTTAATCAAGGGAGGGGATAAGGGATAGAGCCTCAATAGCAAACCACTGGTTTAAAAGGAAATAGTATAAGAAAAAGGAGGTAGGAATAGGGGAGGATACGAAAATGTCAGCAAATGCACAACTGATGATTATAACTCTGAATGTGAATGGGATGAACTCGCTCATAAAACGGAAGCAAATAGCAGAGACGATTAGAAACCAAAATCCTAGCATATGTTGTCTACAAGAAACACATATGAGGAGGGTGGACATACACAAGTTTAAGGTTCAGGGCTTGAGCAAAATCTTTTGGGCGTCAAATGAGAAAAAGAAGGCAAGAGTGGCTATTATGATTTCTGACAAAGCCAAAGTAAAAATAGATATGATTAAAAAAGACAGGGAAGGTCATTACATGCTGATTAAAGGCAGTATAAACAATGAGGAAATAACACTGCTCAGTATGTATGCACCAAGTAGCATAGCACCCAAATTCATAAAGGAGAAACTGGCAGAGCTCAAGAAGGTAATAGATAGTAAAACCATACTAGTGGGAGATGTAAATATTCCTCTTTNAATTGTCTAGAATAAGAAAATGATGGAGAAAAATGATTAAGCTTAAAATTGAATTGTATGCAGAGTTTCCTCACCTTGAGAGCTGGTTATCAACACATCTCTAAATCCTCACCTGTTCTACACAAAGTATTTCCCAGGCTGTCAAATAAACTCCTGAATGTAGTTGCTGGAGAAAAGATTTATGGATCCCATAATACCTATTATCACATATTATGGGTCACATAATTCATGTACTTAGAAGACTGTCATGTGGGAAGAGGGATTATTTTCCCCTGCTAGACTAGACAAGACATAGGTGCAAAGGATGGAAATTGCACAGAGGCAGATTAGAGAACTAATGGTCTATAAGTTACCTTTTAACTTTAAGATTCCAGGATACTGTAGTTTAGTTATCTCATTTTCCATGTGAGGAAAACAAAGGTTAGAGAAATTATATGACATAACGATTCATACTGAAAGGTTAATAGAACTTAAATCATTTGGTTTAGAGAAGAGAAGGTTGTAGGGTAATATAACAATGATATTCATCTCTTTAAAAAAAGACTCAGACCTCAGTATTCTTATTTAGGTATGTAATGGCAAATATTTAACAACAGACTCTATTATTTTAAAAGTATACATTTTAAAGTTTAAGTTACATCATAATGTTTCACTGTCACTTCCCAAAGGTTAGGCAAAACAATAAATGAAGTTCTGATTTGTAGATTTTAATGTTTTCTAAGATATAACTGCTCACACTAAAGATTTAATAACTTGTTCTTATGAGTTGGTTAGAACTGGCTCTGGTATATCCCTGGATCCTACACCTGAAGAGTCTTGAATTAGATTTAAAAGAATGATCTCAGTATATTTACAAAAAATGACCACATATTAAGACACAAAAATATTATAGCTAAAATTTAGAAAAGCAGAAATATTAAATGAATGTTTTTCAGACAATTTAATAAAAATTGTATATGTTAAGAGACTGTAGAAAAACAGAGTAATAATTAATTGAAGACTAAATAATTTAATCTTAAAGAATATCATATAAACAATGAATAATTTCAATTAAAGGAATTCTAATAATGAGACAACATACCCCAAACTGTGAGATGTAACAAAAGTAATACTTAGAGGAAAGTTTATATCTCTGAATGCTTATATTAGTAAAATAAAGAAAAGATTGATGAATTGGGAATGCAACTAAAAAAACTAGAAAAAGAACAAAATAGTTCCCAACTAAATACCAAATTAAAAATCCTGAAAATTAAAAATAAAATCAATAAGATTTTATTAAAGAAAACAATTGAATTAATAAATAAATCTAGGAGTTGGTTTTATGAAAAAAATCCAGAAAATGGACAACACAGGGGTTAAAAGGATTTTTAAAAGAGAAAAGAAAATCAAATCATCAGCAATAAGGATAAAAAGGATGAATATAACACCAAATGAAGATGAAATTAAAGCAATTGTTAGGAATTACCTTGTTAAATTATATACCAACAAATTTAACAAAAAAAAAGGAAATGGAAGAATACTTTTAAAAACCCCATAATCTACCAGAGTAGGAAATAGAATATCTTTAAATTAAATGTACATAAAAAAGTATCAGGACCAGATGGATTCACAACTGAATTTGAGCAAACATTTAAAGATCAACTAATTACAGTGTTAAAATATATGCATTTTAAATAATAGATGAAGGAGTTTTATCAAACTCCCTTTATAAAACAAAAATGGTATTGATACCTAAGCCAAGTAGATTATATTGATGCAAAAATCCTAAATAAAATAACTAGCCAGGAAACTACAATAATACATAACAAATATCACATCTTGTGACCAAAGAGATCTTATACCAGGAAAGGAGGGATGGTTTAACATAGGAAAAATTCCAAAGTATTTTATTGATATATTATATTAATAACATTACGTGAGTTTTATAACATATTGACAACTTATTTTTTTAATAGCAAAAGTAATAAAATCATATGACTATGTCAATAGATACAGAAAAAAACCTCTGATAAAAATACATCACTCATTCCTACTAAAAATACTGAAAAAGGGGGCAGCTGGGTAACTCAGTGGATTGAGAGCCAGGCCTAGAGACAGGAGGGTCCTAGGTTCAAATCCGGCCTCAGACACTTCCCAGCTGTGTGACCCTGGGCAAATCACTTGACCCCTACTGCCTACCCTTACCAATCTTCCACCTAAAAGTCAATACACAGAAGTTAAGGGTTTAAAATTAAAAAAAAAAACTGGAAAGCATAGATATAAATAAATTTTTTCTTAATATGATATGAAGCATCTACCTAAAACCATCAGCAACTATTATTTCTAATGAGGATAAGCAAGAAGCTTTCCAAAAAGTTTAAGAATGAAACAAGGATACCTATTATCAATAGTATCATCTGAAATAGTATTAGAAATGGTAGCAATAGCAATAAGAAGTGAAAAAAAATTAAAGGAATCAGAATGGGCAAAGAGGTAATAAAATGATCTTTTTTTGTAGGTGATATGATGGTATACATGAATAATCCTAGTGATTCAATTGAAAAGTTCATTGAAATTATCAATAATTTTAGTAAAGTAGCAATATATAAAATAAACACACAAATCAGCATTTTTATATATTTCTAACAAAGTTCTGCAAGAAGAAATAGAGATTACTTCATTTAAAATAACCATACATAGAATAAAGTACCTGGGAGTATATCTGTCAACAAGAACCTAAGAACTACACAAATATAATTACAAAATACTTTTTACACAAATAAAGTTATATTTATATATTATATTATATATAATAAACATAATATATATTATATATTATATAAATTATATATATAAATTTATATATATATTTCTCCAATAAATAATTGGAGAAAAATTAATTGTTTGTATATGGACAGAGTCAAAATAACTAAAATCGCAATTCTGACTAAACTAATCTACTTATTCAATGCCATTCCAATCAAATTACCAAAAGCATTATCTTTTTGAGCTAGGAAAAAGTTACAAAATTAATTTGAAAGAACAAAAATCAATAATAATAATAATATACATACATACATGCATGTACATATACATATATATGTACATATATATAAAAGAAAGAAGTCTAACAGTACCAGACTTTAAACTATATTATTTGGAAGCAATTATTAAAGCTCTCTGATACTGGTTAAGAAACAAAATGGGAGATAAATTGAATAAAAAAGTTTAATAAAAAAAAGCCATATAATGGACAGTCATTATCTTTCAAATGTTTACTTCAAACTTTAGATATAAAAAATACAATATGCACTATTAGTGAAATTGATATTTGTTTTGCAAGGGCTTTAGCTATTTACTAATTTAGACCTGAATCTTTTCTGCCTGTTAGCTACTTCTAGCTTACTTTCAGTCTGACCAGAAACTAAGAAACAAACGAATTGAAGATTTTATTTTCCCGAACATCATGCCACCCAATATTTTGCTGTTTCATGTTATATTTCTAACAAAATAAGAATTACAAACAGTAGAGAGAGGATGATATCTTGGATTTATATAATACCATTGATTGACAGTCTGTTTTGAGACACAATGCAGATTAAGGTGACCTATGAGGCATTTTTCCTATTTTTTTTATGCTTCTGATGAAAGCAGGTACAACTGTGCTAGATGGCAGGGTTGGGAACAGAAATGAACATCAAGAGCAAAGTCTCAGAACAAATATCCAAATATGTGAAAAAATGTACTAGAACAATATATGTGATTAGACAGTTGAGAAGTTACAGAGAAAGGGAAGAGATCCAATTATAAATGAGATTAAGTGTGTAGGAGACTATAAAAAGAAGAAAATTAAAAGGAATGGTAAAGATCAAGATAATGGATTGAGCAAATAAGAGAGTAGATTTATTAAGTCTTGTGAACCTTTTGCTCCCCAAAATGTTTCATTTTATTTGAAGAAAAAGGACTACTTGGTACCTAAAGAATAAAAAGACATATTAAAATGTGACAGAAACAGGAGAAAAATTATTCTTTTCCTAATAACATGTTTTATTGAGTCCCATTGAACTACACACCTGATGATTTGGGGATATAGACTTCCCCATAGACACCCCAAAATCCCAGATTGTAGACCATGGTCAGAGAGTACATAAAAGATTCATTTTTCCTTGTTCTCCTGTAGTCCTAGGAAAGGTGCCTGAGCTAAGAAGAAGATTCCCTCTCACCTCTCCCCTCATTCTTGATTAGCACAGATATTCACCTCCCACCTTGCTCATGATAAATATCTATTTTATATCCCAGATATCTGGTTATCCTCTAAACTGGACAGTTCACCCGCTTTTGACTTTAAGGCATAGGACATAACCACATACCCCATATCTGGTTCCAGAGACCCAATAACATGCCATCATCATCCTATTTCTGGTCAGGTAGGTTCTGTTGTTGAAAGGATATATAAAGCCCAGAACACATCTCCTCTAGGCGGCATCATTTCCTCTGCTCTGCCTCCCTCAGTCATTCAATTTGACTTAACCATTTGACTTATATTCAAATTCATAGCTTTTTTTAATTTTTAAGCTAGTTATTGGAGGGTTTTTTCTTAAAGCTTTCCCACAACACTACTATTGTGAAGTTAGATTCTCTCATGGAATTTTCTATGAGCATTGCCTTTTGGAAGGGGAGAGAGTTTCAAAGCTAATGAACTCTCAAAGCTTCTTTCGTTTTGGGTTTAATTTTATAGTCATCTGACAGAAAAAATTATTTATACAAAAAAAAAATCCCTCACACAGAAAAAAGTGGAGTATCTTACCTAACCTGAATTTCCTTAAAGCAGAGCATAATCTTAGACTCAGTACTGTAATATTGTCTTAATCTAGTGACTATTCAGCAAACTTCCTACAGAATGGTTCTTACATATGCTAGTCTTTGCTGTCATTTGTGGGATGCAGTGGAATACTCAAGTCTTGTTTTTTGTTTATTTTGCTATCTGATGATTGATTGGTGTGATTTAGTTCAAATGGAAAGATGACCATCTACGAAGAGAGCAGAATAATTTGAGTTTTGAAGTTTATTTTCATTTCATTTCATTTAGTTTCATTTGAAGTTTTATTTTCATTCCATTATTAGACATTAGGCTCTGATTGAATTTTACCTTATGTAAAATGGAAAGAAAAAACCCAACATTGTTAATATGAGTCATTTTAGTATCACTCATTCAATCAACAAGCATTCCCTAAGTGCCTCCTAGCTGCCAGGGGCCCTCAAGATACAATGATAAAAAGTAAATCTCACTCTGTTCTCAAGGTACCTCTATTTATCAGCTGGAGACATGAACATACATAAGTGTATTCAAAATAAATACAAAGTAGCTAAATTGAAGGTAATTAGGAATAGATGTTGGAAGTGGTTAGAAGATGTGTAGAAAGGTTTTTCTGTTTTGTTTTTTTTCCTTTGAGAAGTTAGTGCTTGATTTGAAGAGAGGAATTTTATAAGACATAGGTAAATATATTACAAGCATGAAGAATGACAAGCATGAAGGCTCAGAGACAAAAACATAAAAAAAGTATTGTTCGGGTTCAAATGGGTAGCCTCCAGAGGAACACACGAGACAATGCAATCAAAGCAGGAGAAAGCTTTATTGCCAGTGTGCACTGGGGGAACTCAGCAAGAGAATCCCAAGTGGTGCATTCAAAGGAGGGAATATATATGTTTCTAGGATATAGGTGCCTTTGTCTTAGGGTTAGCTAATAGCAAGACAGAGGAAGTAGGGATGCTTCCAGGAACCACAGGATATGATTCTTAATCTTCAAAGCTGTTCTGTCTAGGAATCTTCAGGGCTGTTCCGTCTAGGGGAGGAGTGGTGTCCCTGGGACTGTCAGCCAGGAGTTGTGTCCCTGGGACTGTGAGTCAGAGATAACTGCCCTGCTTGAGCCGAGCATGACGTTATCCAAAACCCCCCTGCTTAACAGGATATGATTCTACCAAGCTGTTTGTTATGAGTTTAAGCTTTTTGGTTATAATATTTCTATAAGCTTTTTTGGCTATAACGTTTCCCCCTTTTCGTTTTGCTCACTGAGGAATCCTCCTCAGGGCCAGGCCTTCGCTGGGATCCGGATCAGTAGCAAGGGTTTGATATTGCAGTTGCATGACCATAAGTTGGACTGTATTTATCTGATCATGAACAAACCGGACAAGGCGGTTAAGAATGCAGGGGCCAACTGTTAACAATAGGAGAATAATCAAAAGGGGTCCTAATATAGTGGAAATGAGGGTCGTAAGCCAAGGTGACTGGCTGAAAAGCTGCTGATACCACGGGGAAAGGGAGCGGATAGATTTGTCCCTAGCATCTAAGCTGCGTCTAAGCTCCTCAAGGGATTCCCTCACTACTCCAGTGTGGTCGGTATAAAAACAACATTCTTCATGGAGGGCCATGCAGAGACCCCCCTCCTTTAAGAAAAGGAGGTCGAGGCCTCGCCGGTTTTGTAAAACCACTTCTGAAAGGGAAGTGAGGGATTGTTCCAGGGCCTGAATGGATTTCTCAATCCTCCTCAAATCTTCATCAACTGCACTCTGGAGGGCCTGGAGGTCTGTGTGATGAGTCACAAAAGCCGCTATCCCTGTACCGATCCCTGCTAAGCCAAAGATTGTTGCAAGCATCATGGCAGTGATAGGCTCCCGCCGAAATCTGCTGGTAGCTTTTTGTGACCAAAAGGCCAGAAACTGCTCCCCTGGGTGATATATAACTCTGGGGAAAATCAGGACCAGGATGCAGACTTCCCTGTTACGGAGCAGGGTGGAAGCCACCACACAGGGAGTCAGACCGGAAATTGTGCAAGCCCACCTGGCCCCCGCAGGAGGAAGGTACCAAGCAGGGGATTCTGATGCCTGAGCCTGGTCCTCACTCGGAGGAGGGATGCAGTGAGGCATCAAGGAGATAGAAGCAGGATTGCCAATGCATCTACCTTTCCCAGAGAGGGACTGAAGAGTCAGGCCAGCCTTGTGTTCTGTCCAGTAACAGGTGTCTGGACTGACTGCAGTGGAAGTAGTATAAGTGGCATTTAGGGCCACAGCATCATAATAAGGGGGGCGAGCATCCAGACAAAGCCAGCAAGCAGCTGTCATGTTAGGAAATGTCTAGTTCAGGGCTGCATAGGCAGCATCCAGGAGAGGCCACAATGGTATCTGATTGTCAATAGGAGAATGAAGGGTGGGCACTGAGGCAGCCTGGACAGGCATTGGGGAAGGGGGAATAAAAGGCCTAGAAGGCTCAGCAACTGCAACAGTCACGGGTGGAGTTGGCCTAACCGGTTTCAGGAATGGCTGCAAAACTGAGTTAGGCCCCACCCCCAGCAGAGGAGGGGTTACAGGTTCCTTCTTAATCAGGATGAGTCCTCCTGGGTCGGGAACCCAACACGTATGCCCTGAGGCCCCAAGTTTTTCCAGGACCCAAGACTGATCCTGAGGATGGAGAACAGTGAGGTTAAGAAACTTGCAGGTCCCTGCCACTTCCGCAGTGCCCACGTGGCCCATTCCCAGGTCTATGTGGCCCTCTCCCGTGTTCCAGAGGGCCACTCTCCGAGGTTTACAGCCCAGAGGAGACCACGTCAAAAGTAGAGAGCCATCCTGAATAGACATCTTCCACCCGGTGGCTAATGTCTCACAGCCCCAGTACCCACAATAAAAGTGATTAGGGTGATTACAATAGGATCGGCCAGGGGGCTGAAGCAGGGCAAAGGTACCAATCAAAAAGTACAAAGGACGTAATGCCCAGCCCGTCACACAGACAGAGGGGAGAACCTGACAAGGGGTAAAAAGGAAACTTGGAGCACCAGGGGTGACAATAGATACAGCAATATCTGAGGCTCCCCTCCTACTGAGTGACCACTTCCATGGTTGATGGGGGTTATGGAGAGAACTACGGGGTAGCTGGTAACCCCAACAGGGCTGAAGAAGGAAAGGGAAGGAGAAAGAGAAAATCATAATGCCCGGGAGGGAGGTCATGGGGGGACTTTTGGGGGTTGGGCAGAGTCCTGGGGTCTGCATCGTGACAGCCGAAGCTTCAGGGCTTGTTCAGACGGCTACGAACGATCCAGGTGTCAGGCTCAGGATCCGGAGGTTCTGCTGGTCGTAGGTGGGAATGGTGGACCCAAGGACTGATCCTGTCGACTTTGAGTGCTGAGGGAGTCACGAATATGACAACAAACGGTCCCTTCCAGTGAGGTTGGAGGACCCACTTCTGATGTCTCTTGACCCAAACCCAGTCTCCCGGCTTATAAGAGTGAGGATCATGCGGGGGAGGCTGGAACCGGGCTTGCAAGCGGGGCCAAAGATCCTGCTGCAGCTGGGAGAGAGAGAGAACAAATTCACGCAATTGAGGGGCTTGATTAACATCGGGGGAGGGGAAGGAAGAGAGAGTAGGGGACAGGGAACCATACAGTATTTCATAAGGTGATAGGGACAAGGGTCCCGGCGTGTTTCGGGCCTTGAAGAGGGCCAGGGGCAGAAGCATCACCCAATTACCGCCAGACTCAAGGACCATCTTAGTTAAAGATTCTTTTAGGGTCCGATTCATGCGTTCCACCTGACCAGAACTCTGGGGGTTATACTCACAGTGAAACTTCCATGTAACCCCCAGGGACTTAGCCAGGGACTGAATGACTTTAGACACAAAGGCAGGCCCATTATCTGACCCTAAGGAGGCAGGCATCCCAAATCTAGGAATAATTTCTTTGAGGAGTTTCTTGGCCACCACCTGAGCAGTCTCTGTCTTGGTGTGAAAAGCCTCCGGCCAGCCTGAAAAAGTGTCCACAAAAACCAACAGATACCGGTAACTATATTTCCCAGGCTTGACTTCCGTGAAATCAATTTCCCAATGTTCACAGGGGCGAGTGCCCCGTAGCCTAGTGCCAGGATGGGCGTCTTCCTTGGTGGCACGGGTCAGCTGACAGGTGGTGCACTTCTGTGTTAGCATGTCCAGAAATCCGTAGGAGCCACAAAACCGAAGGCGCCCTTTTCGGAGCAAAGTCCGGAGTTTGGTAGCTCCCATGTGGGTGAGGTGGTGCAGGTGGGTAGAAAGAAGTTGGTCCGTGGCCTGCGGGAGGAGAAGGTTACCATCCAGATCTTTATAAACTGTGCCAATGAGACGCCCTGATTTAGCCTGGACCCATTCTAAGTCAGCTGGAGAATATTGAGGTGGGTCTGATGGGAGAGCAGGGATGCAGGTCAGGAGCATCGGGCTGTGACGATTCTGTTGCCAGTGCCAGTTCATACAGAGGGGCGTGGAGTGCTGCATTTCTGGCCACTTCATCTGCCAAGCGGTTTCTGGCTGCTTCTAGAGAGGCCCCTGGCTGATGTCCAGAGGTATGCACTACAGCAACTGCTATAATCCAGAGGCAGACTGGCCACCCTGCAGCTACTGGGTCAAGGTGATTGGACAGATATGCCACCGGGTGTTCCCAGGGCCCCAGCTTCTGAGTCAGGACCCCCTTGGCAATGCCAGCTGTCTCTGCTACGAAGAGTTGAAATGGCTTGTCTGGGTCAGGGAGGGCCAAGGTAGGGGCTTCAAGCATGGCAATTTGGAGTAGCCAAAAGGCCGTGTCCATTTCTGGGGTCCATACCCAGGAGGGAGACTCCCAAGTGGCCTCATACAGGGGTTTAGCTAATGAGGCAAACCCTGGTATCCACAGCCAACAATATCCTACTGACCCCAAGAATTGCCGTACCTGTCGGGGGGTTGTAGGAACAGGGATGGAAAGGATGGTCTGAGTCATTTGTGGAGTGAGCCACCTCAGTCCGTCCCGGAAGCGGTACCCTAAAAAGGAAACCTCAGCACGGGCAATGTGAGCCTTTTTGGCACTCACCCTATAACCTGCCGCATCTAAGCAGCGGAACAGGTTTCCAGTTGCTTTTTTGCACAAGTTCTCAGTTGGGGCAGCAATTAGAAGGTCATCTACATACTGTAAAAGAGTAACCTCTGGGTTTTCTTCCTGAAATGGTCGTAAGTCCCAAGCCAGGGCCTCACTGAACAAAGATGGACTGAGTTTTAGGCCCTGGGGCAATCTCCTCCAAGTGATTTGTATAGTAGATTGTGTATCAAGAGAAAACCACTCGAATGCAAAGATGGGCTGGCTGACTGGCGCGAGGGGCAGGGTGAAAAAAGCATCCTTGAGGTCCAGAGTGGATGTTACTCAGAAGTGTATATGGATTCGGAACAGTGGGGTGAATGTCCTCAATACGCTTGTTGACCTCCCGGAGGTCTTGGACCCGTCTATAGTCCGTTCCCCCGGGTTTCCTGACAGGTAACAGGGGAGTGTTCCAGGGGGATTGACAGGTTGTCAAAATCCCGGCTTTTAAGAGGAGAGTAATATGGGGTTGAATGCCCCTATGTGCCTCCAGGGACATGGGATACTGCTTGACTCGTACTGGCATGGCCCTGCTCTTGAGAGTAATCACAATGGGGACTTGGTTAACAGCAAGACCTACTCCGGCTCGCTCTGCCCAGACAGTGGGAAATTTGTTGACCCAGGGGAGGTCTTGGGGAGGGATGTCACTCGGCATTGGCTCAGCAAAAAGTCTATGTTCATCTTGCAGAGAGAGACTCAGGGCATGCAGGGGGGTCCCAGAGTCATCAGTGACTGTCACCCTTCCCACAGAGAATTGAATATGAGCCCCTATTTTATGCAGTAGATCCCTGCCAAGGAGGGGTGCAGGGCTGTCTGGAATAACCAAGAAGGAATGGGTGACCCATTGGGTCCCTAGGTTGACAGTACGGGAGCTGGTCCAGGGGTACCTATTGACTCTAGCCACCCCTTGGACCCAGGACATCCTAGAAGACAATTTCCCAAGAGGGTTGGTTAAAACAGAGTGTTCCGCTCCCGTGTCCACTAACATAGGGAGTAGTTACCCCTCTATATCTGCCGTTACCCAGGACTCGGGGAGGGCACCTGAGGCCCTTCCCCTTCAGTCATCTTCTGCGAGGGCCAGGGCTGACAAGGGCCGGTCACACCACGGAAGCCGACATATCCCGCCTCCTCCTCACGTTCCCTGTTGCAACCTAGGACACTGATGCTTCCAATGGTTTGGGTCTCCACAAAGAAAACAGACCCCCAGGGCTTTAGAACGCCTCTGGGGATGATCCCCTGGGCCGGGTTGCACAAGAGTGGCCAGGATCTTAGCTGTCTGTTGCTGGTACTTTAGAAACTGCTTTCTGGACCTGTCCTCCCTATTCTGTGATTCTTCCTGCTTACTTTTGTCCCGCTCTTCCTCCTCTCATTTGTGCTGCTTTTGGCGCTCAAGATCCTCCCTCCTGAACCGCTCCACTCTTTCCTCTGGGGTTTCTCGTGAGTTAAAGACTCGTTCTGCCACCTTAAGGAGATCTGAAAGGGGCTGGTTAACAAAGTCATCCAGTTTTTGGAGTTTCCTCCGAATGTCAGAGGCTGCCTGATTAACAAAAGCCAAAAGGACTGCAGTTTGGCTAACTGGGGCAGTGGGATCCAGGGGGGAATAGATCCTGAACGCCTCCTGGAGGCGCTCTAGAAATGCTGCCGGGGTCTCTTTGGGGCCCTGTCTTATAGATTCAATTTTAGCCTAATTAGTGGGCTTATGAGCTGCTGCTCTAAGCCCGGCCAAGAGATTCTGGCGGTAAGTTCGGAGACGCTCCCTACCTTCATCAGCCGAGTAGTCCCAGTCCGGGTGGTTGACAGGAAATACAGCAGCCAGGCAGGCAGGGTCCATGGTGGGCCAACCGTCATCACCAAGGACTAATTTACGTCCCTGAGATAAATGCGGTCTCGCTCCTCCAAAGTGAACAAGGTGCGGAGGAGCTGCTGGCAGTTGTCCCAAGTTGGACTGTGGGTCAAAAAGATGGATTATACCAGGTCAATAAGTTTCTGAGGTTGCTCCGAAAAAGGTGGATTTTGGTGCTTCCAGTTATAAAGATCACTGGAGGTAAAAGGCCAGTA
Organism: Gracilinanus agilis; assembly: GCF_016433145.1. Classification (NCBI taxonomy): domain Eukaryota; kingdom Metazoa; phylum Chordata; class Mammalia; order Didelphimorphia; family Didelphidae; genus Gracilinanus; species Gracilinanus agilis. Next base: position 353,558,000 of record NC_058130.1, on the reverse strand, counting down.
TTGATGAATTAGGGGACCTCCTGGGACCATAGGGCCAACTGTGCGAACTGGGAGGGCGGTGGTCGATGATGGGACATCAGGAATAAAGGCACGGCAGTCCCGTTGGTCTTGTCCCCGAGTGTGGTGGGCAGGGGGAGAGGGGAAGTCCGCCAGAGGGGCTACTGGCGCTGCCTCGTTACCCACATCTTGTGGAGGCAGCTGGGGATAAAGGGTAGGCGGCGGAACTTCTGGTGTGTATGGCAGAGGGGACACCGGGGGATCTGGAGGAGGGTCATCTGGGGTGGGCAGAATGGGGGGCTCCAAACCCTTATCTGAACTGGAGCTGGGCTTTTGGAGCTGGGTAACCAGAGCCTCAGAGGGCGTGACTGTGTCCTTGCTGGCATTAGACCCTTCCACAACCAAGCAAAGCCAAGGTGGGGGATCCAAGACTAAATCCAGCCAGGTTAAAATGTACGGTATTTGGTCTGGATGCCCCTCCTTACCCAGGAGCAAAACCCTACCCCGAACTGCAGAAATAATAAACTGTTGCCATGTCCCACCACGGGGCCATCCAACCCCAAAGGCAGGCCATTCCGAATTTCAAAATGTCTGCAACTTCCCCTTTTTTACTGATAAGCCTAATGCATGTGCATGGGTTTTGAAATCTGAATAATGACTTAGGACCAAGTCCAGCAGGGTTGAGTGACTCTGGCCCATTTTAGAACAATCAACAAAAAGACAAACGACAACACAAAAGACAGACAAACAGAACAAAAAACAAAAGATTCTCTTTGTGGATCCAAAAAAAGTTTGAGTCAGGCATGGAGCCTGCTCGGGGCTCCGCCCCACTCTCCCAGGTGTCCTTCCAAAAAAACCCAGCATCCTGCTGCTGCCCGTGATGCGTCCATCACGGGACTTTTCTGGGAAAGCTCCACCAGTATCTGAACCCTGGCTTCCTGGAACTGTTTCCCCCCAGGGAATCAAACCCTGACCTTCCCTCCCTCTCTCTCTGAGGGAGCAACTTTCCCTCCCTCTCTCACCGAGGGAGCGACTTTCCCTCCCTCTCTNTGAGGGAGCAACTTTCCCTCCCTCTCTCACCGAGGGAGCGACTTTCCCTCCCTCTCTCACCAAGGGAGCGACTTTTCCCTCCCTCTCTCACCAAGGAAGGTGCTCAAAGGAACTCCAACCCCTTAAAGTTACAATCCGGATTTTTTCCCTGTATTCCCCATCTCCACGATTTCCAACAACTTCCCCCTCCCTCTAACCAATACACCTCCCAGTTTTTCCAGCCTACCCCCTCTCGGAGGTGAGAAAACGCGTAGTAAACTGGTCCACTCTCAGAAACAGGTGGAAATTTGGACACAAAGCTGCAGGGGGGTTTTCCTCCCCTTGCCCCAGAATGGGGCAGGTCCTGAGGCTTGGCGATAGGATGGCTCCTATAATCCCGGAGCAGGCATCATCCACTTAGCTGTCCTCATTTTCCTCATCAAATGCACAGTCACACACCATTCACACACCATTCACTGTTCACCGCTGGAAGTCATCATGAAACCTAGGAGAGAGCTTTCTCTGTCTCAGTGGTCCCCATGGGGTTGCACACCATCCCAGAATGAGCCCCCATATGTTACGGTTCAAATGGGTGGCCTCCAGAGGAACACACGAGACAATGCAATCAAAGCAGGAGAAAGCTTTATTGCCAGTGCATGCTGGGGGAACTCAGCAAGAGAATCCCAAGTGGTGCATTCAAAAGAGGGAATATATATGTTTCTAGGATATAGGTGCCTTTGTCTTAGGGTTAGCTAATAGCAAGACAGAGGGAGTAGGGATGCTTCCAGGAACCACAGGATATGATTCTTAATCTTCAAAGCTGTTCTGTCTAGGAATCTTCAGGGCTGTTCCGTCTAGGGGAGGAGTGGTGTCCCTGGGACTGTCAGCCAGGAGTTGTGTCCCTGGGACTGTGAGTCAGAGATAACTGCCCTGCTTGAGCCGAGCATGACGTTATCCAAAACCCCCCCTGCTTAACAGGGTATGAAGCTGCCAAGCTGTTTGTTATGAGTTTAAGCTTTTGGGCTATAATATTTCTATAAGCTTTTTTGACTATAACACTGTAAGATAGAGAAAGCCTTTTGTTGTTGTTCGGGGAAGAGGGGGAAACAGGGTATGTATGTAGACATTTTCTGCCAGATTTTAGCCCAAGGAAACATGTAGAATCTTACAGTGAGACTCCTTTTGGTAATGATGACTCAAAGATTTATACTGTGATGATTAAGAATTTCCTAATTGACTGTTGAAGTGAGAAAAACAACTCATAATTCAGGCAGTGCTGAACCAAAATTCAATAAGAGGGTGACTTGCTCTCTCTCTCTCTCTCTCTCCCTCTCTCCCTCCCTGTCTTTCTATCTCCGTGTCTTTTTCTATATCTCTGACTCTTTCTGTGTATCTCTCAGTCCCTCTCATTCTCAGTTTTAAATAAAGATTGCTTTGAAATGCCTCTAAAAGCTGAGTGGGGAAAAAAGTGACTTCCCTTTCTCCCAGCTATCCATGCATGTCAGCTGTGAAAACATGCCTGTCACCATCTCTTATGCTTATTCTTTCCTGATCTTAGGGCAAGTGTTCAGGGATGGAATTAACTAGGTTAGTTTTTTTTCTTTGTTTCTTTGGTATCTGTGTCTCTGTGTATGGGAGATGTTTTGTATCAACCATTCTTACTAACTTAGTAATTTTACTAGCAAGCCTACTTACTAAAACACTAACCAAATGGACACAGAAAGCAACAGATTGGCAAGATGATGTGCTACATATTAAAACTAAATATAGGTGTAGCTATGTAGTTCAGTGGACAGAGAGCTAGGTCCTGAGTTCAAATCTTACCTCAAATACTTCCTTAATGTGTAGCCCTGGACAAGTCATCTTAAGTCAATTGCCTAGCCCTTACTTTGTTTCTGCCTTGGAACCAATACTTAGTATTGATTTTAAGACAGAAAGTAAGGGCTTAATTTTTTTTAATTAAAAAGGAAATTTGTATACAAAGGGTGGATATATGGTACATATGGTATTTCAAAGTACCACAAGTATGGTACTTACACTCATCAATTAAGAAAGAAGGCAAGTGGAGAGAGGTCCATATTAAATAATTTTGTTCCAAGTTTTTTTAAACAGATTATTAATTTCTAACTTAGAATCTTCAGTGTAACTAATAGCCTGTCTTCCCCTTTATTTTATACTCTTGGACTTCCTTTTTTAAAAAAAATCAAGTAGGCAGGTTATATGAAGGAAGGAAGTTCTTTAAACCAAATTAAATGAAGGTTAGAAATTCTTGCCTCATGGTGGCAAACCCTAAGTCTAAAAAGTCTCTCTAATGATTTATTCTAATAGTTAAAAGTATAAGAATTCCTAAAAGGTTACTGATAGGCTCATAGAATTAGAACCAAAAAGAACATTAAGCATTAATTTTTCAAATAAAGAAAACAAGGTACTAATAGATTCAATTACTTACCCAGGATGAAAAAAACTATCTGTTAAGTGACTGAAATAAGAGTTGAACCAGATCTTAGAAGATTCCAGGTCAAATGCTCACTCTACAATGCCATACTGTTTCTCCATGGGGTGTGTGTGTGTGTGTGTGTGTGTGTGTGTGTGTGTGTGTGTGTTTGTGTGCAAGTAAATATAAAAAAATAAAATCATATATTAAAGGATTAATTTCATTAATTATTCATGAAGTTTTATAATTTCCACATTTAACATACAATACACAACAACAAGAAGAAAGTACTTTGCATCATATCATTCGCATGAATTTTTTTTGTTCTTTTTAAGACATTTTCCATTCCTTCTCCATTTCCAGTAGATTCATATTCATCCTAATTCATCCCCCTGACTTCAGTACTTCATTCTTTCCCCTTTCTGAACTATATATCATATCAATCTTCATTAAACATTTACTTTTGTTTCTTCATTCTTTCACTACCCCCTTATGCAATTAGTTGCCAAATTTTAGTGATTTTACTGCTTTGACATCTTCTCCATCCATTCCCTTCTCTCTCCTCACAGAAAAGCTTTTAGTTTAGGTTCTTATCACTTCTCACTGAGAATATTTTAATAATCTCCTAAATCATGTCCCCGATTCAAGTCTTTGCCTTCTCTGATTCATCCTCCTTACAGCAGTGAAACTAATGTTCCAAAGGAAATAAGTGACAGTCGCTTACTTGTTCAAGGAACTCAAAGACTTCCCCATTTCCCATATAATTAAATACAAAGACCCCTTAAAGGCATTAAAAAACCCTTCACAATTGATCTCTAAACAATCTTTCTACTCTGATTAACCATTATTATACTTACATTCCAGACAACCAAACTGACTTACTTTTCACAATACACTATTGCATTTCATACTTGTGCCTAGAATGTCCTTCTTTCTCACCCATTTCTCTAGGAAAACGGTGCTCATTCTGCTTCAGCTTGACTGATATTTCCCTCAAAAGACTTTTTGTGATTCCTCTAGTTATTAGCATCTCTTTCCCAAGGTATCTGTATTTATTTTGTGACTATCTTGTATACAACTTTATGTGAACACATGATATTCCCCACCAGTAGAATATAAGCTTTTTGAAGTTGAGGAATATTTTTTTCTTTTGTATTGGTATCTCTGGAATTTATCAGAGTAGGTATCTAATAATATTTTATTGATTTATTGATTTTCATACTATTCTACTGCTCTAATCTAAATTCTTCTGCCTGACTTTCAAGGCTTTCTACAATATGGTCAATCTTATTTTGCACTTACTCTTCATAAAATGAATTCTCCTTCAATCAAGCCCATCTTTGCCATTCATGAGAAGCTCATTGTTATTGTTTCCTCTCTCATTTTTCTTCAATTAAAAGCTTACCCTCTTTAAAAGCTCATTAGAAGGCCCACCCTCCCTCCTCATATAAAGTGTTCTTTGTCTCCTCCAGGTCTCATTGATCTCCTTGCATAATGAAATTCTTGTTGATTTTTTATTAACTTCTATCTTTTCAGTGTTCCAGTTTAATTAAATACTCATATACCACTGGGTAAATTTAAATTATTACTACATTATATCCAATTGATATTTTTAATATTAAGTTGTAAGGTTTTGTTAACTTGTTTAATTACTGTCCTAAAGCTAAATAAAGACACCATATTTTACACCTCAATCTACAAAATAGAGAATGTTGGACTTTGAGTCAGAACACTTGATTTAAAATCTTCACTTTGACATATCTCTTTGAATTACAGTTGTTTCATTGGTAAAATGGGGATAATAATATTCAAACTTCATAAAGTATTGTGTGAAAAACTGACTTAAAGTGTGATATGATCATTTATGATTATCATAATCTTCATTCTCATTTTCTCTACATTTGTTCACTTATGAATGAAGAAAATTCAAAGATCACTTATAAATGGGGAAGATAGATAACTTCTCCAGCTCAAGTATGAGATCTTTGAAGGCCTTTCATTGTATTTGTCTTCTGTCATTGGCTAGCATCTTGCCTTGCTCATATTAAATATCAGCTATTGTTCTCTTTGTCTCTCTGACTCATTTTCTATCATATATATACATATTGTAACCTGTTCAAGTCCTACCCATGATCCACACTCCCACCACCCGGGCCCAGGGGGTAAGGGTTAAGTGAATGGTCAGGGTGAAGTCAGGTCAGAAAAGAACACAGTCCTGGGTCTCCAGGGCTTTTTATACTCTTGGTCCACTGGTAGTTGATATTTGCCCAGTGGCTCATGCTACCTTCAACATTCCATCCAGGGCAACTGACAGGTTTGCCCTAAGCCAACATAGCAAGGTTAAAATCATATATATATATAATCTTATACTATATGTTGAAGCATATGAAGATTACCATCCCTTCTAAATCTATAAACATTTCCTATACTTCTTGGTATCCTTCAAAGTACCTGCAAAAGATGATGACTGAGAATTCTACTGCTTGTTCAATTAAGGAAAACACAAATGAGCAAATTGAATAGAAGAAGGAAAAATCAAAAGCAGTTATAAAAACTTTGGTGCTGACTGATTACTGAATCATTTCCAGCTGGGATTTCCATTATTCTGTCATTCTTGACTTGTATACTAGATTTAAACTTTAACCTATAGTAGTCACTCCATATTTATTTGTCCTTCACATATCGATTTTATATTAAAATCTGAGGGAAGATATAAAAGAAATAATAGTTATAGAAATGTAGTCTCAAAGTCCCCACGTGTCCATAGGGAGTCTGCTAGACACTTCCAAATAGCACTTCCCTGAATTCAAAACAAACAGTACCCATTTATTTCTAATCAGCTAAGTGATTAGTTAATGAGAGAAGCAAGGGTAATCCTTTAGAATATGATATCACTAGTGTCTCTATCTGTCAGGACTACATAATAAACTGTCACCAGTTTAATCACAATATTTTTTCAAAAAAAACAAACTGAATCTGGCATCAGACAGTTACTATCTGTGTGACCCTGGGCAAGTCACTTAACCCCCATTATCTAGCCCTTACTACTCTTCTGCCTTAGAACCAATACATAATATTGATTCTAAGATGTGAGGTAAGGTTTAAAAAAACTGAGGCTTACCTGATCACACAAAATATCATTAAGAATATATATATATATACATATATATATATATATATTTGGGTGTGTGATTGTGGCTTGATGTCTTATCTGAAAATCCATATAAATTAAAATTGTCTGAGATTTCCATCAGCCATCATGAAAAGAAACAGATCTTATAAGGATGGAGGTAGACTTGCCATTTCAAATAGTAATCAATTCCTCCCAGATTTTTTCCTCATTTCCCAGGATAGCCCACCTAGGATGGGAGAAGTGCAAAGAAAGAATAGAGACATTTCAAGTTTCTCTGTTGTGAGAAACATATCAAGACTTGAGGGAAAGTATCATTAAATGCAATGACTATGTTCATTCTTCTTGGTTTTCTATTGCCAAATTACGCCCCCCCAGCATATACCATCTTCCAAAAACCAGAAGAGGAAAAAAAATTAATCTCCACTCCACTACCATCCCAGATCAATGAATAAAGGCTTGTGTTTCCCTAGACAAAAAAGGCCTCAACATGATATGCTTTTCCAGCTAGGTCTTTTTAAAAAGATGATATTTCTATTTTAAATTTCCTCTAGGAGAAAATGAAAAAGGCTGCTGGGCATCTGATAAGGGAGGGCAGGAGCTGCAGCAAAGCATGAGACTGCTAAACAGGAAGACAAAGTCACCTTATATTGACTCTTCTTCAAGTTACTTTTTTATTTTCTGGATCAAACTTATTATTGAGAGGAACTTGGATACCTCACTGGCAACTCAGGAAAGATTTCAGAAGGCAGAGCTACTCTTTAAGCTTTCTATATTCTGCTTTCCTCATTTAAACAATGCATCTTTCTCTGGAACCTGAAAACAAAATAAGCTCAAAAGAAATGAGAACATAGCAGAAATGCTACTATGTGAAGTAGAAGTTTAAGAGGACCTTGAAATATCAAGGTACACCCTCTTTAGCCACTTTTTCAAAATATAACCAAGGAGAACAATCAATTAAAATGCAAAATGCAATGAGAGAGAGAGAGAGAGAGAGAGAGAGAGAGAGAGAGAGAGAGAGAGAGAGAGAGAGAGAGAGAGAGATGTGGGGCACTGTCTCATCACTGACCTAAGACAGATGCCCAAATGTTTACAGAAAAATCCCATATTTATAGGAATATTCTGATGCAATCAAGCCTCCCTGAAGGAGTTAAAACATTTTTACAAGGGTTGGAGACAAGTTTTAATCCAGAAATAAAGGACAGGAATATTATACAAAGAGAAGAGGAGTTCAGGGCTGGTTTACCTGGGAGAGGCTGATGTTTTACAATGGATAAAGGAGGATCATTCCAGCCATGGGGCTTGATCACCTGGGAGAAGCCTCTGATACAGTGGGAGAGACTTCTTTTTTTAAATAATTTATTTAGAATATTTTTCCATGGTTACAAGGTTCATTTTTTTCTCCCCCTTCTGGGAGAGACTTCTAAGACAAAAGTGTACTTAAGATTTGGTCATTGAATATTTCAAGGTCTAAGACAAGGTCAGTCTGGGAATCTCCCTAAGCAAGTTCCCAGACAAATTCCAAAGATACAGCTCAAAACACTTACAGGCTGTAAGGCCTTTGTCCTGCTGAAAGAAGGATGGGGATGGAGTAATCTTATCTTGAAGGGAGAAGAATGGGGGGGGGGGAGGGATAGGGATCCAGATTTACTAACTTCTACTGGGGTAATTTACTACTAGTATTCTTATAATATACTTTGAGGATGATATACTAATTTCTCACTCCACATACTACTGCATAATAGACGAACCTAAGGCCTGTGAATCTCCCTGATTGTCCATTCCTCAGATAGGTCCTGCAAGTCCTAGAGAGGGAAAACTTGCTTCTAAATAGATGTACCTAAGTTCAGATGGTAGGTTGCCATCTGTTACTTGTCATATTGTTGCAGCCCATGCTGGGGTCTGCCCTTACTCAGGAACCCTGCCAGTCAGCTGGCATGCTTTCTAGTTGCCAGCTAGAAAATATGACTCATACAATGACCTCCTGACCAAAGCCAATTATTACTTTTCTTTTGATGGCTTCTCAAGTTTCTCTGTGGTTTGTGACTGTGATTTTATCAGTTACCTTTCTTCTTGACAATTGGAAAGCTGAGCATAAGGGATGACTGTTTTATTGACCTCATGACTTTCTAGCCACTTATTCTCTGCTTATTTTGTTTAATTAGAATGATTAGTATAATCATTAATAAGAATATTAAATGTCACCCCTATGGTATGAAGGGACGGTCTACATAACTTATACTTGTAGTCCTGTACCTGCTATCTTACTGTTAAATCGAAGTGAACCTAGATTCTTAGACTTTTGGCCAGCAGAGCACAGTCTCAGAGGTTCTGATAAGGTAAAAAAATCTAGAACAGGGTTAGCAATGAACCAAGAATCAAAAAACAACTTGAATTCAGTCTCATCATCATCAACAACCTTGACCACTAAGGGGCTAACATTTCTTGTCCCAACACTTGACTAAGGTGTATAGGTGTTGTGATCTGTGTTAACAAAAAAAGAAACCATGATGATGAAATCATAGATTTTTTGAAAATATAAAATAAATCATAAAATCTTGGATTTCTAAGGACATAAATCAATAGCACAGGCTTTTCCCAATTTTATTAATATATTTAAATCATTCAATACTAAATTGTCTTGTTCTCAAAAATTCTTGCTCTCTTGATTTATCATTGATTATGCCTTGCAGAACTCCAAATTTCCATCATCTTCCTCTCCTCCTACTCATATATTGGATAAATGGTACTAGAAAAGAGGTGTATTGATTATGATTATGATGTATTTATTATATTATATAATGGAATTGAGATAACCCATTTATTCCTCACTAATTGATTCTTTAGGACTTTCTTCATAGTGGTTGTTTCAAATCTTTTCTCCTTTTAAGACTCCTATGCCTTTCAGCAAATTACCACTTCATACTTAAATGAGAAAACAGTGGACATTTGCAATGAACTCTCTTTTCCCTACTCACATCTCAAAACACTTTGATGTCATTCATGATTTTCTCTGATAAAAAAGTAGAGCTTGTCCTTAATAAGGCTTTCTCGTCTTCTTGTACCTTTGATCCAAATCCCTGAATCTCCTCAAGTAAATTCTTCCCTAGTATTCATCCCCTATTTCACCATAGTCTTCAGTTTCTTTATTGCAGCTATCTAGAGTGCCTGAGTCTCCTCCATTCTGAAAGAAAAAGAAAAAGAAAAACTCACCTGCCTCTTCCATCCTCTCAAACTATAATTTAATACATCTCTCTTTTATAACCAAACTCCTAAAAATAACGCCTCTTTTTCTTATTTTGCCTTCACTTTCACTCACTTCTCAATCTATGATATGGTTTATAACTTTATCAAATGAAACTGCTAACCCTGATGCTGGCAGTAGTTTTTTAACCAAAAAATCTGATGGCTTTCGTTTAGTCCCTAATTTTTCTACTATTTTTTTACCCTTTTTGCAACATTTGACATTAGTGACTACACTCTTTTCCCTGATACACTCTCTTCTCTGGGATCTTATGAACTTATTCTCTCTTGATTTTTCTCTTGCCTATCTGACCTCTACCCAATCACTGGTCATTATCTTCATATCATCCCTTAATTGTGAGGGTACCTCAAATGCATTCTCCTTTTTTCCTCTCTCTTTTAGATTGTAAGCTCTTCAAAAAGAGTGGCCAGCCATCTTTTCCTATTTCTATTACAAGCACTTAGCACAGTGCTGGGCACATATAATCAATTAAATACCTTTTCCTTCATTAATTCATTCATTCTTTAAAGTCTTTCAGTGATCTTATCAATTTCCACTGGCTCAGTTATCATCTTTACATAGATGATTCCCAGATTGATATATATTGTCCTTATTATTCTCATAATGTTAATCCTACACTCCTAACTGCCTATTAGATATGCCTTGTGAGCACCTCAAACTATATATGTTTCAAACAGAATTTGCTCTCTTTCTCTCAAAAGTCCCTCAGAATTGTCCTGGGTCAATGCATTGCTGCAAGAGAGAAGTCTTTTACATTCAATTGTGCCACAGGGTATCAAAAGGAAATTCTTAAAGTACATATCTGATCATGTCCTGCTTGGAATCAATGTGATCCAATGGCTTCCTATTGCTCCTCTGCCAGGACCCTTCTATCTGATGGTGCATTTTGTTTGTTTGTTTGTTTTGTATTTTTTTTGCTTTATCTTGCTAGGGTCCAGGACTACATGCCACTTCCTAGTCATCTCCTCAGTATCCCCTCAGCAAGCCTCTTTACCACATTTTTATTTTTGTAGCACTCTCCCCTATTTTGTATTCTATGAATTAGAATGCAAGTTCTTCAAAGATTATATTCCTTGCCTGGATTGATATTCTAAGTGTTTAGCACAGTGTATGAAACAAAGCAAATCTATCAAGTAATAAAAAGTAAACTAAATAATAAATGCTCTATCTCTATCTCTATCTCTCTTTCACTATGCTCTCTCTCCCTTCCTCCCTCTGTTCTTCTCTCTTTCTCTCTATCTCTCTATCTCTCCTGCTCTACACCCCTCCAATAAAATGTGAAAAGGCGGGGTTTACTTTTTCACTATTATGGTTTGTTTTTCCTTCTAAGTACTAAATAGAGATTTATTTCATGAAAATATAACTTCTCAATATCACTGCCTTGCTCAATTGTGTGATAATGAGATTAAATCTACCCTGCCCATCTTTAGATTTAATCACCAAAGGGGAAAACATCTCCACATAACTCACAAGTTGGGTGGTCTGTGACCAAAGTGTGCTAGAGTGAGTGACAAATCAAAATTTACTGACTTCCTCCTGGGCAGTCCTAAGAAAAGCATCTGTTGTCATTGGACACAAACTAAGAGGAAGGCACAGGAAGTGACACATAAGAAGCCCCTTTAAAAAAGAGCTCAGTGAGTTCAGCTGGGCTCTTCTTGTTTGTGTCTTGGACCTGGAGGAGGACTGGACCTTGAACCTTAAGATCTTGGTAAGACCTTTCTTAAATCTTTCTCTTAGAATTACATGTGGTGAGTATAAAGACTAAATCTTCCTGGAATTCCAGGGCCTTCCAGCCCTCGGCCTTGAAAGCCAAACCTCTCTTGACCAAGGGCTAATTAGATCTTCCTGGGTAAAACTAGGGGATCAGAGCAAATTACCTAGTGTGTTAGATTACTTATCCTATCTTATCCTCTCTCATTTCCTTATTTCCTCTTCCTCTCCTCACTTGTAAATAAACTTCCATAAAGGTCATTCTGACTTGAGGTTATTCTTTAATTGGGGATTGATAATTATTCAATTAACTTGTGACCAAACATTTTAATATTCACTCAATCAAAACCCCTTTTTACCCCCTTACAATTGTTAGCATTTCTGGTTATTTTGGCTTGATCTCTTGAAGTTACCCAGGTAAGTAGAGAAAGTTGAAGTCTTAGATATAAGGAAAAGAAGGAAATTTCTCTTTCTTTCCACCTATTGCACTTAAACCTACCATAGGACTTGGGCTGACAGTGAGATCTGAGGGGGAGGAATGCAACCATGCCAGAGTACCTTGGTACTACCATGTGAAGCTCAGGGTTCTGACCACAGCTGACAGGGAGGAAGCTGCCAGAAAAGAGCAGAGTAGAGAGTTGACTGGTTACTGCCTTCAGCTTCCACACCTTCATCTTTAGCATCTGATGGTATTTGGGGAAGATTTGGCCTCAGGGCAGATTAGCTCATCAAGTCAGCTCAACTGATCTAATCCAATATACTAACAGAGGAGAGAAGAAGCCCCTTCAGGGCAGAGAAGATCAAACTCACAAAGCCCATAAGGGGAGGAGAGGAGAGAAAAAAATATGGGTAAACAACAGAAGGGGGGGGAAAGGAAATTACAATTGAAAGCTTCTCTTCAGATTAAGAACAAAGAATAGATGGAAAAGAGGAGGTCAAAGGAACATCAATCAAAACCTCAAAAACTGCAGTGAACTGGACTCAGTCTCTGGAAGACCTCAAAAAAAGAATTCAAAAATCAAACAAGAAAGGTTGAAAAAAATTGGGAAAAGAGGTTAAAAAGCAAAATAGATCATCTGGAAACAGAGATACATGAGTTAAAACAAAAAAATAGTGTCTTAAAAGCCAGAATTGACCAGCTCAAAAATGAGGCAAAAAATTTTTTTAAAGATGAAAAGAATGATTTACAAAGAAAAATAGATCAAAAGGAAAAGGAGGAACAAAAAGTCAAGGATGAAATTCAGTGTTTAAAAATTAGAATTGAACAATTAGTAGCTAATGACTTCACAGAACATCAAAAATCTATAAAGCAAAATAAAAGAATGAAAAAATGGAAGAAAATCTGAAACATCTAATAAAAAAAGCTCACCTGGAAAATAGATCCAGGAGAGATAATTTAAGAATTATTGGACTACTCAAATGCCATGACCAAAAAAATGCCTAAACTTCATACTACAGGTAATTGTCTAAAAAACTGTAAGAGATTGAAAGAATCCACAAATCACCTCCGGCATTAAATTCCCCAACTGACAACTCCCAGGAACATTATAGCCAAGTTCAAGAGCTCCCATAGCAAGGAGAAAATACTACAAGCAGCTAGAAAAAAACAATTCAGATATCATGGAGCCCTAGTAAGGATCACACAGGATGTGGCAGCCTCCACATTGAAAGACTGGAAGGCTTGTAATATGACATCCTGGAAAGCAATGGAACTGTATCTACAACCAAGAATCAAATACCCAGAAAAATTGACTATATTCTTTTGGGGGAAAGTATGATCATTTAATAAAATAGAAGACTTCACAGCATTCTTGAAGAAAAAAACAAAATAGAACAGGAAATTTGAGGCCCAAATACAAAATCCAAGAGAAGTATGAAGAGATAAATAAGAAAGAGGAAAAATTTAAGGGCTTCAATAAGGCCAAATGGCTTATATTCCTATATGAAAAGATGATATCTGTAACTCTTAAAAATTTTTATCTTTGTCATAGTAGTTAAAATGGGGCAAAATATATCACATAAAGAAATATGGGAGGGCCAAGAAAAACACAGGAATTATATGAATACAACTACAAAACACTTTCCACACAATTAAAACTAGATTTAAACAATTGGAAAAACATTAATTGTTCATGAGTAGGATGAGCTAACATAATAAAAATGGCAATCCTACCCAAATTAATTTACTTATTTAGTGCCATACCTATCAAACTACCAAGAAACTTTTTTACTAAATTACAAAAAACTTTTTTTATAGATTTAGAAAAAATTATAATAATGTTTATTTGGAAGAACAAACAATCAAGAATATTAGTGGAATTAATGAAATAATATGAAAGATGAGGGCCTAGTAGCACCAGATCTTAAACTGTACTAAAAAGCAGTGATCATGAAAACAACATGGTACTGGCTAAGAGACAAAAGAGTGGATCAATGGAATAAACTAGGGGTAAATGACTGCAGCAAGCTAGTGTTTGGTATAGGTTGTGAGATATTGATCTAAATCTAATATCTCCCATACTGTTTTCCAATTTTCCCAGAAGTTTTTGTCAAATAGTGAGTTTTTGTTCCAAAAGCTGGGATCTTTGGGTTTATCAAAATGATGGACTTGAATTTAAATATTAATATGAGCAATATGAATTGCATGGACCTCCATGAACTGATGCAGAGTGAAATGAACAGAACCAGAAGAACAATGTACATAGAAAGTGAAACACTGAGGCATAATCACATGTAATAGATTTCTCCACTAATAGCAATACAACAATTTGTGACAATCCAGAGACACTGTGAGAAAAAACTCTATCCACATCTAGAAAAAGGACTATGGGAATAGAAATCCAAAGAAAAACATATGATAATACATGGTTCTGTTTGGGGGTTTGAGTTTTAAAAGATCAGTCTATGACAAATATGAATAATGTAGAAATATGTTTTTAGTAATAATAATACATGTATAACCCAGTGGAATTGCTTGTCAGCTCCAGGAGGGAGGAGGGAAGAGGAGAGGGAAAAAACATGAATCATATAACCATGGAAAAATATTCTAAATCAATAAAACAATATTTAATTTAAAAAAGAAAAAAAGGATATCCACTACCATACAAATTAAAACATCCATCATTTTTGTTTGATTTCCTCCCTGAAGTCTTCTCTAGTGTAAATAATATATCTCTTGTTTCACAACATGACAAACAGAGAAATATGGATTACATGATTATGTAAAATCTTTATCATATTACCTGCCTTCTTCGTAAGGGTGGTTGGGTAGAAGGAAGAGAAAAAATAGAATGATACATGGATTTTTGGAAATAATTAATGTGAGGTTTTGTTTCTTTTGGCTAAGCATATTTATAGTTGATCATATGTATTATATTATTGTTATGTTAAATATTATATTGGGATATTGTATATATTATGTTTATATACATAAAATAATCTTAATCATAATGTATTAGAGACCCCAGGTTGAGAATTTCTGATCTGTTGGGGGCAAAGCCAAGATGACAGAGAAGGTACACAGACCCATCTATCTATACCAAATTACTTTTCAAAAACTATGATATCATGCCTCAAAATGAGTTATGGAGAAACATACCCCAAAAGAAAATAAAGCAAAATACTTTTTGGTCCAAAACAGCTTAGATCAGCACAAAAGTTCTAGTGCACAAAGGTAGAAGTAGAACTCATAGAAACATGCTGAAGCAGGGCCCATCCTAGCAAGAGGTCTTGGATCTGACTTTCTGAGTTCTCAGTTGCAGATCGCAAGGTGAGCAAGACAACTGTTCAGAAGGAGATTATTGAAGCAAAATCTTTCCTGGCTCTGGGTATAAGACTCATCACATTACCCATATACAGAATGAGGTCATAATCCAAAGGTAAAGTCTCAAGGTAAGAGGGAGCAATAGCACACATCAGGGTTTGAGGCCACAGGAAAGCAGGGGAACCAGTCATAGTTCCAAGTGGTAAAAGAGTGCTTCTGGTTACCCAAAGATCAGAATTCAGGCTAGGAGAGTATTAAATGAACTTCTTCTAAGATCACACTATCTTGGAAGTACTGAAAACTTATAGATTCCAGAGCTAGTTCTGAAGGAAGCTGAAGAAAGAACCTAAAGCTTAAAACCGTGCTCACTTTACCAAAGTTGGAGAACCCAACATTAACATTATTTTTCACCTGAAAGAAAACAAAGAGGCTGGAAAATGATCATACAACAAAAGAGAAACTGAGCATAGGAAGTTATTTAGGTGATAGAGAAAACCAAAGCACAATTTTAGAAGATAACAAAGTCAATACTACTGCATCCAAAGCCTGAAAGAAAAATATTAATTACTCTCAAGCCCAAAAGGAATTCATAGAAGAACTCAAAAATAAAAAAGAGGTAGAAGTATAATTGGAAAAAGAAATGAGAATGAGACAGGAAAATCATGAAAAGGCACCTATAGCTTAGGAAAGCAAGCAAAAATAATAGTTTAAGAATTAATACCTTAAAAAACAGAATAAAACAATTGGTAAGAGACAAAAAAAGTCTACTGACGAGAAGAACTTAGAAGATTTGGTCAAAATAGAAAACAATTTATAAATATGCTCTAAAGAGAATTTCTTAAAAGGCGCAATTTGGCATATGAAAAAGAGGTTCAAAAATTCACTGAGGAAAAGAACTCTTAAAAAAAGTAGAATTGGTCAAATGGAAAAGAAAGTGCAAAAGTTTACTTTAGGAAATCACACCTTAAAAATTAGAATTGGTCAAATGGAAGCTAATAATTCCATGAGGAACAAATCAAAGTCAAAAAACAAACAAAAACAACAGAAGAAAAAATATGAACTATCTCATTCGAAAACAACTGACTAGAAAAATAAATCTAGGAGAGTTAATGTAAGAATTCTTGATCTACCTGAGAGTCATGATCAAATAGAAATCAATGAAAACTGTTCTGATATTCTAAAACCAAAGGGTAAGATAGAAATTGAAAAAATTCACTGATCTCCTCCTGAAAGAGATCCCCAAAACATGACTTCCAAGAATA
The DNA here is from genome assembly GCF_016433145.1 of Gracilinanus agilis. Lineage (NCBI taxonomy): Eukaryota > Metazoa > Chordata > Mammalia > Didelphimorphia > Didelphidae > Gracilinanus > Gracilinanus agilis. Next base: position 353,541,410 of record NC_058130.1, on the reverse strand, counting down.
ATATAGCCAAAATATTGCAAGTAGCCAATTCAAATATTATAGAACCATAGTCAAGATAACATAAGATTTAGCTGCTTTTACATTAAAGGATTAGAGAACCTGGAATCTGATATTTCAGAGGGCAAAGGAGGAAGGACTTCAACCAAGAATCTTTTACTGAAAGGGAAATTGTATATGTCTTTGTATTAGTGATCATAAACTGAGTGATTACATATAATCCTTCCAATAAGTAAATGCAATTATTATTTTTAGAAACAGTTAAACCCACTTATTAAATGGTGTATGGGACATCAATATAGTAGAATGTTGACCGTAATATTGGAAGTCACTTCATCTGTGCCTCAGTTTGTTGGGAAGATCCAATGAGATGATATATGTAAAGCTGAGCACAGTCCCTGACACATAGTAAACGCTACATAAATATTATTATTGTTATTATTATAATGCAAATTAAGGCAGACAGTCCAACCAAAATCTTAGGGTTTTTTTCCCCAAATGTAAGTTCAAAGAAACTGTGAGTCAACTCAGTTTTTCATCTAAAACAAACTCCTTAAAATCAGAGGAGAGAACCATGTGAATCTTAGGGGCTATTATATTTCCCCAAGGCTTAAAATGAGCTAATTATTGTGATTGTTAAATGGCAAAGGCCCCATTTGAAAGTAAATGAGGCAGAAGATTTATTCTCTTTCCTATTGGTACAGAATAAAAAGAGTTGGAAAGGAAATATATAAACCTTTCTAAACCAAATGAGTTGCCAGGAAAATCTAGGATTCCTCTCCTGGAGATAGGACAAGAAACGTTAATCTGCTAATTCAAAGTAGGGTGAAAGTTCCATGGACTTGCTCAAATCAGACTTCTGGTACTTGGGGGGGGGTAGTAATTGATAACTCTTCCTGTCTGACTCTTCATGCTCTCCTAGTATACCAGGACCTGAAAATGCAAAGGCAAAGGTAAAATAGTCACTGCCTTCAGGCAATTACATTCTAACAGAAGAGACAATATATATATATGTAAGTACATATAAGACATAAACAATTTAAATTTAGTATGGGGAGTTACTAGCAGCTGGGGAGGGATCAAGAAAGATCTCATGTCAGAAATGTGTTTTAGCTAAACTTTGAAAGAAATTTAGGATTCTAGAAAGGAATAAGTGAGAAAGGAATATATTCCAGGAAAGGAGACAGGTGATTGGAGATAGGCTTTGCTTGCTTATCTTTATTCATTAATTTTTCATTTTAGTGGCCAGGCCAATAGTTGTAATTACCAACTTTTTGCTGAAAATTTAGGGTTTTAGTGTATTGTAATATAGTACTTCAGATTATAGGATGTGTGTGTGTGTGTGTGTGTGTGTGTGTGTGTGTGTGTGTATACTTGCTTTTTCCTGGGTCATATATTTATTCCAGTTTTTATAGTCCTAGGTCAGAGCTAATCCTATTCTCCTGCTCTATCCCCTGTCCATGATTGATCTCAGATGCTCCACCCAGAGCCTTTAGGTAGTTTTGCTACTTCAATCTTAAACAGACATTTCATCTACTCCTGTGACAGTAATAAGGGAGGCCAAGATGATGGGGCTCCAGTTCCTCAACAACCACACTTACTAGTGTGTGCTTCTTTCTCACTTTTCCTCTCCAATTTCCATAGCCCAGGATAAAGTAGGCATCTAATCCATATTTCTCCTATCTCCAAAGTTCCTTGTTTAACAGTGGGTTTTAAGTTCCTGCCTTTAGGACTTGGCACCCATAGACTTTTTGATTTGCTCTTCTTTAATCTCCAGCTGTGGGCCAAAAGGGGTCTCTGGAGCTGAGGCATCTGCAAACACAGTTTCTCCCAGGGCTCTCAGCCTGTATATTACAGTGGCATCATCCAGGATACAAATTCTGAGGCTTAGCAAATAAGATGAAGTGTCAATCTTGTCCTGAGGGACTACCTTATTGATTTCACTTCTGTTTTCTCTGTTATTTCCCTCAGGGACTAAAGCAGTGGGACTGAAGTCAGGGATATCAGAAACCTTTTTCCTTCATTATCTCTGACTATTCAGCTTCACTCCCAACTCCAGTCTGTTATTCTTGCTGTTTTTAGCATTGATTCTGTGGAATTGTTTTTGGTTGTTTTGGGGGGGGGTATTAGAAGACGAACAAAGCTTCATGTCCTACTCTGCCATTTTCCCATACTCCATCTAAATCTAAATACAAAATTAAAAACAGCTCTGACCCACAAAGAGCTTCATTTTGAGAGGGCAGAGTACACTTTACTATTGGTTGTCAAAGGATGCAAAGCAAGTTTCCTCTAAAGCACTGGTTCCCAAACTTTTTTGGCCTACCCCCCCTTTCCAGAAAAAGTGTTACTTAGAGCCCCTTGGAAATTATGAAAGTATTTATTGATCTCAGAATAGAATGTAATACAAAAAAAAGTGTGGCCATCACCGCCTCCCTCAATTGCTGTAGCACCCACCAGGGGGCAGTAGCACTGAGTTTGGGAATCACTGCTCTAAAGTATTGTGCATAAGTTTTATGCAATTATCATTTACAATTACATTTGCCTATGTAATTTTCCTTATTATCCTATAGTGTGCTGGTATTTACCCAAAACAAACTTTTGGGAAGCACTAATCTACACAGTGTAAGTGCAAGTGTAAGATATTGTGAAGAGGGGCCCTAATACTAAGGGGTTCAATAAAGGTTTCTAGGAGATGGCCCATGAGTTGTAGGTGGAAGAATTCTAGGGAGAATAAGTCAGAGAGGAGTGAGTGCATTCCAGTCCTTTGGAAAAACTCACATAAAAGCATAGCAGTAGAAATTGTGGAGCTCTGAGCTTGACAAATAAATATTCCAGTGTGGCAAGAATATAGAGTGCCTGAGGAAGATTAATTAAAGAATATTGTTTTCCCCTTCCTGACTTTCACATTTCAAAACCATGCCCTCCATTTCTCTTGTTTTCAATTCCTTTTTGTATGCTGACTTCCCCCTCTAAAATGTAAAAACCTAAAAGAAGATACTCTTTTTCTTTCTGCTTATAGTTGTATCCCCACCACTTAGTACAATAGTTTGAACATAGTAAGACTTTAATATGTTTCTTCCATCTTCTCTTCTCCTACCTTCTCCTCCTTTCCCCTCATCACTTTTCTCCTCCCTTCTCTTCCTCTCCCCTCCCCTCTTCCCTTCTTCCTTTTCCTAGTGTGCTAGTGATCAGGTAGTAAGAGGGAGAGGAAATAAATGTTTTTAATTAAAAAAATAAATTAACATGAATAAAAACAAGTTTGTAAAAGTATAGGAAAGCCCAAGTAGGAAGGATTTTAAGTGTCATAGAGAGATAAAGTATTTGTAGTGTATCCCACAAACTTTGAGCACCATCATTGAAATTTAAGAACAAATGAGAAGTTCAAATAAGGTAAAAAAATTCTACCAATATAGTGTGAACCTGGGGAAATCAGGAAAGACTAAGCCTTGAAATAATGGTAGGATTTTAGCTAACCAAGATGGAGAATGAAGATCCTGGCTCCAATTGACATTATTATTACACTATTGTCTGTAGTTCCAATCAATCTTTCCACTTACTTTCTTACCCCTTACTCTGTTCCTTACTAGTTTGAGGCTGACCTTATTGATAATATACTCATTCTGATTTAACTATTTGAATTTCCAAAATACCTTTGGAGAAGTGCCAGTGCAATCTAGCTCCACTTCATTTAGCTATTCTCTGTAGGTCTGTTGTGGCAGAGACATCCTAGGAGGATCCTCAGCCTGCTGAATGAGGTGGCATCAATTCTGTTTATATTTGTGAACTTCAGTGATCTATTTTCTCCTATATTCTTGATATTATTCCCTCTCTCAGGCCCCTCCTTTCCTCTTTTCCCCAGGGAAGGAGGAACCCTTGATTCTTTAGGTAATTCAAGGCAAGAATTGACCAGTTCTGCAGGAGTCCTTCCTGGTTCAACATTGTGGACAACTACTGCTCCTTTGTGTTTTGTTGGGTCAGTAGCTCTGCATATTTAAATTATCTTTTTAAATTGGGAACTCTTCAATGAATACATTCATTTCAATGTACTTAAATAAACAAGAAAAAGTGTAAGTGTACAAAGAGCAAATGGCTATGTACTTTTTTGGAGGGAAAGGGTGCATCTTACTCTCTTTCCAGTGTATTTCCACATGAGTTGAAAATTTGAATTTAAAAGTCCAAGGGTTTCTTTCCTCATTCCCACTTGAAAGTCCTCATCAGGAAGTATTAAATTCAAATTCTCTCTGCTTCAGGCACTTATTAACTATGTGATCCTGGGCAACCACCTTAACTGTTTGCTTCAATTTCCTCCATTTTCAAAGAGGAAAAACAATAGCATCTACATTGTAAGGCTGCTATGGGGAACAAATGAGATTATATTTGAAAAGTGCTTAGCACAGTGCCTAGAACATAGAAGATAGATGCTATATAAATGCTTTTCCTCCCCTTCTTTTGGGTTCTTGGAGCTTTCCTTACTTGGGTAGCTCTGGAATTGGGTTTCTGGTACTATTATAGCATCAGGAGATAAGAATGTGAGAGGGATCTCAGACACTTATTTAAGTTTGGATTTGCTACTAGGGCAGTGCTTTTGCCTCAAAGAAGATAGTTAGGAATACTATGTTAAACATATGAGCCTCTAAGGGGCCAATATGGTCATGTACTTTAGTATTATAGTTTAACCATTTGGCTTAGCTTTAGAATTTTCCTGACTTCTTACAGAATCTTTTCTCCTTTATTTACTCCTTGACCACTGGAACTGGTGGTACAGCTGTCAGGCACCACTCTACAGGAGGAACTATGAGGGAATTGGGACAGCAAGTGGTTAAAGGTGTGAATTGAGTAAACCATACTGACTCCTGTGAGTCAATTCTGGAACTAGTTCAATTTGCTTTCTATTCAATTTTGGTTTTAGTTCAATTTTGTCTTGTGAGAAAAATTTAGTTAATTGTATGAATTGGGAGAAAACCTTATTGAAATGTTTGAAACTATCCCTGTGAGGCTAGGAAGCTAGACCACCTCTACCTGATATTTAGAGACCTAAGTTAACTAAAGATCTAGCTTATGCTCATCAGAAAATCAGTCATATACAAAGATTGATGCAAGGAATCATCTCAATTGTACATCTCAAGCAACCCTTATATCTTATTTCCTCAATCATTTCATCTTTCACCCACCATAGCAAGACATTAAATGGTATTGTCTGTCCTGAGAATACTAGTATTACCACTTGGCTTCCAGAGGCCTTGGTTCTCTGGGAACAAAGATGGCAGCTTAGTTTCAGGAAAAGCTGAAACTTCTACCAACCTTAAAAGAGCACCTCAAAATAACTGAAGTAACAGAATTAACAAGGAGAGGGAGTGAGGGTGCTCTCCTACAGAATACAATTTGAACATAAATCATTAGCATTTCTATATATTGCCAACAAAAGTTAGTAGCAAGAGGTAGAAAGAAACTACACTTAAAATCATTCTAGAAAATATTAAAATATTTAGTAATCTATCTGCCAGGACAAACACAGGAATTATATGAACACAATTTCAAAACACTTTTCACACAAATAAAATTAGATCTAAACAAATGGAAAAACATTAATTGCCCCTGGGTAGACCAAAATAATATAATAAAAATTACAATCCTACCTAAATGAATTTACTTGCTCAGTGCCATGCCAATCAAACTACCAAAAACATTTTAGAGAACTAGAAAAAATAATAACAAAATTCATCTGGAAGAACAAGGTCAGGAATATTAAGGGAACTGATGAAAAAAAATATGATGCCTAGCAATACCAGATCTTAAAATATACTATAAAGCAGTAATACTCAAAACAATCTGGTACAGACTAAGAGATAGAAGGATGCATCAATGGAATAGCCTAGGGGTAAATGAGCATTCAGCAATCTAGTATTTGATAAACCCAAAGATTCTAGCTCATTGGATAAGAATTCAATATTTGACAAAAAAACTGCTGGGAAAACTAGAAAGTAATATGGCAAAAATTAGGTTTAGATCAATATCTCACACTCTATATCAAGATAAGGTCAAAATGGGCATATGATTTAAATATAAAGAATGATATTATAAGTAAATTAGAGAAAAGTCAGATATATGGAGAGGGGGAGAATTTAAGACCCGTTAAGAGATAGAGAACATACAAGATGTAAAATGAACAATTTTGATTATATTAAATTAAAAAGGGTTTATACAACAAAATCAATGCAATCAAGATTAGAAGGAAAGCAACAATGGAGGGGGGTATAACCAGTTTCTCTGATAAAGGTCTAATTTCCCAAATATATAAAGAACTAAGTCAAATTTATAAGAATCTAAATCATTCCCCAGTTGATAAATGGTCAAAGGATATGTGTAAGTACTTTTCAGATGAAGAAATCAAAGTTATAATGATCTTGTGAAAAATGTTTTAAGTCTCTGCTGATTAGAGAAATGTAAATTAAAACAATTCTGAAGTACCACCTTATACCTAGAAGATTGGCCAATATGATAGTAAAGGAAAAGTGTTGGAGGGACTGTGGAAAAATTGGGACATTAATGCATTGCTGGTGGAATTGTGAATTGATCCAACCATTCTGGAAAGCATTTTGGAATTATGCCCAAGGAGCTTTAAAATGTATACCTTTTGATACAGCAATACAAATATTAGGTCTGTATCCCAAAGAGATAAAAAATGTGAAAGGATCCATTTGTACAAAAATATTTATATCTTCACTTTTTGTGGTGACAACAAATTGGAAACTAAAGGGATGTCCCTCAAATGGGGAATGGCTGAACAAATTGTAGTATATGATAGTGATAGAACAGTACTGTGCTAAAGGAATGTTGAACAGAATGATTTCAGAAAGAAATGAAAAGACTTACATGAACCAATGCGGAGTGAAATAAGCAGAATCAGTAGAATGCAATACACACTACCTGAAATATTGTGAGAAGATCAAATGTTATAGACTTTGCTGCTAACAATAGTACAATGATCCAGGACAATTGTGAGGGACTTATGAAAAAGAATGCCAACCACCTTTAGAGAAAGAACTGCTGTAGTAGAAATGCAGATGACAAAACATGATCTATCATTTATTTACCTGGTTATATGATTTGAGATTTTGGTTTTATAAGATTATTCTCTTACAAAAATGAATAATATGATGTTTTGAGTAATAATACATGTTTAAAAAAGGAAAGAAAAGAACTATAAAGGTAGGTAGAGAGAGTCAATTTTCATGGGATGAGAGGGAACCAGGAGTAAAACTGCACACAGAGGAGTTTGAGTTGACAACTCCTCTCCTATTGTGCCAAGTTCAGAGGAAACAGAATCAGTTTTCAGAACTTCCAGTCCACATAAAAAAAAGAAGGAAAAAAAAGAAAAAAGACAAGGTTGAGGAAAAGAGAAAACAGCAAGAGAAACACCTAATCATATAAATTTTTATGGAGATAAAGAAAACCAAGGCACAGATTCAATAGGGAACAGAGATCAAAGCAAACATGTGCAAAATTTAATTGAAAAAATGGAAATTGGTCTCTGGTACTAGAAGAGCTAAAAAAGGAATTAAAAACTCAAGAAAGCTGCAATAAAAATGGAACTAATACAAAAAGACAATAACAGCTTAAAAAGAAAAATTGATCAAGTGGAAAAAGAGGCACAAAAATGCAGTAAAGAGAAGAATTTTTTTAAAAAACTGACCTAATGAAAAAGAGGGGAAAAAATCCGAAGAAGAAAAGAGTTCCATGAAAAGTAGAATTGACTAAGTAGAAAAGAAGGATCAAAAAGTCATGGAAGAATCTGTTTTTTAAAATTACAAATGGGTAAGTAAAAGCTAATGACTTCATGAGACATCAAGGACCAAAAAAAACAAAATCAAAGAATGAAAACAATATGAAATAACTCATTGTAAAAACAATATACCTCAAAAATAGACCTCAAAAATGGAGACAATCTAAGAATTATTATACAACCAGAAAGTCAAGATAAATAAAAGCATAGCTATGACATTATATTATTAGAAATTATCAAAGAAAACTGCCCTGATATTCTTGAACAAAAGGGTAAAATACAAATTAAAATAATCCAAGTTATGGGTTAAAATGGCAGGAGAGTAAAAAGCAGCTGCTTAACCTCTCCTCACCCACGCATATAGGACTCCTCAAGAGGACATAAAAACAAATCCAGATGAACGAAGGGACCCCACAACAGAGTACAGCATGGAAGGTATGTGGAATCAGGGCATTTCCATGCTATAAGGGAGTGAAACATCTCTCACTAAAATGCAAGCTGAGCAACCCCTCCCCCCACCACCACCACCTACATGGCTAAAGCCAGGGCACAAGAGTTAGAGCAAGTTTGGGACACCTGTTAAGTCCTTGGCAGCTACCTGGGACCACCAGGACATGTTCCTGAGAGCAGCAAGACTTAAGACCCCAAGAGGCTAAAGAATGCACAGACTTTGAACACAGACCCTGAGCACAGGCACAGTCGCAGCTGCAGACTCGGATTCGGAGTACAGGCACAAACCATGGGTGGGGACCCAGTGCAGAGGGGTGCACTACTGTGGAAGCAGTGCCCTGAGACTGTTAAAGGAGCTTCAGACAGAAGAACAAGCAAGGGGACCACCAGGAGGATTGATCCTGAGAACAACTAGACCTGAGATCTTAGGAGCCTAAAGAGTGAAGACAGATCCTGGGTGTGAGGATAAAGCTGAGAGGATAAAATTGGGCTAACAATGGCAAACCAGAGACAAGAACCCCAGAAGAGAAAGATCAAGAAGAAATCTTTAACACTCAACAACTTTTACACAGAAAAAATCCAGACAACAGAGCAAACAGCAGAGGAGAACAAACAAGTAAACATATCCAAACCTTCCCAAAAAAATGAAAACTGGTCACAAGTTATTGAAGAGTTCAAATCTGAGATTATAAGAAAGATGGTAGAGAAATGGCAAGAAAATAAAAGTTTCAAAGGCAGAATTTTGCTGTTAGAAAGTGAGACTCAGAAATCAAATGAATTGAGAAGCAAATTGAAGACCAGAAATGACCAGCTGGAAGCCTTGAAGAACCAAACAGACCAGATTCAAAAGGAAAACCAAAATATTATAGCCAAAAACCAGTCTCTAAAGGCGAGAATTGGGCAATTAGAAAAAGATGCCCCCAAATCAAAAGAACTGATGAGCAAATTGGAGACCAAAATCAAATAGCTAGAAAACAGGATAGACCAAATCGAAAAGGGAAATCAAAACATTATAGCAGAAAACCAGTCTCCAAAGACAAGAATTGGGCAGGTAGAAGCCAATGATCTCTCAAGACAACAAGAACAAATAAAGCAAAGTCAAAAGACTGATAAAATAGAGGGAAACATGAAATATCTCACTGAGAAACTGACAGATCAAGAAAACAGGTCTAGAAGAGATAATTTGAGAATCATTGGTCTTCCTGAAAAAATCAGAAATTAATAGAAATTTGGACCCCATACTAAAGGAAATTATTCAGCAAAATTGCCCTGAAGTTCTACAAAAAGGGAGCAATATAGACATTGAAAGGATTCATAGATCACCCTCTACACTAAACCATGAAAAGAAAACCCCCAGGAATATAATAGCCAAGTTCAAGAGCTTGCAAGTAAAAGAAAAAAAATTTTACACGAAGCCAGAAAGAGACAATTCAGATATCAAGGAGCACCAATCAGGATCACACAGGATCTGGCAGCCTCCACACTACAAGACCGCAAGGCTTGGAATAGGATATTCAGAAAGGCAAGAGAACTGGGTCTACAACCAAGAATCACCTACCCATCAAAGCTGACTATATACTTCCAAGGGAAAGTATGGGCATTCAAAAAGATAGAAGATTTCCAAGTATTTGCACAGAAAAGATCAGGACTAAATGGAAAGTTCTATATCCAAGCACAAAAACCAAGAGAAAGATGAAAAGGCAAATAAGAAACAGAGGGGAAAGAAAGAAAACTATTTTTTAAATTTGCCTCTTTAAGGGCCTCAATAAGATCTAATTATTTGCATTCCTATGTGGAAAAATGTTATGTATAATTCTCTGTAGTGAACTCTGTTCACTATTATAGTATTCACTATTATAGTAACTGGAAGAATTATTCACAGGGAGAGGTTGGAGTACTAAATGATCTAAGATGATAAGGGAGTGGGTGGGAAAGAGGGGGGTGAATAGTAGAGGACACCAAGAGAAACTTGAATGAATAAGAAAAATAGGATATTCTCTTACACACAAAGAGAGCATGAGAAGGGGAGGGGATGAATACTATTATTAGAAGGAGAGGAAGAGAACAGTAAGAGGTAATATTTAAACCTTACTCTCAGTGGAATTAATCCTGAGAGGGAAGAGTAGCTATATCCATTGAAATATAGACTTCTATCTAACCCTACTGAGAAAGTCAGAAGAGATAAACCAAGGGGAGCAGAGGAGTGGGGAGGTCAAAAAAGGGAGGGGAGGAGAAGGGAGAGGGAATTCATTAGGCCTTAAAAATAAAAAGAGGAGAATAACAAGGGAGGGGGTAGAAAAGGTAATAAATCAAGGGAGGGGACAAGGGTTACTGGTTTAAAATAAATCACTGCTTTAAAAGGAAATAGCCTAAGAAGAAGGGGTAGAACTAAGAGAGGATACCAAATTGTTGGGGAATACACAATTGATAATTATAACTTTGAATATGAATGGGATGATTGATTATACTAAATTAAAAATCTTTTGTACAAACAAAAACAATGCAACCAAAATCAGAAGGGAAACAACAACTTGTGAAAAATCTTTATAACAGAAAACTCTGATAGGGGTCTAATTACTCAAATATACAAGGAATTAAATCAATTGTAAAAAAAATCAAGCCATTCCCCAATCAATAAATGGGCAAAGGACATGAATAGGCAATTTTCAGATAAAGAAATCAAAATTATCAATAAGCACATGAGAAATGCTCTAAATCTCTAGTAATTAGAGAAATGCAAATCAAAACAACACTGAGGTATCACCTCACACCTAAGAGATTGGCTAAAATGATAGTAGGAGAGAGTAACAAATGTTGGAGGGCATGTGGTCAAATTGGGACATTAAAGCATTCCTGGTGGAGTTGTGAAATGATCCAACCATTCTGGATAGCAATTTGGAACTACGCTCAAAGGACTATAGAAGATTGCCTGCCCTTTGATCCAGCCATACCATTGTTGGATCTATACCCCAAAGAGTTCATAGGTAAACAAACTTGTACAAAAACATTTATAGCCGTGATTTTTGTGGTGGCAAAAAACTGGAAAACGAGTGTATGCCCTTCTATTGGGGAATGGCTAAACAAACTGTGGTATATGCTGGTGATGGGATATTATTGTGCTAAAAGGAATAATAAACTGGAGGAATTCCATGTGAATTGGAAAGACCTCCAGGAATTGATGCAGAGTGAAAGGAGCTGAGCCAAAAGAATGTTGTACACAGAGACCAATACACTGTGGTAAAATAGAATGTAATGGACTTCTGTACTAGCAGCAATGCAATGACCCAGGACAATTCTGAGGGATTTATGAAAAATAAAGCTACCCACATTCAGAGGAAAAACTGCAGGAGTGGAAACACAAAAGAAAAGCACCTGCTTGAACACATGGGTTGAGGCAGACATGATTGGGGATGTAGACTTGAAACTACTACACCAATGCAACTATCAACAATTTGGAAATAGGTCTTGGTCAATGACACATGTTAAAACCAGTGGAAATGCACATTGGCCATGGGGGAGGGGGGAAGTTGGGAGGTGAAGGGGAAAGTAAGAGCATGAATCATGTAACCATGTTAACTTTTCTAAAAAATAAATATTAATAAATGTTAAAAAAAGAAAAGACAAGACCTCCCCAGAAAATGTTTTGTCTAAATAAAAAAAAGTAACACTCAATAGAAGGATAAAAATGTAAATAACAAAGAAGGAAAAACCTTAAAGGATTCAATGAAATCAAATTATTTATATTCCTACATGGAAAGATAATATTTGTAATTCTTAAAATTTTTCTTATTATAAATATTTAGAAGAAAGTTATATAGTCAGATGGTGTGGTAGTAAGCTGTTTAGGTTGACATGCAAAAAAAATCAAGGGGTGAAAAAGAAGATTGCACTAAGAGGAATAGGAATAGAGAGGTTAAATGGGACAGGGAAAAAACTTATTACAGTGGAGGGGAGGATGAGTGTGATGATTGGTAATACTTAAACCTTACTCTCCTCAGAATTGACTCAGAGAGGAAATAACAGCCAGATTCATTGGAATATAGAATCCTGTCTTATCCTAAGGAGAAGTCGAAGTGGAATAAGAAAGGTGGTGTTAGAGAGGGGAGTAATATAAAGAAGGGGAAATGGAGAGAGTGATAAAAGCAAAACACTTGCTTGGAAAGACAGAGTGAAAGAGAAAATGCATGATTAAAGAAGAAAAACAAAATGGAGGGGAATTCACAAATAGTAATCATAACTCAAAGTAAATGAAATGAACTGATCCATAAAATGGAAATGGATAGCACAATAGATTAAAGATTTGAATCCTACAATATGTTCTTTACAAGAAACATACAATGCAGGTAGGCATACACAAAGTAAAGGTAAAAGGATAGAGAATAATCTACTGGGCTTAAACTGAGATAAAAAAAAGCAGAATTAGCAATCACGATCTCAGACAAAGCTAAAGCAAAAATAGAGCCAATTAAAAGAGATAATAAGCAAGATAAATACATCTTGATAAAAGATACTATAGACAATGAAATAATATCAATACTTAGCAAATATGTACCAAATAGTATAGCTTCCATATTTTTAAAAGAGAAACTAAGGGAGTTTAAGGAGAAAACAGAGAGGAAATCTATATTAGTGGGGGATCTCAATTTTCCCCTACCAGAACTAGAGAAATCTAATTAAAAAAAAACAAAAAAGAAGTAAAGCATGTGAATGAAATTTTATAAAAGTTAGATTTAATAGCTATCTGGAGAAAACTGAATGAGGATAAGAAGGAATATACCTTCTTTTCAGCAGTGTATGGTATATACACAAAAATTGACCATGTACAAGGACATAAAATCTTTACATCCAGAAGTCTAAGCTCCAGGCTTTCTTATGTGTTGAAAACCTCTTCCTTTCTGACTCGATCAGTCCTCAGATTTTTCTTTCCTTCTGACCTTCCATTTGACCATTGAGCTGGATGAATACATCCATCAAATTCCTCTGAAAGAGGGGTACCTTACTAAAAGATCCCGGAAGTCTTCATTTAGTCAAATGCTGAAAATTTCCATCAGAACCATTTCCTACCAGCCAAAAAAAATAATATATGGAGGATCAGGGTCTGGAGTTAGAAGGAAAATTAGAAATGCTTTAGTCTAAGTTCTGAATTTTATAGATGACTAAGTTGAAACACAGGTGAAGATCATAAAGTTCATAAGTCACAGATCTGGAACAAAATTTAGGTCCTTTAATTCTAATTTCAATATCCTTTTCATTGCAAAATGCTACACTGTATTTTCCAGACTTCTCTACTTTTCATACTACCTTCTGACATCTGAGAAACTTTTATACCTTGAGGCCTAATTTGGTGACAAAGTAACCAGACCACTATTGGAGGACCCAAGATATATTTCACTTCTTCACCCTCCAAAATTCTTTCCTAGGCCACTCTTGTATTTCAGTTCTTCCTTCTATTTTCTCCATTAAAAAGTCAGTAAACATTTTTAAGTGTCTGCTGTGTGGGGGTTACTATGCTAAATGCTGGAGTTTCAAAGAAGGTAAACGCCATTCCCTAGTCTCAAGGAGCTCACAGTATAACAGTGAGACAATATACAAAGAACCATGAACAGACAAGATATATATATATATATAAAACAAACTGGAAATAATCAATGGAGAGAAGTTAGGGCAAATCATAAAAGGTTTGCTATAAAAGGTAGGATTTTAGCTAAAAATGTAAGTAAGCCATGAAACCAGGAAATGGAAATGAGGAGGGAGAGCATTTCATGGATGATAGCAAGTGAAAAAACTCATTAGGGAGATGAAGTGTCTTTTCTGAGGCATAACAACAGGTCACTGTAAGGACTGTCTTGATTGTTTGTATTTGTGTTCTCAGGACATTCCACAATGCTTGGAATATAATAAATTTTTTTAACACACTCTCTTTTTCCCTTTCTCATCTTTCTTTTTCTTTTTTCTTCCCTCCTTTCTTTCTCTATTTCTCTTTCTTCCTTCTTTCCTTTCTTCCTTCCTTCCTTCCTTCCTTCCTTCCTTCCTTCCTTCCTTCCTTTCACCTACAATGGTCTTATGACCTTGCCTAGCAAAGAAAACTGAAACATCATATTTACTGTAAGGATAACTGACATAATCCAGAAGAATGTCTCAAATCCAATAACCCCTGAGAAATAGATATTCCCTTATCAAGGACTCATTCCTATCGTTTTCTGCACCTCCTAAATCCCTGAGAATAAACTATACATACTACTAGCCAAGGGAAGTTAATGTCTCTTCCAGGTATCTGTCTGGGTGGAAAGGCAACAAAGGACTTTGGAAATACCACTACTGAATCTTGCTATTGCTGCAGAAGTCATGTAATTGGTGATCAGAACCCTCTATACAGGGCATTCCTGTTGACACAGGATTCTTGTAGTAGGTCCTGAAAGTGTATCACATGATATTCCAAGTACTGCCTTACTCTTACCAAGTTATCCAACAAGATAGGGGAATTGACACCATCATTTTCCTGCTATATCTGACATATTCTAGTAACCACCACTGAGCACCATTCCTCTAAGAATTAGAAGTTGGGTGTAAGTTCAGCTGACACAAAACGGGCATGCATCTCTATGCTAGTTCTAAGTATAACTTCCTTTTTGCTTATATTTCCAATTCTTTCATATGGTAATGTGGACAACAAGAAGTACAATTCTTAACCCTGAATCAATGCAGAGACATGAACACCTACAATCTACTAACATGAAAGCACAAGAAAATTAAAACCCAAGGCTCAGTAATCCTATAAGTGGCACTCTGCCCTGGTGGATTTTTCTCTTCCTATATTCTTTTTTAACCCTTTCCTTCCATCTTAGAATCAAAATTGGTTCTAAGGCAGAAGAATGGTAAGGACTAGGCAATGGGGGTTAAGTGACTTGCCCAGGTCACACACAACTAGGAAGTGTTCAAGGTCAAATTTGAACCCAGGACCCTCTGTCTCTAGGTCTAGTTCTCAATCCACTGAGCTACCATCTTCCTATATTCTCTCAAATTCTCTCTATTTATCACTGCATAAAGAATGGTCTGAAAAATTGATTACTATCTCCACAGTGCTGTCTACATTGATTACATGATCTGGCAGAATTGCTGAAATAATCACCTCAACTTCACTCAAATCATCTCTCAAGGACTGCTGGGCCCAGACTGTCCCAGAGGAATTTGGGATAATAAGTGATAAGTGCTCTCTTCTAATTCCATACCCCATAATGCCTTATTTTGCTTATATTGACAGATGGCAAATGGAGAAACTTGTAGGATTCAGTAATCCCAAAGTTTCCTCTGAAATACTGCTGTGATTTTCCTATTTGAGTGCCGTATTATAAGAATACAATATACCTCTTTAACTAAAATAGTTGGATGCCTACTCTTACAGCGCTCTCTTATGATGAAACAAAACCCTCTTTAAACTTAGTTCAGTGAAGAAAGGAAAGCTAGAACAGAATTTTGGATTTATTTTTACATACATCCATACAGATTTAAAGCTAGAAATGACCAGAAAAATTAACCAATGGATAGCTTTGGACAGATGAAGAAACTCATGCCTAGAGAAGTTAATTGATTTGCCCAAAGTAACACAGGCAGTAAGTAAAAAGGTTGAGATATTATTTTTCCTAAGCCAGAACAACAAGCACAAGGCTGTAATTATCCTTAACCCTTAACTTCCAGGTGTAGTAGTAGGAAGAATTCTTGATTTGGAGTTAAATGACTTGGAATAAATTTCTGTCTCTTCTACTTACTGCCTCTATGTTCATATCTAGTTGGGTTATTGTTATTTTTAAAAATGATAAAGGCTCATATAATGAGGAAAATTAGTATTTTAATAAAAGCCATGCTGATAGAGATAAATCGACCAAGCACCTGATAAAAGCTCTTCAAAGTTACCGCCAGTGCCCATCCTCGCTACGTAGCCAAAGAAAGCATCTCAAGCCTTACCTCCGAATTTAAGCTGCCCTATACGTTGGAGACTTCAGAGACGTCCCCATGTCCAAAACCGGAAACCCATTGGATCATGGGCAATGTAGTCTCAAAGTTCCCCACATGTCCATAAGAAGTTTGTAAGATACTTTTAAATGGCACCTCCCTGAATTCCAAACACATAGTATCTAGGGCAAATTACTTAACTTCACTGATTCTCAATTTCCCCAACTTTATAAGGGATTTAAACTATTTGACCTTGAGAGTTCTTTCTAGCTAGATTGATAATCCTTTATCTTGTTAAAACCCATTCATTTTATTGATGAAGAAACTGAGGCCACAAGAAGCCAGTATGTACAATAGCTAGAAATGAACCAAGTTCTCTGACTTCAGATCCAGTATTCTTCTCAATACACTACAATAGTCAATTATTTGACTTAGTTTCACTAGATGTTATGACTTTTATTTGTAACCCTTCTAAATCTGATGATTCCCTAAAATTATGATTTGCCTGAATTTTCTTTTTATTCTTCATTAAAATGAAGACAAATTCCATAAAAATTGCTACCTTCAGACAAATATACCATTGTTTTTGGTGTTCAAGAAGTAGGGGTTCTTTGATACTTCCTTTCCTTTTCATAAACCTCCACAACTCTTTCTCTACCATTTTGACTATTCCTTCTGTCTGTAACAATTAATCAATTAACATCTATTTAGCAACTAGTATGCACTAGATACTATATAATATAAACACAATGTTGTTATTCACAAGGAGCTTAAATCCCAAGGGGGAAACAGGAAGTACATATAAAAACATATTCAACATAAAGACCAAATAAATAATTGCTAACATATACATATAATTAAATACACGTTAGCTTAGGAGGGAGAGCATTAACCATTAAACCCATATTAATTATAATTTATGTTTGAACTTTTTCAAATCTAATAAACAGAAGATGGCTTCCAGGGTAATAGAATAAATCCTCTGTGAAGTATATAAGGAAAGACAGAAGTAAGAATTTGCTTATCTATATAACTCACAAGCACATAGAAGAATCACAAAGTTGAAGAAGTCAAGGTGAGTTGCCATTCATACCTGTCAAGGAATGCTTACCCTAATGAGACTGCAGATCCTTTAAAACATGAATCTAGAAGAGGGATTTTTAACATGGTATTTATTAACTATTTAAAAACCTTTTTCATAATTGAGATTTGATATAATAATATTCAATATTTCATTTTATGAATTTTAAAATATTATTTTGAGAAAGGGTTCATAGAAATGCCATAGGTACATAACACAGAACAATTAAAGACTTGATCTAAAATGAATAAAATTGGATTCCTGAAATTCTATTTGCTTGGTATTTCTTTTCCCTCAACAAGAAGTTTCAAAAACTTGTAAAAACATTAAGGACAAGAAGCATAGATCAGAACTTTCCTTACTACCAGCTATGTATGAGGTAGGATTAACTACTATATCAAACTCTCTTCCAGGATGCAGCCTTGAGACTCATGCATGCATCCCTCATTAGTACTAATGAAAATGGCATCATTAACTCATGCTGAACTGAAGATAATTATTGGCTCTTAAGAGTCCTTAAGTTCCTGACTTGGGGATCAGGGTAAGTATTGTGTTACAGGTGCTACTGTATGCTTGTATGGGAAACATATTTGATGGAGAAGGGCTATTTAATTTAGATGTGGTTTATACAAATATCTTCCCAAAGCCCCAATAGGAAGATGTCAACAATAGGGCTAGTTAAATGTGAGATTTCACTTTTCATTGGTGTAGGATAATCATGACTTTATCCTTTTTCATGATTGCTATTTTCTCCCCTCAACTTAAATCAATAGTGATGACCACTTATCAATGCTATATGAAGAGAAATTAATACTTAAGGTACAAATTGGATTCAATGACTTCTCCATTTATCATAATATAATATGTCTTTTAAATTTTATTTTAATAAAGTATATTATTATAAATTATTTAAAAATACACATTATGTGTATGTTATATTTACATTATTATAAATATATTTAATGTGTTTTCTATTGCCTAGATTTTTCTCTAAATTCTTCCCCCTCTACCTCTAAAAGAACAATCCCTTTTAACATTTTTTTAAGTAAGAGGAAAAAAAGAAAAATATTTCAGGAATATATATATATATATGTATATATATATATGTAGTATTCACATAGCTGATATTATGCATAATGCTTCAAATCAAAAGATCTCCCATGCTATTTCTGTGAAGGAGTAGGGAAAGAAATCTTATTTCTTTTCTTTGGGGCTAAGCTTATTATTTGTAACTTTACAACTTCTTTTTCACCTTTTGTTTTTTATTTACAATTATACAGTTGTGGTCATTTTGTATATTGCTTTCTTGACTCTGCTTAATTCACTTTGAATCAGTTTCCTTCAGTCTTTCCATACTTCTTTTGGTTTACCATATTTATCATTTCTTATAACAAAGTAATATCACATTACATTCCTGTTTAGCCATTCCCATATTAAAGGATATCTAATTTGTTTCCAATTCTCTGCCACAAAAAGTGTCATGGACAGTTTGGTATATATTTTTATGCCTTTTTGCTAGTGATCTTCTTCAGGTACATGCCTAGCAGTGTATTCTTTGTATTAAAGTGTATGGACATTTTAGTTACTTTATTTTTATAATTCCAGTTGATTTGTGGAAGAATGGTTGTCTTAAATCATAGCTCTAGTCAATGGACATCTATTTGATCTAATGTTTCTATGAATTGTACCTTGGACAAAATGGTGTGTGTGTGTGTGTGTGTGTGTGTGTGTGTGTGTGTGTGTGTGTGTGTGTTTGTGCATAGTTCATCATTGGGTGAATCTTTGAGTAAAATACATGAAACATTTACTACCTTTCTTCCAAAATATCTCCCAAGATGAATAGATAAGTTTATGTCTCTATTAACAGTGCATCAGTGAGACTGTCTTTCCACAGTCATTCCACCGATAATTTATTTTTTTCATTTTTGTTAACATTTTGATGGTTATGATGTGACACCTCAGTTTCATATTAATTTGCACTTCTATTATTATTAATAACTTAGAAATTTTCAGGTATTTTTATAGTTTGAATTTCTCCTTTTGAAAACTTTTTTATAAATAAATATTAATAAGTAAATGTCCAAACATTTGCTTATTGAAGAATTGCTCTTAACCATATTGATTTGTGAATTTCTTATAGATCTGAGATATTGAATTTTTGCTAGATTCAATGCAATTCTTTTGCCAAAGACGTATTCATTCTTCTGATTCTAGGTACCCTGCTTTTGTGAATTCTTTTCTAATTAATATAATTGAAATGGTCTATTTTGTTTTTTTAATTATCTCTAGTCATTTGGTAGTGAATTTTGACTTATTCATAGTTTTGAAGGATACAGCCTTTCATTCAAATATGCATCCTTATTAGCCATCTTTAATTGCTGAAAAATAAGATTTTCCATCAAACCTTTTTTATTTTAGAGGTGACTATATATGTGTGTGTATATATACAGACATGTATATATAAGTATGCACATATGGGTACATATACATGTATGTATATATTCATGTTTTCATTCAAGGGTTAGTAAATATTCCCATATACTTAAACTATGCAAAGGAAATTAGAAGTATACACTACACTAGTGGGTCAGAGCATACTAACTGTCATGTCATATATGCGTGTTTACTTCAAAGATCTGATTCTTTCTGGCAATCATTTCCCCCCAAAAAAGTATAGCAAAGTTCAAATCTAGAAAGTTAGGACATTCAGAAGAAAATCATATGCCACAGACAAGGCACTATATCAATTTATTTAAAAGTAAGTTTCAGTTTTAATTCTCTAGATATACACGAACCAAAGTTTCTAATGGATCAGAAAAAAAGGGATAAATATAATACCTGGAACTAGTAGTTTTTTATTGCCCCCCACCTTCATACTCCTATAACCCTTGATGCCATCTTTTTTTTAGCTATCATATTAAAAAAAACACTTTATTTAAGTATTTTTCCATTGTTACATGTACTTTCCCTCCACTTAATTTTTCCTCTTTGTGTTATTGGAATTTCAGGGTCTATGATCTAAATTTCCTGAGTCCACTGACTTTCTGTGGAATTTTAGTGATCCTTGAACTATATTTCCCATGAGCTCACTGGCTTCCTGTCTTATGTGATGATGTAGACAGTTATGTAATAATGCAGACCAGAGGATAAAATTAAGTGGCTAGACTTGCACTTCCTCTTTGCTGGCTTGGAGGCTGATCCATCATGGGAGAGGAGGCAAGGGCATGTGTATTTTAAACTGAATTAATGAACATGGCACATGGCTTCATTTTCTAATGGCTATAATAAGTTAATAAAAACCATAAGATTTTTAAAACTATCCTTTTATATTCATTTTATTTCTTACAGTCTGCCAGAGACTACAAGCAATTCCACTCGGTTATTCCTGTATTGCTACTTAATACTTATTTTCATAATAATCATTTTTAATACTCTTTTAAAAAACAAAAACCCACATCCAATATCCATATAAACAAGTGAAAAATCAAACAATTTACTTCTACATATCTATTCCTATAGTTCTTTCTCTTAATGTGGATAGCATTCCTTCTTATAAGTCCCTCGGGATTGTCCTAGATCATTGCATTGCTATCAGTAGCAAAGTCAATTAAATATGATTGTCCCACAATGTTTCAGCCTCTGTCTACAATGTTATCTTGGTTCTGCTCCTTTCACTCTGCATCAGTTCATGGAGGACTTTCCAGCATGTATGGAAATCAAGCAGTTTATCATTCCTCATAGCATATTAATAATACATCACGATCATATACCACAATTTGTTCAGTCATTCCCAAGTTGGTGAATATCCCTTCAGGTTCCACATCTTTGTCATCATAAATGGAGCTGCTATAAATGTCTTTGTACATATGGCTCCTTTACTGTTTTCTTTTATTTTGTTGGGATAAAGGCTTAGTAGCAGTATTGCTGCATCATAGAGTATGGACAACTTTATATCACTTTGGTCATAGTTCTGTATTGTTCTCCAGAACTATGGACTAGTTCATTATTCCATCTTCAATCCCTTAATGTACCTATTTTCCCTTCTTCCTTTAAGCATTTGTCATTTATTATAGGTATGCTTGTACCTGAACATTGTTTTAATTTGCATTTCTCTTTATCAATAGTGATGTAGAGCATTTTTCAGGTGACTTAATGAATTTGGTTTCTTTTTCTGGCACTGTTCAAATCCTTTGAACATTTTTTTCATTTTTGAAATGGCTCTTATTCTTTATAAATGTGACACAGTTATTAACATATTTAAGAAATGAGATCTTTATCATAGAATATTGCTATAAGTTTTCCTTACTTTTCTTCCTTCATTTCATTTTGTTTATATTAGTTTTGTTTGCAGAAAACCTTTTGTAAAATTCATATAACAAAAATCATTCATTTTATTTCCTGTGATCTTCTCTACCTCTTGTTAGCCTTTAAACTGTTTCCTTATCCATAGACATGACAGGTAAATTTTTCCATGCTCCTCTAATTTGCTTATGATATGATTTTTATGTATAAGTCATATACCCATTTTGAGTTTATTTTAGCACATAGTGTGAGATGTTGGTCTTTACTTAGTTTCTGTCACACTGTTTTACAATTTTCTCATCAATTTTTCTCAAATGGTGAATTCTTGCCTCCAAAGCTTGGATCTTTGGAGTAATCAAACATTAGAAAACTATGACCATTTATTACTGTGTACCTAATCTTTTCCACTGATCCACCACTTTATTTCTTAGCCAGATTGTTTAAATGATTAACACTTTGTAATATACTTTGAAATCTGATACTGCTAGACAATCTTCCTCCCCATTTTTATTGATTCCTTTCATATTCTTGACCTTTTGTTCTTTCAGTTGCATTTTGTTATTATTTTTCCCAGCTCTATAAAATAATTCTTTGGAAGTCTGATTGATATGGCACTGAATAAGTGAATTAATTTAGGCATAATTTTCATTTTATTACACTGGCTCAGCCTATTAATGAGCAATGAATCAAATAAACCTAAAGACCCCAGATTAATAAGATTCCAATTACATTGAAATAAATATGTAACTTTTCTCTTCAAATTTCACATATCCCTAAATTCTATTCACAGAATCTCTGGAATGGGGGGGGGGTGTAATGAAACTCAATTAAAAAATTTAGAGAATTTGTAGAGCAGACTAGATTAATTTTGGTAAACTTATTGACTTTTTGGAAATCTTTTGATGAACCTAAGTTTCTCCTAGAAAAAGGGTCTATATTTTTAATGTCAATATTCTTCTGGTGATGCTAGATGTTTATGAACTCACAAAATATAACAATCTCTGAGAAGTGGAATTTAAAATAAATGTTAAGGGTGAAGCTTATAATAATCTGGTCATTAGCTGACTGAAACACATTACAAAGAATTACCAAAAAAATGAACAGAAAGGATGTTGTCAAAGAAATGTATAACCTTTTTAAAAAGGAAAAAAGAATGAGGGTGCAGCTGGGTGGCTCAATGGATTGAGATCCAGGCCTAGAGATGGGGGGGTCCTAGTTTTTAATCTGGCCCCAAACACTTCCTAGCTGTGTGACCCTGGGCAAGTCACTTGACCACCATTGCCTAGCCCTTATCACTCTTCTGCCTTGGAGCCAATACACAGTATTGACTCCAAGATGGATGGTAAGTGTATTTAAAAAAAAAGAATGAGACAAAGTGAGAGAAAACAGATATCCTTGAATGTCAAAATAATGTAAGTGAAACCCTCTAACACATTGAAGAGATACTATTTGCGAACACCAAGAGGGGCAACGGAAGGGAGGAAGAGAAGCAAGTTCAATAATATAACTTAGGAAAATTTTTGTGGTAATTTGTTATTACATGTAATTGGCCAAAACATAAAAATAAATAAAATACATGCTTGTTCTTTTCCCTCTCTTCCCCCAGTAATAGGGATTGAAACACACCTGTGCATGACTGCTCTGAATTTCCTGCTTGTACCCATTTCATCATAGGTTCACCAGAATTGGTCTTTCCAACTTGTTGGGGACTTTTCTCTTGTCATCATAAAGATATAAATAGAATATATTGATTTTTCATCACTTATCCTTAACTATCACCAAATGCTTATCCATCCTCCCCTCTTGATTCCCTTTATGAGATGATTTATTGTATTTCTCTCTATAATTTTTTAGTGTTTTCTAATCTACTCACATTTTCCATGAGCCCTTTTTTTCTTGCACATTGGGTAATCTTCAAGATTATTTCTAAGAAGACTAGCATATGTGACAAGAAGAATATTCATATTAAATATAGATCTTCCTCTGATTCAAGGAGAACTGTGTAACAAATAAAACAATAAATTTTTCTACAGTTAGAAAAAATAATTCAGTCAAAAGCACATATTTACTAACTGAGTCTATTGGTGGAAGGCATGTTTTTCAGGATGCCATGTTTTCTAGGAAAAACATCTTTACTTTTCATTCTAGTTACACATAAATATCATAAACTCTTTCTTGGTCACTCATATTCATTGCATCATTCATTCCAGAATGAAAAATTAGCAGAAAACACATCAGGTTCCTACTGTATTACCAGAAACAAGACCAGAGAAGACCAATATTATAAATAGGACCTTAGTAATGCAAACAACGAATTCCCTAAAGTAGTCATATATATTTGAATTCACACTATTCAAAGTTATAATTATATAAAATATAATTGTCTCCAAGCCATTGAAATATACAATGCAGATTCAAATAATGTGACTACCCTAGAAGGTTCATTATCTACACTAATCAGAATCTGGATGAATTATAACAAAAATCATATATTAATATATTATTATTGTAAGAGCACCTTTGTCCTCTAATCTGAATAACTGAGATTTTAATGTCTCACAAACTCTAGAATAAATAGATCATAGGATTTAAAAGTTTAGTTCATTAGGTAAACATCTTCTATTTTGTATACTAGGAAGCTCAGATTAATAAAGATGAAGCAAATTGCTTAACATCTGAAAAATAATAAACTTATTCAGAATGATTCAAAGAGAAGTTTATTAATCCAACTCTAGTTCTTTTCCCTTTGTATTAGTTTCCAAACATTGGTTCATGGTGGAAATAATGTTATGTGAACTTTTAACTAGTGAGAGCAACAGATTCAGAATGGAGTGAGCCAAGAGTTCAGTTTCTGGACTCTATAAGGGAAGATGTTGCGAAGAGTCAGTTACTTCATCCTCCAACCCCCAAAGCAACCCATACAATGATTCAAACAGTGGATGGAATTTGCCACTTGGAGAACAGCGAGTAGACCAGTTTCATAAAAAGTAGAATGCAGTAAGAGGAAGAATTTGTATTTAGCCAGTAGATAGATTTTGAAGTTCTTTAAATGCAATGAATTATCATAGGCCATTGCATAACAAACTTTGATAGGGGTGAGGACATAGAACTAGATTTAGGAAAAAGGTCCAAGTGATAGAAAGTTTTTATATGGGGTGGTCAGCCAACCCAGCTAGAAATGAGACCCTGCTTTCCTTTTTTTCCATTTACACAACATTTCTCTCTACTATGATTATCCTCAAAACAGAAGGACAATATCTATCTCTATATATCTGATGGGATTTATTTCCCCAACAGAAAGATATAAAGGAAGGGAGGAAGGAAGGGAGGGAGGGAGGAAGAAAGGAAGGAAGGAACAAAGGAAGGAAGAAAGAAAGGAAGGAAGAAAGAAAGGAAGGAAGAAAAAAAGGAAGGAACAAAGGAAGGAACAAAGGAAGGAAGGAAGGAAGGAAGGAAGGAAGGAAG